>NC_057807.1:154943390-155246109 GCF_018294505.1 Triticum aestivum
TCATTTAAATCTAGGAAACTTCAAATAGCCATAACTTTTTGTCTATAAGTCCAAATGCATTGATTCTTTTTGCATTGTGTTCTTTGTCCAAAAATCTAACAACACCCAAAAGATGGGATTTTTCCTTGCTGTCTAGATTTTCTGCTAATTTTCAGAATGTTTCTTGATGTTTTCTTTTTGTGCTTTTATTTATTTTTCAGAAGAGCAAGCTTGTCTTGAGGATCACCAGGAGATTTGTGAACCTCATCAGCACTAAGGCAAGCCACAGCAACATTTCCATAGTGCCACTTCAATATTTTTGATTTTCCTACTTGAACTGATGATTATTCTAGCATTTAAATAATTATGATGATAATTATATTCTATTAAATGCTTGTCATGTTAAATATGTTTGATTTACAAAAAGTTTGAAATGAATCTTGTTGATAATCTAACAAGAACTTAGATATGAGTAATGATAAAATGATATGTTAATGGAGGCTAATAATTAGTTTAATTATTATTCTTGCATGATGAAAAATGATGAGATTGCTAGAAATGATTCTGGTTTAAGTGAGGTTTGATCTTAACCAGAGAAGTATCTTGAGTTGATGATGGCTCCGTGGGAGCATAGTTTATTTGGTTAATTTTCATGGTTATGTGATGCATATATTAGTGATGCATAGCATGGCATTATGACACCGGTTAATTTCACTTTAAGTTGAACCTAATAAATAACTCAACTTGAATATGTTGTTGACCGGGTCGTGGTGCCACTGAAACAAGTTTTTCCCAGTGCAACCACATTTGCCGGTATGGGACGGCCTTAATGCGTTTCATTGTCGTGCCTCTGGTCGGTGCATCCATCTAGGGAAGGTTATGGGTGTGTTGTACCCTGGCCCGGTAAGCAGGCATAACCTTGTGTGCCCATTGATGACTTACGTGTTTGGGTCCCAGAGTGGATCGTTACCACAGCGGTGGTTTGAGGTGTCTTGAGGTAGACACGAGGCCACCCAGGACTAGCCCAATGGGGATTGAGTCGGAGTGGCCGGGAGAGTGTCATGACAATGAAGTGGTTTCGTCGGAATGTCGTTGGTCCACCCAAATGGGAGTGGGAGTCCATGGGTTCCGTAGTGTGGGTCTAGTGCACTACCTCTACAGAGTGTATTAATCTATCGATAGCCGAGTCCACGGTTACAGACACTCTCGAAAGTAGGGTACACTATGGGTCAACACTTAATAAATTTGCACACTAAGACTTGCACTGAGGTAATGGCAGTGAGGCCATCGTGTTGAGTTGGACCAGGTATGGTCTGGTGGTGATTGTCGTAAGGATCACTATTTGAGACCAAGTGTTGGTCAGGGTTGTGGTCGCCGTAAGGATCACGAGATTGTTGTTGAGTTCTTCATGTTTGTGGTCTGGAAATGCTCACGTTCGGTAAGCCAGTCCATGGGACGAGTATCACTTGAGTATAATCACAGCATGATGGATATATATTGTTGCATTGTCATTAATTGGTTAAATATCATGATATTGTTTGTCATTATGTTTATGCTTGTTGTGAGCTTGCAAGTACATTCAATGTACTAACCTGGCATGTCATGCCAGATTTCAGGAAAGTCTCCTTGGAAAGGAGAGCTGTCCGAGTCTAGATCGTGTCCACATCGGTGTCCCTGTGCTATGGAGTTCTGCTACAACGTTGTTCCACTTCCATGTAGTCGTCATGATCGAGGCCCTTTATGTTCACTAAATAATGTACATATTGTTCAGCCGCACTTTGTGTGCCGCTTGGCCTCGCTAACTATTGTAATATGAACTATGCTCTGCTAGCATGAATAAAGCGGTTGTTTTTTTGTACCAAGTTGTTGTGTGTTGCCAGAATACAAGGTCTCTGGGCTGGCAATGCAGGGTAAACCGGTCGCTCTGAGCTGGGGCGCCACAACGCTTGCTATCAGAGCCGCGCTGACTGTAGGCCACGCTAGACTACGCCGGGTTAACTGGACGCTGGATACGAGTTTGTAGTCGAGTGTCGGTAGCCTATTTTACCTGGGTGTTGCATTGCATGCACTAATTCTTATTTTTATGCTAACATGCTAATGGTTGTGAGTGTAGATGGCTTCGGTGTTGTATCCATGCCAGTTGCAGCTTATGCCGTACACGTCACCGCATCTCCTTCATAACGTGTGGCGTCGGCTATACCCTCATGGTGACGATCCAGTCTATCGTGTGTACCGGGAGCGTCTAGCTGACTTAGTGTATGAGTATCACGTCGTGGTTATTCTGCGTACCAGTTCCGATTCCAGCACTTACACTCGTACTTCTCGAAGCGGCTATGCTTCTACCGCTTCTCAGGTTGTCTAGTTTGCTACATTCGAGGTACTCATTGAGCTCCGTTACAACAAGGTCCGGATGCAGAACCACCCAGGTTTTCACTACTATCCTTCTCTCCACGATAAAGGTCGTGTCCGTTTCCGTGTCATTGATCCCGAGTCTGATAGTGTAGCTAGCCACCTTTCTCACTATATCACTGCTAGCTATCTTCTGATCTACGAGCTGGCTCGTGAGCTGAGTCGTGCCTGTACTGCATTAGCCTCTGCTTTAGTCTCTGCTAGCTCAGCCATTACTCCACCATCTATAGGATTTACTCCCTATATTCCTGCCAGTTCTAGATCCCATGTTTCCTCGGTTACTCCTCCGAGTAGCTCGGGTACCGTGACTGTGAGTCCACTTAGTGCTCCTGCTGAGTGGGTTTCGCTCATCGCCACTACTATAGCCCCGATGATTCACCCTTCACCTGCCCCTAAGGGAGAGCCCTCGAGGCAGCGTCGTCATGTCACTTTTAACCCAGAGATCTTAGTTAACCCTGTCAGTTCAGGATCTGAGTCCGCTTTAGGAGAGGACCCCGCAGCACCACCGGAGCAGTAGCGCTTCCGAGTATTCGCAGTCGTCAGGATGGAGTATGGATGTAGTTGTACGAGTCATAATGTTTCATGTATGAGGCTAGTTGGACTTGGCATGTTGTTATCTTTCATGTATGAATCTATGTATATTTTATTTACTCGAATTTTGTGCTAGCTTCTCCCCAACTTATTTTGAATGCTTCTCATCTCGGTTGCGTTGCCTTGGGAAAATAACCATATTAGGATGATGCGGGGAGGCTGCAGTAGCAACGTCCGTGAGGATTCTCCTATTCGTCGTTCCGCACGACAAGCAGGACACTCACCCGAGCCGTACGTTCCACCACCGCCTCCATTGCCAAATCTGCCCTCCACTGAGCAAATTATGTGTATGTTTGAGGAAAGACGAAATAATGATCTGATGGAAATATTCAGAAGTATTCAAGCTATGGTTGGACAGAATGGAAATCAGCCTGGCCATCACTCCAAGCTATCTAATTTTCAAAGGACTAAGCCTCCCAGTTTCAGTCACGCCATTGATCCCCTGGATGCAGATTATTGGTTGATAACTATGGAAAAGAAGCTTGAGGTTGCTCAAACTGATGAAGGGGATAAGGTTCCATTTGTAACACATAATCTTGAAGGCGTTGCTACCATATGGTGGGAAAATGAAAAATCCATGGGGACTGCTGATGAAGAAATTGCCTGGTCTAGATTCAAGGAACGATTCCGGAAATATCACATCCCTATGGGAATTATGAAGACTAAGCAGTGTGAATTTCTCGAGCTCCTCCAAGGAAGTCAGTCTGTGGGAGAATATTTGCAGAAATTCGGTCTGTGTAATGGACATACACAGAGAGATTACAATCCCATCTCGGTGAGACCGAGATCCCTATCAGTAAGACCGATTTGCCTCGGGTTTGTGGCAGTGGCTATGACATTCAAATTCGGTGGCGCCGGATAGAAAGAATCTGTGGGGCCGAGTTTGACTTTAGGTTCTAGGACACATGTGTGGAAGTGGGAAAGTAGTTGAGGGTTTTGAAGCATATCACTAAGCACTGTGGAGCAAGAAACTCATTAAGCAACACCTCATCCCTCCTTGATAGTATTGGCTTTTCCTATAGACTCAATGTGATCTTGGATCACTAAAATATAAAATGAAGAGTCTTGAGCTTGAAGCTTGAGCCAATCCTTTGTCCTTAGCATTTTGAAGGAGTTCCCACATCCTTTAGTCCATGCCACTCCATTGTTGAACTTATCTGAAACATACTAGATAAAAGTGTTAGTCCAGTAAGCGATATGTTGACATTAATTACCAAAGCCACCTAGGGAGCACTCGTGCTTTCAATGTACATCCATGACAAATTTATGACAGAATCAAGATAGTCATACCTGTGCTGTCGTAGAAGTGTTCCATGACATTACCAAAATTATCATCACGGAAGTGTCCACTTCCATGACGATAAATCGCGCGTCACACAAATGCTTTCGTCAAGGGTGACCGACACGTGGCATCCACCGTAACGGAACGCCGTTAAGCTATCGGGTCGGATTTTGGATCCGTTAACGCGTTAACAGCCACGACCAATGCCGATTTTGCACGTGTAAAATTCTCATTGGCTGACGGATCCACGTGTTAGCTCCGCGTTGGCACAAGTGTCACTCATCCAACGGTCGAGATGGGCCTATGATATGTTGACACGTGGACCGGCCCAACCGAAGGCCCATAAGATTTAGCGGACCATAATGGGCCGGCCCAGCTAAAGGCCCACAAAATTTGGCGGACCATAATGGGCCGGCCCAGCTAAAGGCCCACAAGATTTCGCGGACCACAATGGGCCGGCCCAGCTAAAGGCCCACAAGATTCTGCAGACCATAATGGGCCGGCCCAGCTAAACGCCCAACATTCTCTGTCAAATCGGCCCGTCAACGGCCTGGTCTAAACTTGTCATCAATGCGTCCCATGGTCACTTCTGGCCCGTTAACAGTCCGCTAAGTAATTGGGCCGAATTACGGCCCGGTGTATTTCCGGCTTGTTAAAGGTCCGGCTTCATTTGGGCCCATTTACAGGCCATCAAAACTTTCGGCCCATAAACGACCGTGAAGGATTTGGGTCATATTCGGCCATCTCTGTCATTCGGCCTCTTAGAGGCCCACTATAGATTTGGGCCACTTTCGGCCTGTTGTCATTTTCGGCATGTTAACGCCGGACGTAAACCATGGGCCATATGTGGCCCAACATCATATCGGGCCCATTAACGGCCCATATAAAAATGACAATAATCTAACTCGACCGAAGTTCCGGCCTGTTAAAGGCCCGTGTATTAGGTCGGCGCATTTACGGCCCGTCCGAATTTCGGCCTGTCAAATATCCGCATCGTAAATGGGCCACCATTTCGGCCTGCTAAGTCCAGTGGGTTATTTGGCATAATCAGGGCCCAATCTCACTTTCGGTCTATTAAAGGCCCATGGTTTTTATGGGCTCGAGATATTTACACCTGTAAACGGGCTATTTTTACTGAGGGCCCAAATTATGTTTAGGCCTGTTAAAGGCCCACTATGGGCACAGATATTTTTAGTGGGCTACATGCCAATTTCGGCCTGTAATCGTTTTTAGCCCAATTGGAATGGGCCCGACGAATGTTGGCATGTTGGGCTCATACGAAGCTTTCGACCGAATACATTACTAAGATAAACCTACACTATACAAAAATAGCGTCGTAATTACTGCAGCATGTGGCAGCATCACAAATGTTGTATCACAACAAAATAAATTCCAATCATACAACAAAAGGCATGTTGGCATAAAGTTTACAGTCCTTCCAGATAAAAGCACCATTAGATGTATAGAAGCACAGATCATCTGACCTGAGTGCTAATGTTTCAGGTTGTAGAATCTGATGGAGTAGCATGATCTCCACCTTTTTCCGCCATTGCTCTTCAACAACGAAGCGAATGTCTGATAGTCTAGTTTCAAAACCATTCATATCTTGACGACATTTCTCAACCACTATTCTTGTTTCCGAAAGAATGTCCATTAGGGATTGGACTTGTGTCTGGAGCACAGATATATCACTATGTCTAGCAGGAAGATTTTGTTCAGTAGGCGATTTGGACGAGGTTACCTTGACAAACAACCCAGAATTACGCAGGAAGGTGTTTTTTGCACTGTTAGTGGAGAGATACTGACGCACTGCAGCAAGAGGTGACATTGTGCCTGTAGTAGCCTCATCACCTTCAGGTGGTTGTGGCTGTTCAATCATTTGTTCCATAGCTTCCTGAAAGTTTGAACTTGTAGATTAGTGTACCAGATAAGTTACTAATGAGACAAAAACAAACAAAGTAGGTTAAACATTTATACATAACTTATTTTGGTGAACTACTGTAATACATTAGCATGTATTGTAGTGCCAACTACATAATAAAATCACTTTCGGAACATATGTCCATGTAGCATGCCTACTATATTGTCTATTTTCTCACATTCGTTGACATCTAAGGATAAATAGACATGGTTTAAAGTAGGATGAACATAGTATGACATCATTCATATCATGGGCAAACAGATATAAAACGAACAAGCTATTTTATCATTGTGTGCGCACGTGAACATAACAACTAGATTACAGATCAAGACCAAAAGAATATCCTTCATCTCTTTTAAACCATGTAAGATGAAATGATACGTTCAGACAACTGTTTATAAAAGTGAACAGAGTAACTGACATTGGCTGCAAACCAAGTCGTTAAATGAACACATCACAGTACCAATCAGTTCAAGGCAGGAGGAGTAAGGACTTACAACAGCGGCTTGAACTGGTATGCTCATGCCATTCATCTTACTGGTGTGGCAATCCTTGAAGATTTCACTGCATTCGGTTCAGGTTCTTTTTGGTACGCACGGGCTTTCCTCTGTATTTGGAACAAGTCAATATAGATACGATAATATGGCACAAAAAAAGAAGGAAGTAGCAGCTATTTACAAGAGCCTCGCAGTGTGCAATATAGCTACGAGATCCTGTTGTCTGTTGGAATTTCATTTTAGAACGGTTGCTTTTGTTCTTCAAACAGTTAGCCTAGAAGAAGATACACTTGTAAGGCACATACATAAATACAAGTTCAATATGTGGTCTGATCAAATACATATAGCCTACCTGATACTTTGGATCAGACCAGTGTTTAACGAGGGCTGTCCAGTCTTCATCTGTAATATATTCCACTGGAGATGTTTGGGAGATTTCATTCTTAGCCTTGCCTTCAAAGTGAGATTTTCTAAGGTGGTACCGATACTGTCGCAAAGCATACTGAAAAACATGAGTGCATGATTGTTTAGTTGCATCATCTTTCGGATCCAACTTGAACCTCATTTGTTGAAAAAAGAATGTGAGTCTTATTAGGAGGAAGCTAGAAAGTATGGGACAGAGCAAGACAATATTACTAATTGCGATGAATAACATTACTTACGGATAAATGGTCAAGGAAGGTGTTAAACTGGGTATTATCTTTCTCATTCATGTACTGGATCCACGTTGGGAGGATACGCGCATGACACCTAACGGCAACGGCTGCCTCTGATACTAACTTGGCTGACTCTGTAGCATCACGTGGCCTTTTTAAACCTGCCTCAAAATGGATCTCCATTCTTCCTCCTTTAGATTTTGTTGATCTGTCAAGCATTATCCCTGATGTCTGTTTCCGCTTGCGATGTGGTGCTAGTTCAACAACGAAAATGGAAAGTGTTAGTGTACATCAAACTGTGAGAGTACATATAAAGGAGCATGCAACTGCAACTTGACTCGGTCAGGTACCATCTTGGTGTTGATGCTCATGAGGTTCATCTGATCTTGCCGAGTCTTGTTGTGTCAGCAGTGCTTCGGAAGTAGTGTTACGTGTGAAGGCAGCTTGGGAACTGGCCAGTTCCGGAGCAAGCGAACGAGTAACTGGTTGAGATGCTGGTACAGTTGAAGCGGATGCTGCAGCTGGTGGAGCAGGTGATACTGTGTTTGTAGATTTAGCCGGTGGACTTGGACCTTCTACTGCACTATAAGTACCAGTAGAATCTTGACGGCAGAACCTTTTCCGTTTCACCCGACGAGTAACAGCACACCCTACTATATTATTTTCCTTGCTCTTTTTGACTTTGCCATGTCAAGCTCTACCCACAACACAAAAGAATAAAATCACTCTTCAGAACTCATTGATGCATGATACAGACAAGCAACACTTTGATGTAAGACAACCGTATGAGGATGGCATATGTAAGAAAAACAGGACGGGATGACATATTCACAGCTATGATGTGCAAACTAAGCAGAAGGATTTTCAAGAAAATAGAAGTAATGCAAGCTAGACACCATATGAAAGATGCAACCAATATTACTTTGCCAAGTTAAAAATGTCTTGTCATAAGTGGCAATTCGAAAAATTAGAAGCAGTACAACGTAGAAATCAATGCAAGATGCAACCACTATCAAACTGCCATGTTAAAAGCGTCCAATCATGAGTTACTGATGCGGGATAGACAACAGAAGTACTTTGATGTAAGAACATGGCATGATAGATAGATGCAGTGTATTCTAGACATAGAAAGCCATGTCATATGCACATGTATAACGTATAAACTCAGTACGTGCAATTTAATCAAAATAGAAGAAATACAGGCTAGACAACATATACAACATGAAACCAATTATCACACTGTCAACTTAGAGCAAGCACCTGCGATGGTGGAGTGCGGGAGATGAACTCTTCATGTAGACTTGGGACTTCAACTTCATTAGCAGTAGCAGTGGCAAATCTAGAGAGTCTCTGTTTGCGTTAGTGCGGAGTACAACCAACATCCCCTAACTTACCCTTTTCCTTCCTATTTTCTGATATTGCCTTATGAAGTCAAAACCACAAGAAGATGAATAAAATTAGCTCTGCATAACTGGTTGATGCATGATACAGACGAACACTACTTTGATGTATGTCAAGCGCAGGATAGGAGGATGGAATATATACAAAAAAAGATAGCGTTTCATATTCACACATACGATAGGAGGATGGAATATGTATGAAAAAACAGTAAGCGGAAGGCATTTCAACAAAATTAGAAGAAATGAAAGCTAGGCACCATATGAACATGCAACCAATATCACTCTATCAGGTAAAAATTGTCTCGTCGTAAGTGCAATTTCAAGAAATTAGAAGCAGTACAAGCTAGAAGACAATGCAAGATGCAACCTACATCACAGTGCCAAGTTAAATGTGTCTTGTGGGTAAGTGATCGTTGCAGGTATAAGTTGTAAGCTACGCAGATGCAATTCTACATAATCAGAAGCAATACAAACTAGAAATCATACGGAAAACGCAACCACGTATAATAGTTCCAAGTAAGAGCAAGCACCTGTGATGGTGGAGTAGGGGTGATGTGCTCATCATGTTCACGTATGTTCTAGAAACAGGAACACGTGTCATATTCACAGGCATTATGTATAAAGTAAGTAGATGCAATTCAAGTTAGAAGCAATACAAGCTAGACATCATAAGCAACATGCAACCACATATAATAGTGTCAAGTTAGAGCAAGCACCTGTGATGGTGGAGTAGGGGAGATGTGCTCATCATCTACACAGCTACGTTGACTGTCCAGCCTTGTGTTGTCTTGTGAATCTTGTTGGGAGGATGGCGGAGTAGAATCTGTAGAGACCCCCTGTTTGAGTTGCTCCGAAGGACCACCATCATCCACTGCCGCACTAATTTCCTTCAGCTGTAATGATTTTTCATTGTGAAGTCAAACCAATAAGAAAAAGGAATAAAATTCGCTCTTCAGAACTCATTCATGCATGATACTGACGAACACTACTCGGATGAAAGGCAAACACATGATGCGAGGATGGAATATGTATGAAAAACAGGATGGTGTGACATATTCACACCTATGATGTGGTAACTAAGCAGAAGGCATTTCAACAAATTAGAAGCACTGCAAGCTAGACACCATATGAAAGATCCAACCAATATCACTCTGCCAAGTTAAAACTGTATGGCGTTTCAACAAATTAGAAGCAGTATATGCTAGAAATCATATGCAAGACACAACCAATATCACAATGGCGACTTAAAGGTGCCTTATCATAAGCGACTGATGCGGGATATGCAAAAATAGTAGTCTGATGTAGAAACAGGAACACATGTCATATTCACAGGCATTATGTGTAAAGTAAGGAGATGCAATTCAACAAAGTTAGAAGCAATACAAGCTAGACATCATACGCAACATGCAACCACATATAATAGTGCCAAGTTAGAGCAAGCACCTGTGATGGTGGAGTAGGGGAGATGTGCTCATCATCTACACAGGTACGTTGACTGTCTAGCCTTGCGTTGTCTTGCGAATCTTGTTGGGAGGATGGCAGAGTAGAATCTGTAGAGAACCTCCGTTTCAGTTGCTCGGAAGGACCACCATCATCCAATGCCTTGCCAATTTCCTTCAGCTTTATTGATTTTGCATTGTGAGGTCATACCGACAAGAAAAAGGAATATCATTCGCTCTTCAGAACTCATTCATGCATGATACTAACGAACACTACTCTGATGAAAGGCAAAGTCATGATACGAGGATGGAATATGTACGAAAAATGGACGGCTTGACATATTCACACCTATGATGTGGTAACTAAGCAGAAGGCACTTCAACAAATTAGAAACACTGCAAGACACCATATGGAAGGTGCAATCAATATCACTCTGCCAAGTTAAAACTGTCTCGTCATAGGTGGCGTTCATCAAACTAGAAGCAATACATGCTAGATATCATATTAAAGACGCAAACCATTATCACACTGCCAACTTAAAGGTGTCCCATCATAAGTGACTAATGCAGGATACACAAGAAGAGTAGTTTCATGTAAGAACATGGTGTGATAGACAGATATAGTATGTACCAAAAAACAAGAAAGTGTGTCATATTCACATGTATCATGTGTAAGCTAAGCAGATGCAGTTTACACTAATTAGGAGCAATACGAGCTAGACACCATATGCAACATGCAACCAGATATCACACTGCCAAGTTAGAGCAAGCACCTTGGATGGTGGAGTAGAGGAGCGGAGACTTGGACCATGTAATGCACTATCAGTACAAGGAGAATCGGTACAGATCCTCCGTTTACGTTGCTGCAGAGGACCACCATCATCGCCTTCCTTACTCTTTTCCTTCCTCTTTCTTGATTTTGCCTTGTCAAGTCAAACCCACAAGAAAAAGGAATAAAATTTTCTCCTCAGAACTTATTGATGCATGATACTGACGAACACTACTTTCATGTAAGGCAGCCGCATGATAGGAGGATGGAATATGTATGAAAAACAGGACGGCGTGACATATTGACATGTATGATGTATAAAGTGTAAACCAAGCACAAGGTGCTTGAACTTGTTAGAATCGATGCAAGCTAGAAACCATATGAAAGATGAAACCAATATCACTCTGCCAAATTAAAAGGGTGCCCTAACAAATGTATTTGACCAAATTAGAAGCAATACATGGCAACAGGCTAGAAATAATATGCAATATGCAACGAATAAAGGTGACTCATCGTAAGTGATTGATGCAGGATATAGAAGAGAGGTAGTTTCATGTAAGAACAAGGTTAACACATAGATATAGTGTGTACCAAAAATAGGAAGGCATGTCATATTCACAGGTATAGTGTGTAAACTAAGCAGATGCAATTTACCCTAATTAGAAGCATTACAAGCTAGACACCGTATGCAACATGCAACCACATATCACACTGCGAAGTTGGAGAAAGCACCTGTGATGGTGGTGTAGGGGAAGTGTTGTCTTCAGGTACAGAGCAACGTTAAATATCTTCATTTAGGCTTGCTGTTTCTTGAGAATCATGTGGAGAGGATGAAATTGCATTCTTCATAAGAGTATTGCATCTCATATTAACCCACGCGCGTGACTGTCTCATCATAAGCGATAAATGCAGGATACACAAGAACAGTAGTTTGATGTAAGAACATGGTGTGATAGGCAGATGTAGTATGTACCAAAAATAGGAAGGCGTGTCATATTCACATGTATAATGTGTAAGCTAAGGATATGCAATTTAACCAATTAGGAGCATTGATGAGGGATACACAAGAAAAGTAGTTTGATGTAAGAACATGGTTAATGGAAAGACGTAGTATGTACCAAAAACAGGAAGGCATGTCATATTCACAGGTATAATGTGTTAACTAAGCAGATGCAATTGACCCTAATTAGAAGCATTACAAGGTAGACACCATATCCAACATGCAACCACATATCTCACTGCCAAGTAAGAGCAAGCACCGGCGATGGTGGTGTGGGGGAATTGCGGTGATCAACTAGAGAGCTACGTTGACTATCTTCATTTAGCCTTGCTGTTTCTTGAGAATCGTGTGGGGAGGATGACACTGCACTCTTTAAACGAGTAGGGCGTCTCACAGTAACCCACCCGGGTGACTGTCTCATCATAAGTGATTGACGAGGGATACAAAAGAGCATTAGTTTGATGTACGAACATGGTTAATAGACATATGTAGTATGTATCAAAAACAGGAAGGCATGTCATTATCAAAGGTATAATGTGTAAAGTAAGCAGATGCAATTTAACCAAATTGGAAGCAATACAAGCTAGACACCATATGCAACATGCAACCACATTTGACAACGCGAAGTTAAAGCGAGCACCTGGGATGGTTGTGTGTAGCAATTGAGATCATCAACTGCAGAGCTACGTTTACTGTCTCCAACTGCTGACACTGCACCCATTAGAGCGCTGAAACGCTTAGTGCTTATCTTCGAATTACAATGGAGCGACTTCTGTCTTTTCTTTTCTGGATTCATCAACACTGCGTCAGGGTTTGAAATACCCATGCATAAAAAAACAATAGTGTGAGTATGGGTGAAGTGTGTGCACAATTAGTACACTGTAAAGGTAGCAGATAGCAGGTCGGTGAGAAATAAATGACGGGAGACATATGATAGCTCTACAACATGCATGGCACACTCAATTACTACAGGATTCTAAGAAAATAACAGTCGACTGAAAGCAAATAGGTCAGTCCATTTTTTCTGCACCGTCCGATGTACAAAGAACGGGAAGATCGCCTTCATCTACCTCCAGCCAGTCAGTGTTGACGATCTTCCTGGAAACGCCAGTGACCACCGGCCTAGTATTCCTCCCCTGCCTGCGCCCTCCCCTCAACCTCACCGCACCCCCCCCGGCCATCCATTCAAGCCCCGCCGACCTCCAGATCGGGCGCAAGCAGCTCCTGCGCCCCACACCCCTATGATAGACACCGATGCGCCGCTTCCCCGGGGAACAGGAGGACTAGGTGCTCCGCGTGCCTAAGCGGGTGCTGCTTCTTTTAATTGTGGTTCGACTGACCCTGAATTGAAATCCAGGCGGGCTACTGACCTCTAGCAAATGTGAAATAGTAAAAGGGAGGAAACCTTGTGCATTTAGTATCACGAAGAAGATGCAGTAAGAAGCTCTCAACTAGTTTCTTTTGTGGGATGAATACGGTGTGAGCGGAGACGTAAGATTTGCATGAATAAGGGAAGAGGAGTACCTCTTTCTGCTGGCAGTGCTGTGCCCTCCTTCTGTTTTTCCGACGATCTTGTTCGCCGGAAACCATAAGTTGTGGAGGACGGTGCAGCCTTGGACGAACCCATGGCCAAGTTGTTGAGTGTGGTGCGGTGGTCGTCTGTCGGCGGCGGGGAAGCAGATCCGAGGCGGTGAACAATGGCGTAGTGGGAACAGCTCCGATTCGGTGGATGGTTGCGACAGTGGAGCCGCAGCAGTGAGGCGCAGGACGGCGTGGTCGAAGTGGTACTAGTACGACGCACGTCGGTGTCGGCGTCGTGGAGGCATCTCTGCCTCCGCTTCAGCTGCTAAGTCCTTGAGGGCATTGCGGTTGCGATTTCATTGGACGACAGTGTCGGGGTACCAGCTCCGGCGTGATGGAGGAGGGCGGCGGTGGATTGGCTGCTATGGGGTGGAGGACGGAGGAGGCTGGGGTTTCGCGGCTGGTGGAGAGGGCGTTTTTGCGCCCACGGAGTATGAAGGGGGAAACAGAGGGAGGCGGGGAACTAAGGGGGAACAATGTTTCGGTTTGAGACGTGCTTGTTTGAAATTTGGGTAAAGTTACAAACTTTGCCCCCATCTAAAATTTTGGACATATTGCGGGTTGGGGGTAGGACAGTCATGTCAGGTGTCCCAAATGTGCGCGGGATAGATTTTGGCCGAGCGCATGGGTGTTTAGGTGCCCATGGCGTGTGAATGCTTCTCGGAGGCGGTTGAGACTGGCGTCTTGGTGAAGTTACAAACCTACCCCGGTTTAGACCTTTGGACATTGGGCTGATAGGCTACACGAGCCAGAGTCGGGACAGTAATTTCCTACCACCAAAACATTAGTCTCGCGCCGTTTCGGGTGACCACAGGCCTATTTGGCGCTTCGTTCAATATTTGGGAGCAGAAGCATTAACGTTTTCGGTTCTCTTGAATTGAACTTTCAGGATTTGTCAAACTTCACAAATCTTTACTCTTGAAAATCCTAAATCTACGATTATTTTGGAATGGAGGGGTTACATTTTAATATACATTGTACACGAGTATATATTAAAAAATATGCAACTTACCTCAGTTCATGCATGGTTCCAGGTATAATCTCCTTGGTTGCAGAAAAAAGTTAGATATGCGTATGAATATATATAGCATGTTCAAACTCACAACAAAGATTGATGCCCCCTTTTACATCTCATTTACAAATGCCATTATCTCGGGTTCAAATAGATGAATGCACTTCCTATGAATTCGAATCTTCAAAACCCCCTTTATGTTGAATTCGACATGTATTTTATTTCGTAGATAGCAATTTGGAATGTATCCATGCAAGTGATAAATGTATAAAGTGCTTCACACTAACAACATGGAGTGCACTAATTAATGTTTATATATGAATTGCAAAAGCATCCATTGCATGTATTTCAAACCGCTCTCACTCTATGGATCGATAATATGAAATAAACAAATGCACATGCTAGAATTCAATAGAGTATGGGTGTCTGATAGACCGATTTTCGTCCATATGCAATTTTGCAAAATTCATGATCTCATCCAAAAATAATAATGCCATTTATATTTTAATTTAATGCGTAGAACCGCCTTTTACACGTAGATGCACTATGCCTTGCCCCGTTCTCACAAACGCGTTATATATCTCTCTATCTAACGCATAAGTGCACACACTTTATATGCATCGGCATTTCTCTTTCACACATGCTCACAATCTCTCTCAGGGTGTTGGGGTGTCTCACGCACATGCTCTCTCTGTTTCCCTCTCTCAATTTCTGACTACTATGTACCACTCTTTTCACTAATCTCAGTTGGAAAACACTATTTCTCTCACATGCATATATACACATGCACAGTCTCTACTAGCCCTCCATACGCACATATATGTGCCTACGTGTCTCCCGCGTGCACATTATGTTTAGGCCTCTCTCGCACACATTGCCCCCCGACACACCTCTCTAATAGTAGATGGAAGATATGATTTCATCATATCATTCGGTAGGATATCCCTGGCTGTTAGGCTGGATGGTAATACGAGGCAAAGTTTTACCCTAGTTCGGATCGGACCCTTGCAGTTGAAGAAAGAGCCTACTCCTAGTATTGTATATTAGTGATAGGGGTGTGTACAAAGTACACGTGAATACCAGGCATTGTGTGTGTGTATACTTTCGACGAACTAGCCCCCAAGCTTGTATAACATACTAAGGGCCTAGGGTTACAAATCATATATAGTCGGCTTATCACCAGTGGGGATAGAGTCCTCCGCGACTCTGGTAGCTTCGTGTTGTACGCTGAGTCCTCCACATGGGTCTCCGTATAACACGTCTCGGTCCAACCTATATGTGGTGCAGGATGGAACCGACCCATGAGTCTTCATGTTGACCCACCACAACTAGAAATGATGTGCCCACCACATCACACACGCAATCGGCCACTAAGAAAATAAGCATATACAATAGTACAACAGTATCTAGCTCACGATACGTCTCCATATTTTGTTGATGACATTGACGGACTTTGCATTTGATGCGTGCTCCGTATTTTGTTGATGACACTTACGGTCATTGTATTTGAAGCGAAAGCACGATATGGTCACTGGACTTCAGAATAAGCTCATCACGGTTACCACATACATTTTGTCGTGATAACCAACATGTGGTTGGATGGTTACAGGACAGTGGTTTCTCGAGCCCACCAAGGTTAATGTCCCGGTGCTCGTATTTATCTTGTGTTAATTTCAGTATTTCCCGGTGATGTACGTTCAGTGGGAGGAGACGTTCCACTCGACTACGAGGCACCTATGGTGACTTCGTAAAATCTCAAGATCATATATGCTGGCCCACTCTCTCGAAGGTGCTCATAGGGGTAGGGTTCGCGTGTGTGCGCTTATAGCGGTGAGTGCTTGCGCGTATATATGAGCCCTTGCGTCTGTACCGTGTTAAACAAATACATTTCATGATTATACTGTCACTAGCTCACCCGTACAAATCCATATTTTGTTGATGACACAATTAATTGACCAGTCAAACGGCACAACTAGTGTTGCACCATCGGGGCGCATAACCGTGGGGCCCACCTGTCAGCCCGTATATGAAAGAAAGAAATGGTAGTTTGAGTCTGTACTGTGTTAATAAAATAGCAGTATATTTTAGGGTGATCATACGATCACTGGCTCACCATACAACTCCGTAATTTGTTGATAACATGATCAATTGACCAGTCAAACGGTCCACATTCAGCAGCGCACATTACCATAGGGCCCACCCATCAGCGTGTATATGAAGGACAGAAATGGTAAGAAACTAGTGGTCGGTGGGTATTCGAAGTCGTGAGACCACTGGTTGGCAGTCACCGGTGGTTGGGGGCGTTCATTGGGCGGGGGGGAGGGGGCTAGAGGGATGGCCGGTGCGGCGGTGGACCGGCGGTGGGGAGTGGTTTCGGGGAGGGCGGGCCAGCCGCGGGAGGCGGGGGCGGGCGGTTCGGCTGGTGGTGGCTGGTGGCTCAGGGGAGTGGAGTTCGATGATAAACGGGAGGCCCTTGATTTCATATCCAACGACTGGAAAATCTAATGACCAGAGATGAAAAAGTCAGTCGACTGACGTGTAGCCTCACCCCGCGCGTACACATGCACGCACGCAAGACACGCACGCATGTAGGCGTGCAACACTGACACGTACACATAACGTACACACGCACGCATGCTGGCGTGCAACACTGACACATACACATGCACTCACAAACACACGCACGTACGCACCCATGCATGTAACACTGAAACGCACCCTTGCTCACATGCAACACTCGCACGCCTGCCTGCACATAGCACACAACGCAAGACACACGCTCAACCTATACGTGCATTCACCCTTTGTTAAGGACATGGATTGTTACGGGTATTAATCAATCTTATCTGTGATAAGAAGAACATTGATGTTTGCATCGGTCTTTATGAATCAC
This sequence comes from Triticum aestivum, assembly GCF_018294505.1. Classification (NCBI taxonomy): domain Eukaryota; kingdom Viridiplantae; phylum Streptophyta; class Magnoliopsida; order Poales; family Poaceae; genus Triticum; species Triticum aestivum. The sequence goes on from NC_057807.1 coordinate 154,960,820, forward strand.
AACGTATCGAACGGGCTATCAACATAATAGGCTTAACTATATGAAAAAGATGACGTCACACTCAATGAACAATCATCGGTTTATGAAATACCCGCTTCTGACCGCCCTGGCCCACCAAAGGTTCCTCTTCTGTGCGCTGCCTGCGTTGGGTCACTGACATGCAGGCCATGCACCCAAAGAGCCCACACATCAGTGGAAGAACGGCGCGGTGTCCTAGGTCAGAGTCGAGGGCACCACTCGCGGCACGCCCGACTGAACACGCCTCCGTGCCGCATTGAAACGCCTCCATGAAACCCGCCCGTGTGGAAGCCGAGAAACCCACTCTGGACACACGTCCGTTCATGACCGGGCCGGCGTTAAACGCAACGCCGGCCGAGCTCCTCCAGTCCGCCGTCTATTTAATCTCCTATTTAAACGAGGCCAAACGCCGGCCAAGAATCGCACACCTCCGCCGCTCCCCTATCTCCTCCACCATTTTGTCCACTCTTACAATGGCTTATGAAGAGTAGTTATTCCGCATCCAAGTCGGCTGGGTAGCCTGCCGGATACGAGCTATGCAGCTCGCTGATCCACCTCCCTCCCCGTGCCCGACGGAGCCAGTTACCGCCCCAAGTCGGCACGCGGTTCAGCAACTTGCCGCTCCAGGCCAGCTCGACGAGGTGCGGCGCACGGGCATCGTTGCTGCCGTCCACGCCGCCGCCTCGTACCGCGTCTCCCGTTTCTGTGGCCAAGACTCCCATGACGGCGGCCGCGCCATGCAAGCAGCGACAGAAGCCGGGTGCGCGGAGAGCGACGAGTCGGTGACCAACGCCTCCGCTTCCGCCGCCATCATCGAGGAGAAGTAGAACACGGGAGGCCGCCGCCGCTTGGGTCCCATGAAGGCCACCGCGGAGGCGACACCGGCGTACACAGCAGGTGTCTTGCTGGATCCTTTTGCTGCGAGGACCTTCGTCGACCCCGCATGGGCTCCACGGAAGAGGGGTATGTTAGGATGAACTCGAGCCGGTGCCGGCCATGGCGAAGTAGTGGCCGGTGATGAACTCGAACCGGTGCCGGCCACCATCATCTTTGGCACCAGCCAATGATATCAGTTGGGCAGTGGGGAAGCGAGCCATCCTTTGCGCTGCAGCATATACCTCCGGGGCTGCCGGCAGTCCGGTGATCGTGCTGCCGGACATGAGGAACACAAATCAATCGGCGGGCGACCATTTAGGCCAGGTATTATATACCTGTGCTGTCCAGAACTAGCACCATGTAGTTCATTTGAATGTAATGAAATTCGTCATGTTTGTGTGAAAATCCAGTATTTTATATGATTTCCATCGTTGTTTATATGAAATATCAGTTTGTCTACGTGTTTGCGTGAATTTCGTCCTATTGGTTGAGTTGTTGTCATAATGTGTGCGGCTACGGTTGGATGGCATAATTTGCGAGTCGCCAGTCGGTCTGCAGGCGGCTTCTGCGGTGTTGTGGGACAAAAAAACACAGCTCGTGCGAGCTCATCTCCAACGTGCATGCTGGAGGATGCATGACAGCATGAGCACCCGAGCCATTCCTCGTTCATCGGTGGCAAAGGCACCGGTGGACAAAAGGGATGCCAATATTTTGGCTACCCCGAGCAAGATCCAAACAGCCCCTCCCAACAGATTCAAATCCCTCGTTCACCGTGGAATTTTGCCATGGGTTGTTTTCATGGACTAGCAAGATGCACGTGCATTACACGGAACATCAAGATGCATTTTTTTACAAACTCCCGCATGCATGCAAGGGATAATTAATGTCCTACTTTGCTAGTACCACGAGGCAAAGACCATTAATATTACACCGATTAGTGTTAGTGGCCTTGTATATCTGCAAATTGTAATTTTGATAGTGGCCCCTTGTATATAAAAATGGAGGGAGAAATATGAGAGATAAGGTGAGGAGGAGTGGGGCGTGGTGCCGTGGTGGTGACTGGTGGATGGACTGGGCGGAGGCATGGGGATGGACGGAGCATTATGTCTAGGTTTGTATCTCTCTCACACACACCCACGTAGGTGGGGGACGTGCACGAAGAGAAGAGGTGCACGCATGGCGCACATACTCTCATCTCTTTCCCAACCACACCCGCGTGGGTACACGGTGGAGCTCATTTCTGTACGAAAAAGGCAGCCTACGTGGTAATTTGGCACGTGTACTGGTTGTCCACTTGGTGGAGGGAGTATCGTCTACCACAGGTGAGCAAACAAATTGCGACTTGACGTGTTATGTTAAATTAAAAAAAGAGGCAAACCATGTGGGGCCTACCTTAGAGCCAAGGCTCTATACACTGGAGTACTTTTGATGTGTCCCGTCAACTCGCAAAACGAGGAGAAACTTGCTTAGTACGCCGTCTCCCCTGCCCACGGGCACGGTGGCTCGCAGGATGAGGTGAAGCTTACTACAACTGTACGCATTTACGCCCGCTCCCTTGCCCACGCGCGTGGTGGCTCGCAGCACGAGGAGAAAATTTTACTACTCCCTCCATTTACTCCTCGTCCCTACTATGTACTTTGTTAGTACTCCCTCTATTTACTTATACAAGGCCACTATAAAAAATACATTTTGCATCTATACAAGGCCACAAATAGTAATCGAGACAAAAGTTACTACTCCCTCCTCTCTAGTTTATGGCTCAATTTCAAAATCTCTCCAACCAAGGTAGACGGCGAGTGGTCGAATTAATTTCGTAGTTTGCACAGTACGCTCATTTTTCTCAAGAAGTTATGTTTACAGAGGCATTAATTAGAATGAATGCATGAATGACCACTAAATTTCCATGAACTTGTACATGCATTGGTTAGTTTCCTCTTGACACTGCTTGCGTCGGGTGATCTAACACACCTCGAATCCAACATGTAATGGTACTACTACTAGTATAGTAGAATCGAGACTTATCAAACGGAAAAATGAATGTTTTTTAGATGAGCCCTATAAACCCTAGTGGGTACATACTCCGTAAAAACAGATTTGTCCAAAACTAAGTCGCTCCCTTGCATGAATTCAGTAGTATACTCCTCCATGGACGCTCCCTTTCATGAATTCTGTACTTCCTGTCGCCGACATGTGGGATCTATAGCAACCGGGTGGACGTGTCAAGCACCAAATAACAATGCAGAACAGCATGGGGGACACACCCCACTCGTACCGGCCCAGTAGTAGTAATGAGCAAATAGACATCAAATCACAATGCCGCACCTTCCCAGATGGACAAAGCAACATTTATTTCACACTTCAGTTCGACATCATCTCAAACCACGTACTAGTATTGCTTCTGCCTCAAGAGGGACACGCGCATCGCCTTGGTACATCATGACACGTGGGACCGCATGACATGCCATGCTCCCTCGCCGATCGCTCGGTAAAATCACCTCATTTTTACTATACTTCCTCCATATCGGTTTACTACATGGCATGCACGTCGTTCTAGGTTGAGAATTTAACTGGCTATATATATATATATATATATATATGTGTGTGTGTGTGTGTGTGTGTGTGTGTGTGTGTGTGTGATGAACAGTACGCTAGCCTTTTAAAAATGTATACTTTTGTACAGTAGTACTCCACTATCAATGGATTGCACCATGGAGCAAAAATTGAAATTTAAAAAAAGGTGGTGCATATAGAGAGTGCTCGTTGCCAAATTATGCATATAGTACTATTAAAAAAGCTAGTACGTGCTTAATTGGGGTGCTAAATTCTATTAAAGAAATACTAGTACTAGTATGTACATACTGAAGAGTTAAAGTAACGAGAAGAAACATAACATAGTTCTGCTGGGGGCTCAGCACAACACACCCCTCAAATTAAACTAAGCACACCTAAAATTAAACTATGCAACTAATCCGGTAGACATTGCATTAGAAGTTTAGAACCGCCATGAGCAACGACACTGCCACCTTACTCGGAGTCCTCGTCCACGTCCTCGACTTCGTCCTTGTCCCTCTTCCTCTTGGCCGATACTTCTTTGCTTGAACCGCCAACTTGGCTGTTGCTCTTCATCCAACCCTTGTAGATATTGAAACAAAGGTAGCCATCCATTGCAGCGTAGTGGATGTGGTCTATATCTAGTACATTCCGCTGCCATGCATGGCGATGAAACATGTAATGAGGTTTCTCCAGTTTACGGTACGAAGGATGAACCGTGGCTCCTACCAGGGTCAGCATTGAGGGCTAACAAGAGGGCACCAGCTGATTCTTCTAGAGGTCGAAGGGGTTGCCTACAACGAGGCCTATCCGACGCAGGACTTCTTTGTCGTTCTTAAAGACTACAGTAACGAATTTGACTGTTTTGTCCTCGAGGAAGTTCTTAAAATCCTGGCACTCAACGTCGGCATGGCATATGTGGTAGACCAGCAAACATTATGTACGCAAACCTGGATCACGGCGGGCTTCTTCCTCTCTTCGTCCTTTAGATCCTTCTCTCGTCCCACGACTATGGTGTACTCAACATCTAGCCCAACGACCCACTCATCATGTGAGTTTTCGAACATGCGTCTGAAGCGAGAAAGGCATCCTTTCACCGTCGCAGAAGTACGGGTGTAGATGACGTCGAACTCATCACCGGTGATGGTTCTAACCTTGTAATCACCGCTGATCGGGGAGATTTGGGACGCCATGGATTTGGGAGGAGGGTTAGGATTAGTGGAACTGCCGTAATGTGAATGGACGGGACGACTAGGAGCAAACCACCGTAGTATTAAAGGACGTGCGGGGACGAGTAGGAGCGAACTGCCAGCGTGCGAATGGCAGGGTAGTGGCTTTCCATTCTCCCATGATACGGGCTTACGAGAGCCCTTGGATCTGAGATCGAATGGTTGCATGGCATGATTCTAGACCTATGGGTTAATATCCTATCCTGGAGGGTTATTCTTAAAATTTTCAGCAACTTAGCATGCGACCGTTTGATCTCAGATCCAAGGGCTGCCAGCAGCCCGTATCATGGTCGCCTACCACGACCGTCACGTCGCTAGCACGGTCGCGCCCTTGGAGATTTAACACGGTGCGTTAGGCTATCTGATGTTGGCATGTCATACATAGTCATCACTTAGTCACTCATACTACAACAAGGTTGGCTATAAGTGTTTTTTTACTCATCCCTATCTCTTTCTTCGTACTCCCTCTGTCCCATAATATAAGAACGTTTTTGACACTAGCTAGTGTAGTGTCAAAAACGTTCTTATATAATGGGACACGGGGAGTACTAGTATTTATTGCATTTTCCTAGGAGTGACCTCTTGCAATGAAATGGTGTTGCTAAGTTTGCTTCATTTAATTAGCTATAGACTCAAAATTGTCTTTTCACCTAGGTACACGTGCTTAGCACCATTTCTTCCTTCGGTCACCAAACTATTCTCTCTCTTCTTGATTAAGTTGCCACATCAAACTTTATGCCTATGTGGCAAGCTTAAGCACCTGTAGGAGCAAGTAAGTACAATAGTGCGCTTTACATGGAATTTTTGCATATGTGGAGGAAAGAGAGGCAAGGAAAAAGTGGAGAAGTGGGCTCTCATGCAAGAGCCAGCCTCTACTACTACATGGTGGAGCATTGGGAGAGGCACCTGTATGGAGGTGGTCAGGAATCAGGAGACTCACGCCGGTCCTAGCGCCGAAGTTAAAATGATAATGGCAAGTCAAATCGTGGGGCCCCACCTATCCAGCAGTAACTCGCAGTCAAATCACACAGCCCTACGTTTGCAGCAGCCTACTCCCTTGTCTTCTCGTGTCTCTGTCGAACCGACTAGGCGGAACTGCCCGCCTACCGCGCAGGAAAAGCCCCGCCCTCGACTTTTAAATACAACTACTCCCTCCGTCTAGGTGAGTAACTCATCTTACGAAAACCAAATAATCCCAACATACTAAGGCGCGGTGCATTAACTTCTACCTCATTTCTTGTTTCTTCACATGTCAACCAATAATAATCCAATGATATACTTTTTGTGACATAGTAACTCATATTTAGTTAGTCAAATGGATGACCTAGAACTACTTGCAGGCCCTATAAATCGAGACGCCTACAAATAAAAAACCGAGACGGAGAGGGTAGTTCAGCACGTATCTTTTTAGATCAATATAGTCGGGATTCACCAAGGAGCAAAACCAAGTGGTAGGCTGCTCCTGTCGTGTTGGCGTAGCAACTCAAGCAGGGTTAGTCCGCACACGAAATGGCGACACACTTAACAGGACCCCTTTGGCAGACATGTGGCTCATCCACCGTCTTGTTCCACATGTGATGCACCAAATTACAGTTCGGAGCAGCAGTTGGAATTGGAGGCACCCCGGTCGTAGCGCCGCGGTAGTAGAAAATGAGCGATGAGGGGCCAAATCACAAAGCCCCACCTTTCCCGCATTAAGCTGGACAGACAAAGCAACCATCATTTCACTCTAGCGCGCAAGAGCATAAAGAAAAGAGAAAACAATGATGCGTGCGGCAGCTACCTAGGGCACCCTAGGGTAGGGGTCTCCACTACAGATCCTTTTTTTTTAAAGCGCCTCCACTACAAATCGGCTTCTCCCTCGTCCTCTTGAAGAAAACCGATAATGAGTGCGGCGGTAGGGTTTGTAGGAGTACTACAGCGTGCGGGGCCATGTCGTAGTAAACGGGTTTGAGTCGACACCTTAAATATGTGTGGGCCGCTTGGTTTTACAGGAACGAGGCAGCATTTTGGGTTTGGGGACCAGTGGAGATATAGCACGTACAAAAAATTGTGGACGTAGGTTCGACCGAAAGGCAATGATCCATGGGCCCTGCATTTTGATATACCCGGGGCCGCGTGAAATTTGCTACTCTACTCAAAACTAGTAAGGTACACATGTATTGAACGCATGAGATTTCGAAACCAAATTATGAATAAATACACACTATAGCATGTAAAGCTTTGAGTCATATATGCATGATGTAGATGTTCGTTTAGTTCTTATAGTTCATATCATTCAAAATCAATTAGTTTTATAAAAATGTTAAGATTCATGGGGTTGTGCATTGTAAATCATAAAGTAAAAAAACAAATAATGGCAATTCATTTAGAAAAAAATAATCAATTATGATACAGAAGATTCTAGAACAAAGGAGAAGTGCTTGTGTTTTGAGGTTTGTGCATTATTCTTAAGTTCAACCGTGGAGTCTTCTAAATTGTACATGTGGCAGATCTGGTGGAATGTTGATGATATCCAATGGCCAGTAGTGCTCGGATTTGCCCATCTCTGCACTGTCAGGTTAGCTTCATCCAGTGACCATCTTTCAAAGTTATTGGCACACTATATAGTTCTTGTGCCATAGTTGCATGTTTTGGAAAAAAATCTACTAGTGGGTTGTACTATCTATTTAGGAATAGAAGATGTATACATGGAAGTTGTAGGGAAAGAGATGACATGGAGGATCTCAATTCCTATGAGTAGGGAATGGAAAAGAGTTGTCATTTGGTTCACATCATAGGAACTTTTCTATTGAATCTAGAGATGACATGTATCTCAATTCCTATGAGCAGGGATTAGTAAAGAGATGTAATTTGGTTCATATCATAGGAACTTTTCTATTGAATATACACTAATGTTTATTTTCCTTTGAAATTAAGGGAGTATATGAATCCATTCATATGAACCAAGTGGCTCTAAAGCTATAGAAATGATATCATGTTTATTTCCTTTGAAATGTAGAGTATATGAATCTATTCCTATGAACCAATTGGCTCTAAAGGAAAAAAATCCTATAAAAATCATATCATATAGAGTTCCTATGATATTCCTCAACACTAAAGGATGGTTGAAATTGCTGTGGGTGATACGATGGTCTTTCTTTGTAGACTCCTCACCCATCTTTATAGTTACCTCTCGAAGATGAATGAAATGATATATACAGGGTATTCTACATGTGCAATTTGGTACACAAAAACTCGGTAAAAGTTTGCGAGGTTCTAATTTTCAATAAAGCTATACGCACTGCATTTCGGAACGGAGGGAGCATACGGCAGTTGCTAACACTCACATGCAAGATTTGTGTGTAGGAGGAGTGGTGGTTCTGTTAAATGACATGGCAAAACTGACACTGTCGGATGCCGATCTAACGGTTCTTACGACGTTCGTCAGGAAAACGCTTGTGGCGAACGTTTGTAGGATAATGATTTACGGACACATGCATTGCATTGGTACGTGCCCCCCTCTCTCTCACGCACACGCACCCTCATGGGTGACCAACTCTCCCAAGTCCTCTCGCAGACTCGCACATGGCACCCATCGTCTATCTGCAGGTAGACGTCACGCACATATGTTCTCTTCACACCCTACCCTCAGAACTTCTAAAAAACAAAAGACGGCGCGCAAATTTTATTTTAGCTCACATGTCACACACTTATATTATTACTCTTTCGGCGAATGTTCTTTGGGCATAGTATATATTGTACTCTCACGAAGAGAAGCGGTGCACGCACGCACTAGTTCTCTCACACCCACTCGCGGGTACACGTAGGAGCGCATTTTTTTGAAGCCGGTACAACAAAATCACTCCACTATATATAAAAGCAGGGGCCTTGGCGCTTGCTTTACTAGGGTTCCTCTCGTTCACTCTCTCGTGCCCTCCAGATCTAAGCAAGACATAGGTGGCCACACTCTCTATCTCAGCTCACGGCTGGTCACAAATCCGGCCGGACAACCTCGATCGGGGCAAGGGGTGTAGGTGCATCGTTCTCGCTATCGTCGGCGGCGAGGGAGGAGACCAACGGCTGCTCGCGCATCCCGATCGGCGGCCGTGCCGTTCTCTCCGAGAGAGTGCCGGCTCGGGAGGGCCTCTGACCCCTTCTTCCTCCCTGCGGTATTGTGGCCAAGATGCGGCCTCCCGACGTCGTCTTTGCCACATGCCGACGACCCTCAGGTATATATTCTTTCGAAACCTGCCTTGTTCTACTGCCCGAGCTCTTCCCCCTTCGTGTGGATCCTTTTCTACTTCCGTCCGCTGTTCCAAAGACACCTAGACTTCTACTATTATTAGAAGTAAAGCTAGTTCATATAGTCAACTCAAAGCGTTGGTTCAAACAGGGAAGAAAGTGGGAAAGCTGTAGCATGAATCTAGGACTTGGTTCTAAGAGGAAACGGGGGAAAGTAGTAATATATGTCACTATTTAAATAATCGTATTTCGTATTTGCACAAACAGGGATGTCTGTCTCCATATCGTTTCGGGATGTCTGTCTCCGTATCGTTTCTATCCGCGCAATCAAAAGCACACACCTCAGTTTTAGTACAACTGCACAAAATGAGATGGCTATCCCTCGTTGTTGTCGTCTAACCTCCCGTCTTCAAGGTATCCCTACATTGGTAGTAAGTAAGGTAGAATGACCCACGCAATCTAAAAGAAGTTGATTCGTACGTTTTACTTCCTGATTGCAGTGCAGGGACGAGTGAAAACAACTGCATCCTAGTCCGGAATGCACTTTCTACCAGTTCATCCATGGACCGAGGACTAGCTGGCACGGCTGCACGGCTGTTTTTTGGATAGGTGCGCGGACAAGAGGCATTGTGGTCTGCTTATTTCTGGAAATAGTGGTGAGGGAGTCCTGGATTAGGGGGTATCCTGACAGCAGGACTGTGTACAACGTCCGGACTATTGAAGCATGAAGATACAAGACTCAAGACTTCAGCCCGTGTCCGGATGGGACTTTCCTTGGCATGGAAGGCAAGCTTGGCGATCCGGATATTATATTTCCTTCCTTTTAACCGGCTCTATGTAAACCCTAGCCCTCTCCGGTGTCTATATAAACCAGAGAGGTTGGTCCTTAGAAGGCCGATCACAATTACATTCATACCATCATAGGCTAGCTCCTAGGGTTTAGCCTCTACGATCTCGTGGTAGATCTACTCTTGTACTACCCATATCATCAATATTAATCAAGCAGGAAGTAGGGTTTTACCTCCATCGAGAGGGCCCGAACCTGGGTAAACACCTGTGTCCCTTACTTCTTGTTACCATCAGCCTTGACGCACAGATCGGGACCCCCTACCCGAGATTCGCCGGTTTTGACACCGACATTGGTGCTTTCATTGAGAGTTCCTCTGTGACGTCGCCGTCAGGCTCGATGGCTCCTTCAATCGTCATTAACGACGCTGCCCAGGGCGAGACTTTCCTCCCTGGACAGATCTTCGTGTTCGGCGGCTTCGCACTGCGGGCCAATTCGCTTGGCCACTTGGAGCAGATCGATAGCTATGCCCCCGGCCATCAAATAAGGTTCGGAAACCTGAACTACACGGCAAATATCCGCGGAGACTTGATCTTCGACGGATTCGGGCCAGTGCCAGAAGTGTCGAACACTCGCGATGAGCACGGCTTAGACCTACTGTTAGACGTCACTCGGGATATCGTCCCGGCAGAAACCTCGGATATAAATCCGGGACAGGTTGCTTTGCCTAAGGACGGAGGGCTGGACCCCGCCCCTCAGGTCGTACCTTCATCGGCAATGGAGCCGAACACAGGTTTCACCCCTGAGGAAACCTGTGACTCCGGACCCCCGGAGCCATATCCAGACGAAGGTTCCATTCCGCACGCCCCCGAGCCCGCCGATCCTGGTTGGGCTCCGGTGATGGAGTTCACCGCGGCAGACGTTTTTCAGCACCCGCCCTGTGGCGACATGCTGGACTTATTGAAGTCTCTCTCCTTGTCAGAAGACTCCGGGCCGAACTATGTCCGGCTCGAGTGGGAAGCAGACAACGATGGAATTCGTTGCCCACCCACCACCCACTTCATTGCCACGATCGATGATCTAACCGACGTGCTTGACTTCGACTCCGAAGACATCGACTGTATGGATGATGATGCAGGAGAATCACAGGAGCCACCGCTGACCTCGCGGCGGACAGCCACCTCGTCATATGATATATATATATATATATATATATATATATATATATATATATATATATATATATATATATATATATATATATATATATGGTGGACACCCCGAAGGAAACTAATGGCGACGAGGCAATGGAGGACAACCCCTCAGAAAGAAAGTCAAAACATGTGCGTTACCGGCACCACTCCAAACCCCGCCACACCAAAAATGGCCCCAGAAACGAGAGCAGACCGGACGGTGCCAAAAAGGAATACAACCCGAGTCAGCCAACACTTAAGCAGGCCGGACCAATGATGACGGGATACTGGGAGAGGGATAACCACACACTCCCCTCCGACGACGAGGCAAACCTCGGCAACGACGAATTCGGCGTACCAGAGGACCCAGTGGAGCAATTTCGCTTCAAGTGACGGCTCATGGCTATAGCAAGGAGCCTGCAAAGGAAACAAGAGCAGCTCACAGCTGACCAAGATGCGCTAGAGGATAGGTGGACCAAGATACTGGCTGCCGAAAAATACGAACTCAAGAGCCCCAATAAAGGGCACACATGGCACAACTGGCTACCTCAACTCGTGCAGGAAAACCACGAGCACGCACACAGACGCCCACGCATCACTACGGTCCAAGGCGGCAAGCAGCATATACGAAGAGGCACCCTCAGACCTCGGCATAAAGGTGATAAACATCAAAACAAGGAAGCTGGTGCCAAGTCTGGCAACGGTCAGTTCGACAAACAGGCAAAGAGCAACACAAGCCTACTCACCCGAAGATACACGCTAGATCAGCCGTGTGAAATTCACGGTACCCCGAGAAGGACGGCAAAGCATAACAATAGAGAATGCAGGATTCTCAAACCAAAGCGGCCGGTCGCACGCCGGAAGCAATGAAGGGGAGATGCCTTGTCAAGAATCCCGCCAGAACGTAACAGTACGGCCGACCGCCCAGGACCACCTAAACCACGACAAGTTAATTGCAGTACCGCTGGACCTAGTAGTCCGGGGGCTCCATAACACACAAGATCCACAAGGGTATGACGCCATGGAAAACATCTCCTAAAAGATGTCGGGCGCAAAGGCCAAGTTCTGTTGGCCCACCACTCTAAACGGTTGCCTTCGGACCATCCAAAAATGCTACGCCAAAGAATAAATCCTCGGCACCTTCCCATACGATAGCTTACCATATGCTAACGGGAAAAACCACATCAACTAGATTCTACGTGGTAAATCACCCGGGCCAACCATCCGGATATCCACTACGGAGTCCGTACTGCCTCTCGGTCTAACGACTGGGCACACCAGGGCCCGATTAGGGACCCTGGGAGCAACAACAAAGAGGACACCTGGCTGTCTTCAAACATTTCACATTTTCAAACTAACAATTGACGCAGAACAGAACTGGCTGCATGGAATTATCCCGGACACACAAAGGAAGGAACATGCAAGTAGAAGGCAGTTCGGATTCATTCTCGACCCGCTCACAGCCCTCTCCAGTCCAGCCATAACAGGTTCTGTCAAACAACACCTCTTTCCATACATCATACTAATATGCATAGACATAAAATTCTACTACAATGCGTAAAAAGCAATTACCGGCTGTCGTTTATCACCGACACCTCTTTGCCGAAAATGAAAGCCACGCTCCATGTTCGCCTGGTTGCACCAGGGGCTCCACAGTACGGCAAGGAAGTCCGACCACCTTTTCGGTCATTCGGCACCCCGAACTTATAGCACTATATGCATCTGCTCTGAATCATGTCTTGGGTCATTGGTTGGGTTTGCCCAGCTCCCATGTTTTGGTACCTTACATTCCATTCTATCGGCTAAGGTAGCGCTGGGAGAACTACTGCAATTGTGTCTCGGTTCAGCCGGACGAGCACCTCAGTAGAGAAAGCCAAAAACCGATTGTCATGATGAAGCGAGAGCCGGTCCGCTGTTCGAGAGGTCATAAAATCCCTAAAGATTTATTCCGCATAATGTCATCATAAATGCTAAGTGCGACGGATCGCTCTTCTGATCAGGCGCCAATAGAGCCCCTAGTTCGGCCTTCCGAACACAAGGGGCTGTGCCAACCATACTCAAATTCCTATGGCTAAGTGAGAGTAATAAAGCCCTATAGTCCGATTGCCTGGTTCGCGCAAAGATACACCTCCTTAAAAGGACCCAACTATGGGATAAAGAGTGTTCAAATATATCCCGAACACCCCTGTATTCTTTTTACGAGGGGGCAGAAGCCGATGACTGGCCAACTCCTAGAATTTGCATACAATAAACAGCCACACAGGCAGAACATATGTTCAAATAAAACAAGCAATATATAACAAACATGCCATTGTCCCATATTACAACAAGTGGCATAGATGCCCTCAGGGAAATATGATGTCTTTGGTACACTTGTCCGCTACAAGGTGGGCCCCTTTCATCACACCTGCATAATACAGCTCGAGCTTGCGGTGTTCCTTACCCTCCGGCGGCCCCTCAGTGAGCAGCTTTTCCGCGTCAAGCCTCCCCAATGCACTTTCGCATGGGCAAATGCCATACGCGCGCCTTCTATGTAGACTGACCGCTTGATAGCATCTAGTCGAGGACAGGCGCCCACGATCCGCTTGACGAGTGCGAAGTAGCTGCTTGGAATCGGATCCACAGGCCACAGCTGGACAACTAAGTCTTTCATGGCTAGTTCGGCCGCCTGGTGCAGTTCGATCAGCTGTTTCATCTGATCAATAAATGGCACCGGATAGTTCGACGCCAGATACTGCTACCAGAAATCCCTCTCCGCAGTCTTCTTCTCCTCGGTGTGATAGAATTGAGCAGCATCTGATATGCTTCGAGGAAGATCCGCAAGAGCCCCTGGAAAAATAAGAATTCAGCTTGCCGCTCGAATTCTTCACATTTTAACATACACGAAGCTAAGAATACAGAAGGCCTTACTAGCTGCCACTTTTCGGGCCTCCTGAATGTCCCGCGCAGCACCTCGGGCTTCTTCCCGAGCACCTTCTGCATCCTCGAGAGCTTGGGCGAGCTTCGATTCTTTCCCTTTCAGACTCTGCTCCAAGCTCTCGCTTTTCTTCACAGCTTCCTGGAGCTCCCGCTCAGCGGTGAGAACCCTGGCCTCGTGTTTTTCATGAAGCACTTGTTCGGCCTCAGCCTTCTTGTTGGCATCAGCCAAAGCTTTCTTTAGTGCCTCGTATTCGGCACACGCTCCTAGAGCACACAATACTAAAAAAAAATATTCTGCACAACCATGCGTTCGTGCCAACTCCAAGACAAATGTTTTCAACATACCTTGCTTATTTTCCAGTTGCTTCCTCACACAGTCGAGTTCTTCCTCAGACCGTGCAACGTTCTGCTTTAGTTCGGACACTTCCACCTCGAAAGCGGAAGTCCTCCCTGCGGATGCCTGTTTTCACACCAAAGGGTACACGTCTTTCACGGGCTCCAACGAAGGCAGGGGGTTTGATCCCCTGCCCGGCTCTGTCTCCTTCACCGGACAGTGTATCAGGGGCTACTACTTATATTATGACAATTCCTTAAGGGTTTCCTAGGAGACATATCTCAAAAGCCTTTATGAGACTAAGGCAGGACGCGTTCAGCCCGCTCTCGGCGGACTGAATCCTTTCAACCACCTCGCCCACAAGGGCCCGATGCTCGTCGACAATAGACGCGTTCTTCAACGCTGTCATAGACCGCCAGGCAGCTCTGCTTGAACAGAGGACACCGGCGGCGTAGGCTTGCCCCCCGCCATCGGGTGGGGTGGGGGGGCTGCTTGCTCGATCCTAGAACCCTAGAGGTCCCGGGGGCCGTATCCATTCCTGCGTGTTCGGCACCAGGGATATGTCATCCCTGGTCCGGGTCTTGTCGAGACGACACCTCGGTGTCACGCCCAGACTTGGGGGAAGGGGCCTGCGGAGGTGTCTCGCTCGCCAAAGCGTCCGAGTCCAGTGAATCCTCCGACGAGGACTGGCCGGCGCGGGACCGTGCCGGACTGTGCAATATGTAGGTAACAGTCCAAACCACTATACCCAAAAAACGATCCCGGACGCATATGCGTGTTCGGATACTTATGACTTCTCCAGGGGCTGGGACCTGGGATCCCACTCTGGGCTGCTATCGGCAGCCGTGGGGGACGCCCCTGGGAGGGAATGTTTCCCCCTTTTGGGTGATCCGTCCTCTAGAGATGCGGAGACCGACCTCTTCCTCCCACCGTCAGAGTGAGGCTCATCCTCCTCTGCTTCCTCCTCTTCGTCCTCGGACGAAGGATCGTCGCTGGAGTCTTCGGATCTGGCGTCCGAAAAGTCGCGATGGCAAAGACCACCCCGGGTCTTCTTGACCTTCTTGGAGGCCTCCTTCTTTGGCGCCTTGTAAGGTGCAGGGACCAACATCTTCGTCAGAAGAGGTCCGGCCGGTTCCTCCGGCAAGGGGGCTGGACAATGTAGCCACTCCACCTTCTTTACCCATCCCTGGGGTTGCAGTGAAACACGATTAGGGTGTCTCCCGCATGATGTGCCAATTAAAGCGTGAATAGACAGGGTATGGCTGTGACTTACCGAGCTGGGAGAATGGGACGCTTGATACCCACGGTCCTCGGTGGGGCCCGGCCACGATTTGCTGGACTTAAAGAGCACCTTCCAGATGTCCTTGTGGGTGGAGTCGTAAAGCTCCTGAAGGGTTTGGTGCTCGGCCGGATCGAACTCCCACAGGGTACAAGCTCGGCGCTGACAAGGGGGAACCAGGCGAGCTAGCATCACCTAGACTATGTCGACGAGTTTGACGTCCCTGTCGATCACGCCCTGGATGCGTGTCTAGAGCAATAACAGCTCGTCATACGAGCACCAGTTCGGGCCCTTCTCGGGCCAGGACGTGAGCCGCAGTGGAGCTCCAGATCTAAACTCAGGAGCTGCCGCCCACTTCTTGCCGCGTGGTTCGGTGACATAGAACCACTGCTGTTGCCACTCCTTGACGAAGTCATTGAAAGCACCTTTCGGCCAGACACCCTTGGGCATCTTACTTACCATGGTGCCGCCGCATTCGGCGTGTTCGCCACTCACCACCTTGGGCTTCACATTGAAAATCTTCAGCCATAGGCCGAAGTGAAGTGGGATCCGAAGAAAAGCCTTGCACATGACGATGAACGTCGTGATATTGAGGAAGGAGTTGGGGGAAAGATCATGAAAATCGATCCTGTAATAGTACATGAATCCTTGAACGAACGGGTGAAGGGGAAACCCGAGCCCCCGGACGAAATAGGGAAGGAACACGACTCTCTCATGGGACTCCGGAGTAGGGACGACATGTCCCGCCGGTGGAAGACGGTGGCCGATCTTCTGGGCCAGATACCCGGCTCCCCGGAGCTTCTTGATGTCCTTCTCCTGGACAGTTGAGGCCATCCATTTGCCTCCTGCTCCGGACATCTTCAGAAAAACTTCCCTTCGGTGGGGAGGAGAGTGCTTGGGCGTTAGGGCTCGCACAAAGGGGAATGAGCTAGCAGGAGAAGGAGGCGTGGGTGAAAGAGAAAGGAACCTGACCTCCTTATAAAGGCGATAAAGGCTTTTCTCAACCTGAGCTCCCACTTGCCTGGTGGAACCCGTCCGCCTCCCGCTCACCCCGATTAGCGGCACGGTTAGATTCCCCATGCCCGTATTAATGAGAATCCCATAATAAGGGGACACGATCTCTGCTTTGACAAGACGTGTCACAGAAACCGCCTCGTGATATGCGTTGTAGCTGGTTGTGGGGAAACGGTTTGAATAGTTATCCGACCGTAATAACGTGTCACGTCATCAGAAAAAGTTGTCAGCAGATTGCATTTGTGAAATATCATTCTCTCTACGGTGGTATGTTAAGATCATCTTGCGGATCCGGACACGGTCTACGTGTTCGATGACCACTTTGGAGTATTCGGAGGAGGAACCCGCCTTGCAATGCCGAAGACAATACTGCGCGCCGGGCTCATCGTCATTGAAGCCTGGTTCAGGGGCTACTGAGGGAGTCCTGGATTAGGGGTATCCGGACAGCCGGACTGTGTACAATGTCCGGACTATTGAAGCGTGAAGATACAATACTCAAGACTTCGACCCATGTCCGGATGGGACTTTCCTTGGCGTGGAAGGCAAGCTTGGCGATCCGGATATTATATTTCCTTCCTTGTAACCGACTCTATGTAAACCCTAGCCCTCTCCGGTGTCTATATAAACCGGAGAGGTTGGTCCTTAGAAGGCCGATCACAATTACATTCATACCATCATAGGCTAGCTCCTAGGGTTTAGCCTCTATGATCTCGTGGTAGATCTACTCTTGTACTACCCATATCATCAATATTAATCAAGCAGGAAGTAGGGTTTTCCTCCATCGAGAGGGCCTGAACCTGGGTAAACACCTGTGTCCCTTACTTCTTGTTACCATCAGCCTTGATGCACAGATCGGGACCCCCTACCCGAGATCCGCCGGTTTTGACACCGACAAGCGGTGCTTAATTTAGTGGAATGCACAAGAATTTCACCTGGTCAATACACTTCATGGTTCAGTTCAGCATTCCAGCTGAGACCACAATTATAATTGGTTACTCTGGAATGAGAGAACCTAACCCTGGATGGTGGCAACAAGAAAAAACCAGAGTGAACTCCAGGAAATTTAAGCCTGCCAGGAGGCCCTTTGCTCAGAGAAGCCTTGCTTGTTTTTTCCTGATTTGTAAACCTTCTCACAACTTTGTCTTTTGCTGTGAACTAGTATATGTTTGTTATGTTCTATGAATCATTGAGATGTATAAAATTTCTTAACTTATGCTTTTCAAGATTTCTATGAAGACGAGTTTAATGTGAGTGTTCCACATGAGCGCTGGACTAGCGTTGAACGTTTGGAATTTATTACATTGTGGCCTCAATTAACTGCATGAACCACTGTAACAAGATACATAGTTGCTTATATGTCAGACAGCAGATTGTTGATTGTTAGCTGGTCGATAGCCTAGTGTTGAAGCGAGCTGAGCCAATGTGCTGTGTTTTGCACAACTGCTTACAAGTGGGGTAGCACCAACAGTGTTTACAAGTACTTATGTATACGCCGGCGCACGGTTCTCGAACGAGTGCTCTATTTCATCAAAACACACACTGCTCGTATGATAAACCGTGACAACTTATGTCTAACCATGCCATATTCATGAAAAAACTAGTGAGGACACATATGTTTTGGCAACAATTACGATGGTTCTCACATGATTCACGGGCACACAAAAGTAGCAGCAGTTCCCATAGACGGATTCAAACAGAGTACTAGCCCCAGAGGGGTAGATAACAGGCAAGGTTCGGATAATTAGACACAATCCAAACTACTATTAAACACTAGCTGGGGCAACTAATTCATCCCTCGATCTAATTTGGGATGGACACAAGACGTACCTTGCCATGAACATCATCGAGGACGTCCCGCAGCAGCTCAATCCTGTGAACCTTCATGAAGACAACCTTGTGGCCTTGCCACTCATAAACTTGTTTGTGGAGGCATGCCACGTCATCTTCCTGCGTAAGCTTGACAAGAACAGTATGCCTCACAAACGAAGGAGTAGCTTTGAACTTCTTGTGCTTCAGTACACCCTGGACAGCACGCCTGACAACAGTGAGGCTGGAATACACCTCTTCATTGGTATAACCGCAAATGGCTTCCAGGATCCAACAGCCTAAGAACTCTGTTTTCCCAGTGCGTATATCCAGGTTGTCCGCGTCATAGCGAGTGACATGCACAACCACACAATCCTTGTCTACATCAGGGCTCTAATTGAAACAAAAACAAATTCTGAATTACATTTCAATATAAGAAACACAGGTTATTTAAACCACTATGTATAGCATGGCATCGAAACTAATAAAATTTTGCATTATTAATCACCACATACTTCCATTTCTAAAAAATCACCACATACTTAGATGAAAAACCACAATCGAGATCGGCAAAGAAGGAAATCACCTTGGGCAGCTCAGTGGGGGGGACACATCCTCGAAGGGGGAAAACTGCTCCTGCAGTGCCACGGGGGCTGTAACCTCGAACGGGGCATTGACCATCTTAGTTGTGGCCGTGAGCGTATCTGGGGTCGGCTCGGTGGTTGCCTCCATCTTCTTGGAGCTCTCTGTCTCGTGGGGATCAGCCTCCCGCGTCTGCTCCAATATCGGCAGATCTTTGCCTGGTTCTCCTTGGTCCATCATGAAACTGACGAATACTAGGAGACCACTGAAAGGAAAATACAATCGCAATGACAATGAAAAAAAAGAGAGTGAGGATCGGTTACTGCTTTGCAAAAGTTCTTTTTTTTCTCTGAACGAAAATATACCAACATCATGGATCCGCTTACCTTCCCTTCGTTGGGAGAGAAAAACAGTGGCAGATGTGAGTGTTGCCTTTCTTGAAGACGGTGAGGGAGAAGGGGATTCAGCGAAGAGTGAAATGATGGTTGCTTCGTCCGTCAAACTTACACTGCGGGGAGGTGGGGTTTTGTGATACGACATCTCGTTACTGCCGCGCTACGACACGGGTGACTCTCCGCCTGCATACTGCCTTCTAATTTGGTGGATGACATTTGGGCCCGCGTGCTGCATGGCCTGCATGTCAGTGAACAAAAGTATAACGGCATTCAGTAGAGGGAGACGTTCCAATGACCTAGGAGGAGCCAGAAGCGGTAGAGTGTCTCCACTGTACTACTAGTAATTGTTTTTTTGGGTAGCTGTAGAGTGTCTCCACTGTACTAGTAGTAATTGTTTCTCTGGGCGCAAGACAAAACAGCCAATCCACACTAGTAAATAGTAAAATCAATTCAAAAGGCGCTACCCACACCCAGCACACCCCCCCCCAAAAAAATCCTGGGTGCTCTTCTTCCTCCTCGCTCCCACCCACCTCACGTCAGCTCGCTCCACTCGTACCCCCAAATATCTCACCTCACTCCTACAGAAAACCCTAGCTCCCCTTCTTCCTCACTCCTACAAAAAACCCCCAGCTCCCCTTCTTCTTCGCTCGCACTACAACTAGGCTCGTCATTCGTTACTCTGCTCAAATACGTGAGCGCGAGGAAAATGGAGTCGGCGCCAAGAAGATGAGGCTCCCGCCAGCGGCGACGCCTGTTGTTGATCCAGCACCCGGCAGCGCGGGGAGAAGCGGTGACCCCACCCCCACCGGATCCCAGGAACCCGTAGAATCTCGGGTGGACTGCATCAACGATCTCCCGGACGCCGTCCTTGGGGAGATCATCTCGCTTCTCCCCACCAAGGATTGCTGCCGCACCCAAGTCCTCTCAATTCGGTGGCGCCCTCTATGGCGTGCCGTGCCACTTAATCTCGACTGTCGTCAGCTATCTCTCTTCAATGATTTTGAAATACCTAGAGCCATCATCTCCTCCCACTAGGGCTCCGTTCAAAGCCTCTGCATCCCGTCATGCTACCTGAGCAAGCATACCATGCCCTGCACGGTGGACGCCTGGCTAATATCCCCTGAATTCACAGAACTACAGCTGCTTGAGTTCTACTATTCCCCTGGAAATCACATACCACATACCGAACGCCATGAACTTGTGCCCTCAGCACCGATGTCCATCTCGCGGTTTTCCTCCTCTCTCCACACCGCCACCTTTGCGCTGTGCTACCTACCAGACAATCTGGTACTAAACCTTCGACTCCCATTTCTCAAGAAACTTTCACTTGTGCGGGTTCGTATATCGGAGGCCTCATTGCACAGCATCATCCACTCCAGTTGCCCTGCGCTGGAGTGCTTGGTGCTTGTTTTCACAGTTAGAATCGGTTGTCTCCAAATAAAGTCGCCTAACCTTGTAAGAATTGGAATTTCTTTTGACGGAAGGCAGCTCATCATCCAAGATGCCCCTTCACTTCAAAGGTTGATCCTTGATTCTAGTTATTCACCGTTGCAAATAACCGTCCTCTCTGCGCCTAAACTGGAGACCTTGGGTGTAATACATGATCTCTGTGCTCATTTCAATATGGTGTTTGGCTCCACAGTTCTTCAGGTACTTTATATTATCATCTACACTTGTAACCATAAGCTGCATTTTAAATTTCTGCGCATAATTTATATATCATCTTGGAGTACACATTTTGTACTAATATTATGTTCTATGCTCAATGAAGAGTTTCTCCATGGATGGCCTATCAATGGTGCTGGATTCTGTCAAGATCTTATATATCCAAATGAATAGTTTTGATCTGAACAAGATTATTGGCTTGCTGCAATGCTTTCCATGTCTGGAGAAGTTGTATATAAAGGTGATAATTTCACGCACATTGGAAGCCCGCATATAGTGTACTAGAATTAACCGTTCAGCTGTTGCTCTTTCGACACTCTTCTTTTAGACCTTAACTGTTTTCAATCTTCATGTCTATTTAGGCAACAGGACGGGGTAAGAAAGTTATAACCAATCGGTGGATTCGTAAGCATCGGGATTTTCTCACTTCTCATGAGATTTGATTGAAGACAATAACGCTAGAACGATATGTAGCCAACCGTGCAAACACAAGATTTGTCACATTCTTCCTGCTGAATGCGAGGTTACTATTGTCCATCAGGCTTAAGTTTATCAGCAGCATGGTTTTGACGGATGGGTATGTCGAAGAGCAAAAAAAGGAGTTTCAGGTGGGCAAAAGAGCTTCTGAACGTGTCGGGCTTCTATTTACAACATATTGTGGTCATAATCCAGTAAATTTTACGACCCAGGATGTTCATTCTATGGACCTGACCGATCCATTTGACTGTGACTGCCGAAAACAGTGCTGGAGTTAGATGTTGTTGCCCTTTTCAATCTGGTTTTTTTTGTAAACCTGATGAACAATCAACCCTCGTGCTTTTGTACAGTTTGTAAGCTGGAGTTAGATGTTCCTGCCCTTTTCAACTCGGCTGTGACTGTCATATTTTCTTTGAAACAAGGCAAATGGCTTGCCATTCGTTTAATTTAGAGTGAAATATTGTAACAAATCACAACCAAGGGAAATAACATCACTCACGCCGGCTGCTTGAGCTCACTGTGCATTACAGAAGCCAAGTGATTAGCCCCCACCAGCACCCACAAACTTATTTCGAACTAGCACATCAAATGGGCTGTAAATTTTCATAGGAAAGGTTGCATGACCGTGACAGATTTGGATTCTGACATTTGGGACCCGCGAGGAAATAGCCTATCCAAGGTGGTGTCGACTTACTAGCAGTCAACAAACGATTCTGCCTACCAGCCGTTGGATTGACATCCAACATCTGTCGTGTATCTTCTATCTCTTGTCTTCTTCTTCCTCCAGCCGCCCAAACCAAACCACCCCGTCGGCTCCACTTGCTCCCGCCTCCCATGGCTGGCTGCGCCTCTGCCGCCCTACCATACGTACCCTCCAACGTTGGCCAGTCCCTCCCTCTATTCCCCCACACGTCCTGTTATTCTCCGGCGACGTCAGCCCCAGCACGCACCCGTGCCCGAACCGGTCAACCCTCGTACTCCCCTCTGCCTGTGATTGGACCAGCACATCTTCAATGGCTCCTGTTCGTTTTGTCCGAGGCCTCACCGTCGTCCTCCGCCTTGCGGCCTTGGTTCGCTCACTGTGCACGGTACGCAGCCCTCTTGCATTGTCAACATCGTCAACAACCGAGAGGAACAAGGAGATGACTGTATGTGGAAAGGATGATAGTAGGGACCCACTAGCGTCATGGCAGTACGCAAGCATGTGCCTCTATAGTACAAGCCCAAAATATGGTTCCTCCTAATGGTTGGACATCTGGGGCTCACGCCATTGTCAACGTAGTCAATAAACGAGAGAATTACACAACGAGCGGCTGACACCAGGGACCCAGCAAGTCGCGCAGTTTTTTTTGAGGAACAAGCAGTTGTTATTTATACTAGTTTTAGCGACGGAACAGGGTAACAACGGGGCTGTGCGGGGGCTGTGGCCCGTCTAGCCAGGGTTTTATTTATGTTTACCACATCATGAGCCCAGTTGTGTTTTTTCTTGCTGAAAATGGCTAGCCCAGTTCTATTTTTTTAAAAGAAATACCCAAACAAGGCCTACTTGCTTTATCGGCCCTGCTGGGCTGCAAATCTTTCAAGACGATGAGAGTTTCATTCGGTTTGCCCAGAAATGGCATGTACATTTTTAAAACACATCAAACTAGGAATTAGTTTCAATTTTTTTTCATTACAAGATCTTAAATTCCATTGATTTTTATGCATGGACAATTATTTGGATTTTATATTTATATAAATTATTTTTCAAATAGTTTGAATGTGAATCGATATTTCTAGATTAAAAACAGTTGACCGCACCGAAATATGCAAAATTTCGTATACTTTTTAACCGTGGCCACAATATGGGGTGTAATGCTAACAAAAAGAAGATGGGCTCCAAAAAAAATCTTAAGAATTAGCAAATGGGTTGTACATTATTAGAAATAATGGCAGATGGATTGTATGCTGTTTTCCACAAAGTAGAGGCTGACTTGTGCACCTACTACAGGTTGACGCGTATGCTTTCATAAAAAAAGGTTGACGCACACGCAACGCCCTGTCAACTTAGTCAACACACGAGAGCAGTGACTGTTGGATGTCCATCCAACGGCTGTCGTGCTTCTTCAATCTCTGCTCTTCATGCTCCAGCCGCTCAAACAAGCGCCGGCGGGACTGCCTGCTCCCTCCTCCCGCGGCCGGCTATGCTTCCGCGCAGGCCTCACGGCCCCACCATACTCCCATCGCTGGCCTAGCCATCCCTCTACTCACCCACACATGATGTTATTCTCCGGCGACGGTAGATGAACTAGTAAACCCTCATACTCCTCTGCGTGGGAAACAACTGCCGAGTATTCCCTGGCTCCGTGTCGTTCCTTTCCTAGGCTTCGCCGTCGTCCACCGCGCTGGTGCTCTCGGCGCGGCCTGGTCAACGTGGTCAATGAACGACATCCATCGGAAGTGGACTGTACGTGGAGAGGCTGACAGCTGGGTCCATGGCCGCACACAAGGAAATGCCTCCTTATTACGCGCAAAATAATGATTCCTCCACCTGACAGCTAGGACCCATGGGAAGGGCCTCTGTATTTCGCGAAAAAAACATTCCCCCCGCTGACAGGTCGGACCCACCAGCTATATCTTCGCATGCAAGAAAGTGCCTCCTTATTACGGCCAAAAAAATGAATACCCCCTGCTAGCTGGGACCCACCATATTGTTGGGCTGACTTCTGGGCCTACTAAGTTGACGGGGAGGGAGGGCTTTGTCAACTTAGTCAATACTCAAGTGACCGTATGATGTCCATCCAACAGCCATAGTGCTTCTTCAACCTCTGGTCTTCTTGCTCCAGCCGCCCAAAGCAGCGCCGGTCGTGCCGCCTACTCCTGCCTCCCGTGGCCGGCTGTGCTACCGCCTGCTCCTGCCTCCCGTGGCCCGGCTCCGCGTCGTCCCCTTCCTAGGCCTCGCGGTTGTCCACCACCGTGGTGCTCTCGGCGCGGCGTGGTCAATGTGGTCAATGACCGACTTCCATCGGAAGAGTACTGTACGTGGAGAGGCTGACAGCTGGGTCCACGTCAGCCGCAAGGAAGTGCCTCCTTATTATGCGGAAAATAATTCTTGCTCCACCTGACAGCGGGGACCCACCGGATGGGCCACCAGTATTTTGCGAAAAAAATCATTTCCCCCTAACTGCTGGGACCCATCGAACGGGCCACCGTATTTCGTGAAAAAAACGTTCCCCCCGCTGTCAGCTCGGACCCACCGAAAGTGCCTCCTTATTACGCACAAAAAATGAATACTCCCCTAGCTAGCTGGGACCCACCTTGGTGGGAGGCTGTCTTGTGGGCCTACTAAGTTGACGGGGATGAAGGGCTTTCTCAACTTAGTCAATATGACCGATTCTAGCTCTAGTGACCGTACGATGTCCATCCAACGGCCGTAGTGCTTCATCAACCTCTGGTCTTCTTGTTCCAGCCGCCCAAACTAGCGCCAGTCGTGCCGCATGCTCCTGCCACCCGTGGCCGACTGTGCTGCCGCAGAGGCCTCACCGCCACCTACTATTCCCACGGCTGGCCAGGCCCTGCAGCGACGGCAGCCTCACACTGCAGCCGAACCAGTGAACCCGCGTACTCCTCTCCGCACAGGCTTCCACTGCGGCGTCTTCCTCGGCTCCGTGTCGTCCCCTTCCTAGGCCTCATCGTCGTCCACCGCCGTGGTGCTCTCCGCGCGGCGTGGTCAACGTGGTCAAGGAACGACTTCCATCAGAAGAGTACTATACGTGGAGAGGCTGACAGCTGGGTCCACGGCCACAGCCCAGTTTTTTTGTGATTTGCCAAGTAAGTCGCTTTGTCAGGCATGTTGGGCTGCAAATCTTTCAAGACGAGGAGAGCTTTCATTCGGCTGGCCGAGAAAATGGCCCATCAATAATGAGAAATGGGTTGTACATTTTTAAAACACATCAAACCGGCAATTAGTTTCAAATATATTTTTTAAATTACATTAATTTTTATGCATGGAGAATTTGTTGGATTTTATATTGATATACATTTATTTTTAAAATCAGTTTGAATGTGAGTCGAAATTTCGGGATTAAAAACAGTTCGGACCGCACCGAAATATGCAAAATTTCATATAATTTTTTAACTGTGGCCACAATATGGGCTGTAATGCTAACAAAAAGAATATGGGCTCCAAAAAAACCTTAAGAATTAGCAAATGGGCTGTAAATTATTAGAAATAATGGCGGATGGGTTGTATGTTGTTTTCCACAGATTTGAGGCTTTCCTAAAAAAAGGTTGACGCACAAGCAGTGACGGTTGGATGTCCATCCAACGGCCGTCGTGCTTCTTCAATCTCTGCTCTTCCTGCTCCAACCGCTCAAACAAGCGCTGGCGGGACTGCCTGTTCCCTCCTCCCCGCGGCCGGCTGTGCTGCCGCGCAGACCTCACCGCCCCACCGTACTCCCATCGCTGGCCTAGCCATCCCTCTACTCACCCACACCTGCTGTTATTCTCCGGCGACGGCAGACGAACCAGTAAACCCTCATATAGTCGTACTCCCCTCCATGTGGGAAACAACTGTCGAGTCTTCCCTGCCCCCATGTCGTCCCCTTCCTAGGCCTCACCGTCGTCCACCGTCGTGGTGCTCTCGGCGCGGCGTGGTCAATGTGGTCAATGACCAACTTCCATCGAAAGAGTACTGTGCGTGGAGAGGCTGACAGCTGGGTCCACGGCCGCAGCAAGGAAGTGCCTCCTTATTACGCGTAAAATAATTATTTCTCCACCTGACAGTGGGGACCCACCGGACGGGCCACCGTATTTTGCAAAAAAATGTTTCCCCCCTAACTGCTGGGACCACCAGCTACACCTTCGCACGCAAGGAAGTGCGTCCGGGAAAAAAAATGATTCGGCCCCCTGACTGCTGGGACCCACCAGCTAGATCTTCGCACACAAGGAAGTGTGTCTGGGAAAAAAACGATTCGCCCCGCTAACTGTTGGGACCCACCAGCTACATCTTCGCAGGCAAGGAAGTTCCTGACAGTCGGGACCCACCTGGTCGAAGCGTACGTAGCGTTGTCATTGTGGTCGTGAACGTGTATGTACATATATACTGGTGGATGTAGAGGCGTGCACGTGTCGTAGTAGACGTGTGCACGTAGCATGTACACGTACGTACAGAGGCCGGGGTGCAAGAAACAAAATACGGCCACGTATGTGTACATACGGGCGGGGTCTCGAACGCCTACTCGCGCATACATACGGCGAGGGCTCGTGTACATGGCTGGGTCGGAACGGAGAAACAGCGTCGTCGTCGTTTTCATTGGGAGGTAACGGAATGCGTTGTGTCCATGGGGAGGCAACGGAATGTGCCGTGTTCATCGGGAGGCAACAAAACGCATGGGAGCCAACCGGCTGGGTCGGAACGGAATGCATGGTCGTGTTCATCAGGAGGGCTTGGACGGAACACGCGATGGAAACGAGGCCTGGCGTACCGCAGAACGGAGGAAACGGACATCCTACGTTCAGAACGGGGTCCTATTGATCGGGAGGGGTGTGGTGTACCGCAAAATGGGGGAAAAGGACCTCCTATGGTTGAAACGGGGGTCCTGTTGATCGGGAGGGGTGTGGCGTACCGCAAAACGGACGAAACGGACCTCCTACAGTCGAAACGGGGGTCCTGTTGATCGGGAGGGGTGTGGCGTACCGCAAAACGGACGAAACGGACCTCCTACGGTCGAAACGGGGGGTCCTGTTGATCGGGAGGGGTGTGGCGTACCACAAAACGGATCAAACGGACCTCCTACGGTCGGAACGGGGGTCGTGTTCATCAGGAGGGGTGTGGTGTACCGCAAAACGGGACTCCACGGGATACTGTTCATCTCCACCGTCGACCTCCTCCAGCCTCCACGGGCTACCGTCGACCTCCTCTAGCCTCCACGGGCTCCTGTTCATCTAGCTTCCACCGCGCGCTACTCCACCGGCTACCGTTCAACCACCCCTCCATCATCTACTGTTCATCCAGCCCTCCACCGTCTACTGTTCATCCAGCCCTCCACCGTCTACTGTTCATCCAGCCCTCCACACCACGGGGTCCTGTTCAACCACCCCTCCACGGCCACCCCTCCATCGTCTACTGTTCATCCAGCCCTCCACACCACGGGGGTACTATTCATCCAAAGGCAACGCCACCGCTCACTATTCATCCAACCCCCCCCTCCCCGCAACGCTCACTGTTCATCCAATTGATCGGCTTCAGTTAGCAGCAGTAGCGAAGGAATCGCTCCATCGGGTTCAGTTAACAGCCATCGATCGATCGCTCGGGTTCAGTAACGCGTAGCCTGTAGTGCAATCGCTCGGGTTCAGTTAGAGCCAACGCCTCGCACACACGCGCGTACGTGTACGAGAGAAACGTGCATCGCTCGGCCCCCGACCTCCCACCGTAACCGGCAACTCCCCAAAATTTTCCTCCCCCTCGCTTCTACCATGGTTTTTTCCATCATGGACGGCCCAAAGAAAGTCATGCAACTGCGTCTCCGGCCCACCCAGGATGAAAAGCCCATTTTCTATCATGATTTTTTGTCATAGAAGTAGGAGCCCACCACATCTATGATGATACCGGGTTTTGTCACAATTATCGTCATAGAAGTGTCATATGTATGACAGAAAAAAATTTCGTTCGGCCCAAAATGTCACGGATGTGTCTTTTTTTTGTGGTGTCAAGAGGGATGTGGTCTTGTCAAGGTAATGCAAGTAATGCTAGTTCGTCGGGTCCTACCATGCCAACGTCGATCTCTCCGTATGTGGGAGTTCAACGCGGAAGGACCGCAAACTATTCAACAATTCTTTGGCGTGTCGCTCGAAGGGATGTATGGATTGTTCTTAGGATCACGAATAAAGTGTCCAGACACCACCGAGGATGCGGGTCTCAAGTGCAACCGTCCAGATACCCAAGTAAGTAATTACGTGACCGAACATGACGTCTTTATATTTGTCACAACAATATTCTGAAAAATTGCTCTTGTCCAGGACTGGATCAGAAAGGCGGAGAGGATCAGGTGTTCGGCCCCCCTTCCCGAAGGCTCGCTGGATCCTGTGCTAACCAGGATACTTGAGCGCGCACCCTATCAAGTGCCATCAGGAGAAGATGAAGGGAGGAATAGAGAAGCCGAAAGCGGGCTTCATACATTACACATCCAAACCGGGGGAATTAGTGTCTCCGCGAAGGAGGATAATCGGGGAGGTGAATCTAGAATCCGTCTCCCCACGGGAAGAAAAGGGACGCCTCTGAAGACTTGGAAACGGAGGTTTCCAAACGAGGGAAGAAACCTTCGCCAGGGGGCCCTGCCCCGGAGGGCGTCCTTACCGCACAGCGCCCACAAGGGGGCCAACCATCAACCGAGTTGTAAGTGAACAAAAGTACTTTGGTAAATACATCTTGCTTTATCTCTGAGAACAATAACCGAGGCATATATTTTGCAGCCCGGCTCGTAGCCCTTCTCGACAAAGTTCGTCTTCCAGGGATCTTCTTCTGGAGATGATGGAGAGCGAAACGCCTCCTCCTGCCTCCCAGCCTCATGGGGCAGACGACCCCGAGGTGTCGTCACGGAGGATTTCTCCTGATCCGCAAAGGCCAGAAGGTAACTCTTCGGCCGCCCGAAGTCCGGAGTATTCAGCTCCTACGGAGAGCAACAGAAAGAGTCCGGGAATGTCCGGTACACAACCGGACACACTGATGAGCCTTCTGGAGCAAGCAGCTATCTAGAGGCGCATCGTACCTTAATGGGTACGGTGGTTGAGAGGATTTCATCCGGCAAAAGCGGGTTGAATGAAGCTTTTACGAGCCTGCTAAGAGGCTTTGAGGTACGCAAAGTAATATATATGTATTTTTGATGGTACCGCACATGCTAGGTGTGCTCTGTATAGATAGTAGCCCCTGAGACTCTGGTTGCCGTCCAGTGGCGGCAAACAGAGGATCATAGTCCTAGGTAATGATCATGCTCCTTTCATGTGCAGGCGGCTGAGGGTCCAGCGGCTGGCCGGACTGCTGATTTTGCCGAACTAAGGCGGCATCTTGACGTAGCGGATGCTGACATCGCGCTTGTGAACAAGCGGCTTGACGAGGCACAGGGTTTGTATTTTCGGTTGGTCAGCAAATATTAAGAGGAGCATGATGCTCGTATCTATAATGTGATGTGACTGCAGATGGAGCTGCCGCCGTGGAGACCCTTCGGTCGGAACTTGCCTGAGCCAAGTGTAAAGGCATATTTATCCCCAAGGTGTTTTGGTGATTGATGACAATGCTTTTGCGGACTAATCGTGTGCGTTGAGTTCTTTCAGAGATTCATCCTTTGGCACGAGACGATTACCGCCCCTCGGTGTTTTATTCAAGACGGTGTAGCTCCTTCGTTTCTCTGTTGGTGGACTAGTTTCGTAGGAGTCATCGTACTATCAAGAGGGGATCCGCTTTGGTAAGGCTAGGGTGGAATCAACACGTACACATTCTTATCACACCTGATGTTCCTTTCCGCTACATTGGAGCCATCTTTCCTCTCCTTGCCTGCCCTGTCCTGTCCCAGCGGTAGTACCGCGGTCCTCAGCGGTAGTACTGCCGAAGCACGTCAAGCGGTAGTACCGCTCCCCGAGCGGTAGTACCGCTTGTGGTCTTCGGCCGTAGTACCACAGTGGTTCCGGACTACTACCACCTCGACTCGAGACCATTGTTTTTCGTGTTGGGTTTTACGGTACTAATAGCGGCAGTAGTGGCGGTAGTACCGCTCCAAGCGGTAGTACCGCCCGTACTTCCGCGGTAGTACCGCTCTGGGTCTAGGACCCTGCAACCCTCGTCAGCGCGGCAGTACCGGTGGGAGGGAACGGTAGTACCGCTTGTCAGCGGTAGTACCGCCCTGCCCAAGCGGTAGTACCGCTCTGTGCATGGCTGTTTTGGGGTAACGGTTGGATTGTTTCCCCCACTATATAAAGGTGTCTTCTTCCCCAAAGTTGACCTACCTCTTCCCCCAAATGCTCCGTTGTTGCTCCAAGCTCCATTTTGCCCGATCTCTCTCCCTAGCCAATCAAACTTGTTGATTTTCTCGGGATTGGTTGAGAAGGCCGTGATCTACACTTCCACCAAGAGAAATTTGATCCCCCCCACTAATCCCTAGCGGATCTTGTTACTCTTGGGTGTTTGAGCACCCTAGACGGTTGAGGTCACCTCGGAGCCATACTCCAGTGCGGTGAAGCTTCGTGGTGTTGTTGGGATCCTCCAATTAAGTTGTGGAGATTGCCCCAACCTTGTTTGTAAAGGTTCGGTCGCCGCCTTCAAGGGCACCAATAGTGGAATCATGGCATCTCGCATTGTGTGAGGGCGTGATGAGAATACGGTGGCCCTAGTGGCTTCTTGGGGAGCATTGTGCCTCCACACCGCTCCAACGGAGACGTACTTCCCCTCAAAAGGAAGGAACTTCGGTAACACATCCTCGTCTCCACCGGCTCCACTCTTTGTTATCTCGCGCCTTTACTTTTGCAAGCTTACTTGTGTTGTATCCTTTGCTTGCTCGTGTGCTTGTTGTTGTTGCATCATATAGGTTGTTCACCTAGTTGCATATCTAGACAACCTACTTTGATGCAAAGTTTAATTTGGTAACGAAAAGCTAAAATTGTTAGTTGCCTATTCACCCCCCCCCCTCTAGTCAACTATATCGATCCTTTCAATTGGTATCAGAGCCTCGTCTCTTTATTAAGGACTTTACCGTCCGAAGAGTATGGTTGACACCGTAGACGGCGGGGAGGAGGAGCACTCCGGTGTGAATCCGATCTCGTCTACGGGTAATGGGGAAATCGCGGTGTCCCGTGAGGAATTTAGTGTGGCCTTGGACACATTGAAAACCGCCGTGACCACCACGGTTGAAAGCATGTTTAATAAATTCTTAGAAGGACTTAAACTACCTACCTCGCCGTTGAAAGTGGGTGATCCCGCTAACAAGGTGACGGATGCTAACTCCGACAAGGGGGAAGCTAATAGTGAGAAGGGTCCTTCTACTAGTGGTTGAAATGGCACCGGCATCTTTGCCCATGTGGAACCTCCAATTTATGGAGGACCGATTCCCTCTACTCATTTAAATCATGTCGGTCCTCCTCCTAAGATTGTGAAAAATGAGGATTTTGATTCTTGGGTGTATCGCTTCAAGCGTCATTTAAATCATGTGAATACTAATCTTTGGAGAATCATTGAAGAAGGTTTCTATCCACATGACCGAAGCAACTTCACCCCGAGAGAAGTGGTGGATAATCAATTCCATGAGAGTGCTCTCTTCATCATCCAAGATGCAATCCTTCCCGAAGATCTCCCTCATCTTCGACCTCATGCCATGTCCAAAGACGCATGGCAATGCGTTGTGTCTCTCTATCGAGGAAGTGCTAGCATTCAATGCTCCAACTATGAAGTGGTGCAAGATGAAGCCGATGAGTTTGCAATGAAAGAAGATGAAGAACCTCGTGAGCTCTTTCGAGATCATGGGAGCAAGGACACGGATGACAATTGGATCAAGCGCAAGTTCCTCAAGGCCATGATGCCCTACAACAAGGCCATGTCCTCCGTCATTCGTCAAAGACCGGACTTCCACTCCATGACCTCAAGTGAAGTGTTGGAGGAGTTCGTTGCAATGAGCATCTTGGACAAGACTGCCGACAATGCGGCGCTCCGTTCTCAAAGAGCAAAGAAACCCAACCTTGCCTTTAAGGCCAAGGTTATTGTGGAAGAAGAGGAAGAAGAGGAAGATGAGGAGAGCAACCCCGAAGACACGAAATATGATTATCATGAGCACATGGCTCTTGCTTCAAGACAATTTTGGAGCAAGAAGAGTTCAAGACCCAATTTCAACAAGAACAACTCAAGTGGCTTCAAGGGCAAGCAACGGGTTAGAACTTGTTTCAACTGTGGCAATGTGAGCCATTTTGTTGCAGATTGTCCTTACGAGAAGCGGGAAGACAATGGTGGCAAGTTCATCCGAAAAGACAAAGCCAAGTCCTTCCCCAACAAGAACAACTTCACCAAGAAGACTCCTACTCGTGGGTTGGTTGTTCAAGAAGAATACCATGAGGATGACGATGATGATGAAAATGGAGAAGCAATGGCCACGGCCTCCGTTGCCATTGCTACCACTCCCCGGGTGTCTCTCTTTGATTCACCCAACGAAAACATCACCGCCAAGTGCCTCATGGCTAAAGCCTCCAACAAGGTAACCCCCAACATCAAAACCACCATCATTACTAATCCCTCCTTGGAGGGTTGCATTGATGAACATGAGGGGTCTAATGATGATGTGAATGAATTTGAGTCATTTATGAGTAAGCTCAAGGGCAAATCCAAGAAGCACTTTGTTGCTCTCTTGGAACAACTTGGTGAAGCCAATGACATGATCGAGGCTCACGAAGAAACCATCTCTAAGATGGAAGGTCATAGTCGTGACTATGCCGATGAGATATTGGATCTCTCCAATGCTCTTGAGGAAGAGTGTGGGCATTGTTTGCCTCTTGAGGAGTCACATAACGATGACCATGCCAAGTTAAAGAAAGATCTTGATCATGCTCTTGTTGTGTCTCGAGTGCTAACTTCCGAGAAGGCTAAACTTGGGGTTGATCATGTTAGACTCAAGGAGGAGTTTGATGTACTTGGCAAGGCCCACAAGGTCTTGAAGGGTGCACATGCAAACCTCAAGGAGTCTCATGCGCAACTCCAAGTTAAGCTAACCAAGGAAAAGGCCACCTTTCCTCATATGGTATTAATTGATAATGCATATGCTACTAACCCGTGTTGTGAGCATATGCATCTTGTGGAGGATAATGCCAAGTTGAAGGTTCGACTTGAGAAAGGTCTTGTGACATGTATTCAAGGTGAGAAGAACCTCAATGACCTTTTGAGCAATCGAAAGGAAGTTGTGGCCAAGAAGGGAATTGGGTTTGCACCCAAGTCCAAGAATAAGAAGAAGAATGACAAGACCAAACGACCTCCTCCTCTCAAGAAAACTTTTGTGAAAGAGGGAGAGGGTGCTTCCAAGGAGAAGAAGGAAAATGTGAAGGGCGTTGATGTCATAAAGGGAAAAACCATCTCCTCCAACAAAGCCGGTGACATTAACCCGTCATATGTGTTGTGTCGTGCTAGTGATGGACATGTTTATGCTAAATTTGTTGGTTCTCCTTATGAGTACATTGAGTGGTCCATTTGGGTTCCTAAGACCCTTGTTACTAACATCAAAGGACCCATTACTAAATGGGTACCTAAAACCAAGCATTGATCTCTTGTAGGTGTTTGCTTCTGGTGGGGGATCATGGTTGCTCGATAGTGGAGCAACAAATCATATGAACGGGACCAAGGACTTGGTGGTGGACGTGCAAAAGATTCCATCTATGCCCACCAATGTCGAGTGGGGTGATGCCTCGCATTCTAAGGTATTGGGTCTTGGCAAGGTTGTCATTTCTCATGATCTAACGATCGAGAAAGTCATGCTTGTTGAGTCCCTTGCATACAATTTGCTTTCCGTTCGTCAACTTGCACTCATGGGTTTTGCTACTTTCTTTGACATTGATACCGTGGCCCTCTTGTGGAGCAAGACTCTTAAAGTAGCCTTTTTTGGGCATGTCGAGAACGGTCTCTATGTGATTAACTTTTCGGAGCGAACCACTAAGACCGTGACATGCCTAATGGCTAAAGTTGATGTGGTATGGCTTTGGCATCGCCGTTTAGCCCACGTCAATATGAGATCTTTGCAAAGTCTTCTCAAGGGGGACCATGTCCGTGGACTAACAAATGTTAGTTTTGCCAAAGATCGTGCTTGCAGTGCTTGTATCGAAGGAAAGCTTCATGAGACGGCTCACCCTCCCACGACTATGATCTATTCGAAGAGACCCTTGGAGCTCCTTCACATGGACCTCTTTGGGCCGCCATCCTTTGATAGTCTTGGGGGAAGAAAGTATTGCTTGGTGATTGTGGATGATTATTCAAGATACACTTGGGTATACTTCTTCAAGAGGAAGAGTGAGACTCAACAAACCATCATCGACTTTGCAAATGAAGCTCAATGTCAACATAATGCAAAGATCTTGACAATAAGAAGTGACAACGGCACCGAGTTCAAGACCTACACCTTGGATGAGTTTCTTAGTGATGAGGGGATCAAGCACCAATATGCTGCACCATATACCCCTCAACAAAATGGTGTTGCAGTGAGGAAGAACCGGACGTTGATGGATGCGGCAAGGACCATGATGGCGGAGTTCAAGTCTCCATACAACTTTTGGGCCGAAGCCATCAACACCGCATGTCATGCATCCAATCGGCTCTATATCCGCAAGGGCTTAAACAAGACTCCTTATGAAATACTCACCGGTAACAAGACCAATCTCAAGTACTTCTAGGTGTTCGGGTGTAAGTGTTTCATTCTCAAGAAAGCTGTTCATTTGTCTAAATTTGAGGCTAGAGCTTATGAGGGCATATTTGTTGGTTATGCTACAAACTCTCATGCTTACCGTGTCCTCAACAAGTCCACCGGACTCATTGAGGAGACGTGTAACGTGGAGTTTGACGAAAATAACGGCTCCCAAGTGGAACAAAGTGGTACTTGTGATGTAGGTGATGAAATTCCTCCCCAAGCCATAAGAAGAATGGGTATTGGTCATATTCTACCCATTGAGGAACCCCTTGTGGCCGAAGGAAAAGGACAATGCTCCACTCAAGTGGAGCCATCACCTTCCCAAGACCCACACGCTTCTGAAGAACAAAGTGAAGGCCCTCAACCTTGTGAACAAGACCAAGGACAAGATCAACCTCAAGATGGTGGTGAACCACCAATTCATGCCCAAGGTCAAGTTCTTCCCCTCGAGCAAGTTCAAGATCATGAGCAAGCTCAAGATCAAGAACAAGCTCAAGACGGCGCTCAAGATAATCAAGTTAACCCTCCTCCTTCCACATCCGAGGAGGAATTAGAGCGTCATGCCGCGAAGATTGCTACCAAGCTCACCACCAAAGATCATCTCATGGAGAATGTGGTTGGAAGCCTGAGAAAGGGGGTAAGCACTCGTAGACAATTAGCAAACTATTGTGAACATCACGCGTTTGTCTCTTGTGTTGAACCCCAAAAGGTCTTTGAGGCGCTCGAAGACTCGGATTGGCTCAATGCCATGCGTGAAGAACTCAACAACTTCGAGTACAACAAGGTGTGGAGATTGGTGCCAAGGCCATCGGGGAACCACAACGTCATTGGAACCAAGTGGATATTCAAGAACAAGCAAGATGCTCATGGGAACATCATTCGCAACAAGGCAAGATTGGTAGCCCAGGGCTACTCCCAAGTCGAGGGTATCGACTACGGTGAAACCTTTGCTCCCGTTCCTCGCCTTGAATCCATTCGTTTGTTGATTTCTTATGCCTCCCATCACAACTTTAAGTTACAACAAACGGATGTGAAAAGTGCTTTTCTTAATGGTCATATTAATGAGTTGGTTTATGTCAACCAACCCCCCGAGTTCGAGGATCCCTACTTCTCGGATCATGTGTATCAACTTGATAAGGCACTCTATGGCCTCAAACAAGCCCCACGTGTGTGGTATGACCACCTTACCGAGTTGTTACAAGATCGTGGATTTGAGGTTGGGCAAATCGATCCCACTCTTTTTACTAAGAAGGTCAAAGGGGAGTTATTTGTATGCCAACTATTTGTTGATGATATTATCTTTGGTTCCCCTAACAAAGATTTCAATGAGGAATTTGCCGCTCTCTTGACCTCCAAGTTCAAGATGTCTTCGATGGGAGAGTTGAAGTTCTTCCTTGGTTTTGATATCAAACAACGAAGAGAAGGTACCTTCATCAACCAAGCCAAATACACTCAAGAAATGCTAAAAAGATTCAAGCTAAGTGATGTCAAGCCGGCTACTACTCCAATGCCTACCAAGTGCCAACTTGACATTGATCCAAATGGTAAAGCGGTGGATTAAAAGGTATATCACTCCATGATTGGCTCCCTGCTTTACCTTTGTGCATGTAGACCGGATATCATGTTGAGTGTGGGAATGTGTGCATGGTTTCAAGCGAATCTTTCGATATTTGGCCCATACCCCAAACTTTGGCCTATGGTACCCAGGAGGAGCAAACTTCAAGCTTGAAGGATTTATGGATTCCGTTTGGGCGGGAGACAAAGTGGATAGGAAGTCCACTTCCGGAGGGTGCCAATTTCTTGGGTGCTCTTTGGTGAGTTGGTCTTCCAAGAAGCAAAGTTGTGTGTCTCTCTCGTCCACCGAAGCGGAATATGTGGCGGCCGGTAGTTGTTGTGCACAACTCTTATGGATGAGGCAAACTTTAAAGGAATACAGTGTCATTTGTGACAAAGTGCCTCTTTGGTGTGATAATGAAAGTGCCATCAAGATTTCTCTCAACCCGGTGCAAGATTTCAAGACGAAGCATATTGAGATTCGATATCACTTCATCCGGGATCACATTAGGCGAGGGGGGATCAAGCTCAAGTATGTCAACGCCCATGATAACCTTGCAGATATCTTCACAAAGCCCTTGGATGAAGCAAGATTTCGTGAGTTAAGGCATGAGCTAAATATCGTTGATTCGAGCAATGTGACTTGAACCCTTGCACACCCCACCTCACTCAACTTGTTGTCTAGTTCAGATGTAGGCATGGACATAGGGGGAGTGTTGCTCTCTCAATGAACTCTCCCTCCCCCCATTATGCATAAATTGATCTAGTCTTTCACTTTAACCATTTTTGGATGGTACTTGTGCTTCAAGGACGAGTTTTGTTCAGGGGTCCAAGGTTAAAATCTTCGCGATGCCATACCTCTTGACTCAAACATAGGTGGCCTCGGCCACCGCCCTCTCTTGAAGAGGTGTGTTTTGGCCTTTTGTTAGTGGGTTTGTGGTCGTGTTGGTTTTTCTTTCTTCTTGGCTGTGTTTCTCCGTTTCTTTTTGAGCTTAGTCGTTTTTCCTTGTGCCTTTTTGTTGCTGGGCGGTACTACCGTTGGTGGTACGCAGTACTACCACTTTAAGCGGTACTACCGCCACCAGCGCGGTACTACCGCTGCAGGGCGGGGTCAGGGGGTTATTTCATGGGCAGGGGAAGGTTTCTCTCCCCCATACCCATTCGCTCGCCCCCTCGCTCTGTCTCGTCTCTCCAGCAACCGGCGCCGCGGGAGGGATCCGGCGGATCTCCTTCTCTGGGGCTTCCCTCTCCATTCCCTTTGGTGGAGTCGATCCCCACCTTGTCCTCTTGCCATGGATGCCGGTATTGCCCCCGTTCCCTCTCTCTTCTTGTCTAGATTTCCAATCTAGCATCTTAGGGGCAATAGTGGTTGCATCTCTAGATTTTTGGCCAAATCTAGGCTTGAGTAGGATGGAGAAGGCATCTAGGCAGTTTGGATTAGTGGCTGGTACAAGTATTTTTGAATTTGGTAGGACGGTTGTGCTGGATCTGACCACGGCAGTAGGAAACCGCTGTTTCCCCGTCTTGAGCGGTATTACCGCTCCCTCTGGAGCGGTACTACCGCTTGGAGCGGTACTGCCGCTCACAGGTCGCGGTACTACCGACCTCTACCAGGTTCCATCATACTCTTACTACTCAGTGATCCTTTTGGTTGTGTTTGATGGCTTATGATTATTCTTTCTGGTTGTTTTGCGTGTTCTTGTGTGTGGTTCCAGGTCATGAGCTTCCTGAGCATCAGGCTCAGCGTATCAACCCCGGTCGTGCCACGTCAAAGCGTTACCGCACAACTGAGTCTGCAGGAGGTTCCTTAAGTGCTCCACCTCCACCTCAACTCAAGAAGAAGTCTGATGTCAAGCCGAAGCAATCTGGCAAAACCGTGCCAGAAATGCAAGCCAAGGAGTTCTGGGCAAGGCGTCGCCGCAACCCCTATGAGGCAGACCATGATCCCACTTTGGTCAATCATCCGTTCTAGAATAGGTTTCAGTTTGCCATCTTCTTTGGTGTGCTCAAGGCCAAGAAGAACCTCTTTGTTAACGTGCACTCCATCGACACCGACCATATGGAGAAGGATCCTGAATACTTTGGTGAAGCTCTTCAGATTTGCACTCAACTGAACATTCTTGGTGTCATGCAATTCAACAAAGATTATGATGCTGATATTGTGGCCCAATTCTATGCCACAGCTCATCTCGGGACTGATGAGGACAGGACACTAACTTGGATGACCAATGGCAAGTTGCTTTCTGTCAAGTGAAAGGCGTTCATGGAGTTGATTGGGGTGGAAGATCACGGGCTTGTGTCTCCTATCGGCTTTCGCCCACACCGCAACACCACCTCCACTCACAAGCAAGCACTATGGCCCTACTGCACTTTGAAGATCAACTCTAAGACAAAGAAGGAAACGTATGAGCTGCCTGCCTTTTTGGACATTCTTCACCATGTCTTCCGTGAGACTCTTTTCCCTCGCATCGGGAATCTGGATATGGTTCATTCTTATCTCGTGGACATGCGTCTCTTCTGTCAGCGTGAGAAGGAAGAAAACACCGGCGAGTCCCTGGATATCTCTCATGTTATGTGGTCTGAGCTCTTATCTGCTATCTTCGAGCGCAAGTGCCCGATTTATGGTCCGTTCATCATGCTGCTCATTGAGAAGGTCTGGGATCATGTCTATCCCAAGGTGATGCTAGAGACTGGAGAGTTGGTCTGTCATGACATCAAGCGTCTGAGGAAGAAGGACAATTGGGGCACTCAGGTCCCTAAATCTGGAGGTCCTTCGTCTGCTACTGCCATGGAGATCAAGGAGGAGGCTGAGGCTGCGGATGATGATGACTATGAGCCTTCTGCGGCAGAGCCCTCTTTGGCAAAGAAGCTCAAGCTCAATATGAAGAAGTTGTTCTGCTTGGAGTCTCACGGTCAGTACATGTCACATGTGGCTGAGAAGAAGGCCCGAGGTCGTCACAATGAGCTCATGCGTCAGTTGGGTGCCACCGTTAATAGTGGATCTAAGGACCAGCTTACTGAGGAGGAGGAGTGGATTCAGCAGCACTGCCCGTGGACCGATTCTGATGCCGAGCACTTCCCGACCGACGACGGTGGCAAAGACGATCCCGCTGAGATCTGATATTTGAGACCCTCACTTGCTATCACCTGGAGCCGTAGCAACACTCCCTCTCCTTTTTGGTGTCTCGATGCCAAAGGGGGAGAGAGTTTAGGGATTTGTGTCTTCCGTCTTCTATGTGCATGTTTGTGTTTTCTCGCCATTTGCTTTGTTTCATGTCAGTGAGACCTAAGTTCTAGACATATGGTGTGAGACATATGCTACCTTATCTCTGGATTATCGTTATCTATGTCTACCTAGCTTTTGAGTTGCATGCTTATTTTGTTATATACACTTTGCTCTCATATATATTGCTTAGGTTGTCGGTCTCCAAAATGTAGGGGGAGCGTTGATCCTAGTATGTGTGTCGTGCAGTCCAAAGCACCCTTCTAGATAAGCACACATCTAGGGGGAGCCATCTACATTTGTAAGTTGTGGGGTTTGCGCTTTCTTCCCATGCAAATCCCGTATTGTCATCAATCCACCAAAAAGGGGGAGATTGTACAGGCATATTTATCCCCAAGGTGTTTTGGTGATTGATGACAATGTGATGAGGACATCAATACCATTGTTACACCCACAGCCCCTGCTGCTATACATACTGGACCAATTACGAGAGCTCGCGCATGCCAACTAAATTACCAGGTACTTTCGTTTCTTGATAATGATTGTAATGTTCATGAAAATATGATGCTACCTAAATTGGATACATTTATTTTGCTTACAAATGAAGGGCCTAGCTTGGAGAAGGATGAACATTGGAGAAAGAGCAAGCATGGAGATGATGGCATGCGCAAGGGGAACAAGAACGGAGTTACCAGTGATGATTTCAGGACTTTGAAGCCACCATAATGGGTGCATGAAGCCTTGGACGAAATATACAAGATGCCACTTCATTAATTTCGTCTAGAGGCTATTCTAGGTGCTGCGTCACCTTATTATTGGGCCAGGCCCATGTAATTTCAAAATACATAAGTATAGGCTATTTATAGAGTCTGTATGTGTGGGGAAACAAGAGATAGGGTTAATTTCGGACCCCTCCACCAAGGGTCACGAAATCCCCCCCCTCTTCCTCCATATATACAACCCTTAGGGCACCGTTTAGACGTTGGGTTTTGTTTAGATTAAAGTTCGCCATAGC
Source organism: Triticum aestivum (assembly GCF_018294505.1). Taxonomy (NCBI): domain Eukaryota; kingdom Viridiplantae; phylum Streptophyta; class Magnoliopsida; order Poales; family Poaceae; genus Triticum; species Triticum aestivum. The sequence continues at coordinate 155,001,360 of NC_057807.1, forward strand.
TGCAACTTCGCGTACTCCGTTTGTGTTCAACGACCAGACAAAGGCGTAACAGAACCCCACCTTGATCAATAAAGCTTTCATCTTATATTCGCAATATCCAGATTGCAATCTCAGTTTCTTGCTTGTTCTTCGTTTGCTCGCAGGAAACAGACCCTCATGGTCAGGTTGATCATGCTCCGGCGTGGTCAATAACCTCTCGGAGTTGGTTTAGCGATTGCTAAGGCGCGACGTCCTCGCACGTTCGTAGTCGGATCGTCAAAGTCGACTTCCACCAAAGCGATATCCATCATCCCATCGAAAGACGGGACACCTTTGCCTCTATCGGTATCAGATTTCCAGGTTGCTCGGTGAGATTTTACAATTTTTTGTAGTTTAGATCGAGTCTGTTCTTCATACCTACAGTCCACGAAAAAGCCAAAAAACAAATTAGGGTTAGTTCATCATATCCGAACCAATCTGAGCCTTTGCATAATCTTTTTAGGGTTTTGCTTTGTTGAATTTGCGGTTGCATCGTCGTGTCTAGTTGCTGGTCTTAGAGTCTAGTCTTTTAGAGTTTCGAGTTCTGGTCATAAGTTGTCACGCCGCCGCCGCACTATCACCACAACCGCTGCCATCTACCACCATATATCCACCACCAATCCGAGTTCTTGTCATATTAGGTTTGTTTTCGAGATCCATCTAGTTTCCGATTCGTGTTTCCTTGCCGGAGTAGGTTTCGGAAAAAAAATTTAGGCCCTCCGTTTAGGCCCAAAATTTTCCAAAAACGCACTGGACAAAAAAAAATCTGGCTATCCTATTTTTAGGTGTTTCTAAGCATATTGAGACAGTCGCCGTTAGAGAAAGTTTTTTTTTGCCCCGTTTCCAGTTTTTGGGTCCGGGCAGTCGAAAAAAAAATTGGTCGAAAAAATTTCTTGCCTATCCTCTTCTCTTGACTTGGGAAGTGTTTTGAGACACTCGCCATTATAGTGATTTTCGGCAAAAAAAAAGAGGAGCGCAAAAAAAAAGAGCGCAAAAAAAGAGTGAAAAAAAATTCAGAGTGTGCTTCTCCCTTGTTTCCGTGCAGCGCCGTGATTTTGTTAGTGTTCTAGGCTCGCGTCTCTAGCACGGTCTAGCCTAGGACCAGCACAGTACCGTCGTTGAGCGTTTATTCAACTTTGCATCTCTGAATTGATTATTGCTGACCCTTTTTGCTACCATATTATAAGCCTTCCCAGCTCCACATACATCTACGTCGTGCGTTTGACTCTCCCTGGTAATCGCTATATCCAAGCTTTGAGAGTTTGGACTACAACGGTTGTCGATCACCACCTGCTGCTGGGTAAGAACTGGTAAGAATTTGAGTTTTGCTTGACGGATTTGTGACACCCACCACCACCACTTGTTCGTAGTCTGTAGGATCATATTCTTGTGTGTTTCTATTTGCTGCTAACCATGGCAGGATCACAAGCTGATGAGACTGATTGGGACAACCTGACGAACAAACAGCTACATGATAAATTTCAGCAAATGATGAGTGGACAAGTGCAAGATGTGCTAAACAGATTTGACGAGGCCATGGAAAAGATAGATGGCATTGAGAAGATGTTCGAAACAAAGCTTGATAGCAAGTTTAATGAATTGCTCGCGCGTTTTCCACAACCACCGCCGGCTGCACCTATCGCACCTCTGCAACAACAACAACAACAACAACAACAACAACAACAACAACAACGCATCCTTTCGAATCAGTATGGACAAGTGAAGCGTGTTCCTATTGAGGATGGCCAAACTTCTGGTGCTGTTGTTCATGTTGTTGATGCTTCTTTGGCCCCTGCTACTGCTACTGCTGGTACCCAGGAGGATGATGAGTATGCGGGCGATTATGAGGATGAAGCTGATCAAAATCAGAACTACGTGCAGCCACCAGCACCACCACCAGCAGGTCGACCTCAGATATATATTCGTAATGGTAGGCCTGCACCACCACCTCAGGTACGAGATGATGTCCATATTCCTAAACTGAAATTGAATATTCCACCATTTGAGGGTAGATATGTTCCTGATATATATCTTACTTGGGAGTTAGAAGCTGAACAACGTTTTACATGTTTACAATATCCCAAGGAGAGACGGGTTGCTGCTGCTGTTTGTGCTTTTACTAGTTTTGCATGTGTATGGTGGTCTGAACATTGTAGATTATATCCTATTCCCGCTACTTGGGCTGCTTTGAAAACTGCTACGCATACTCATTGGGTTCCACCATATTATCAACGTGAATTGCTTCAAAAATTGCAGCGTTTAAGACAAGGAAAAAATCCTGTAGAAGAATATTATCAGGAATTACAAACTGGCATGATTAGATGTGGTATTGTTGAGGAGAATGAAGCTATGCTTGCACGTTTTCTGGGTGGATTAAATAGAGAGATTCAGACCATTCTAGACTATAAGGAGTATACTAATATCACCCGTTTATTCCATCTTGCTTGTAAAGCTGAACGTGAAGTGCAGGATCGACAAGCATTGGCGCGAACTAACTTTTCTGCAGGCCGACCTTCATCATGGACACCGCGTGCATCTTCTACTTCAACTGCGCCAGCACCTCTATCAGGTGCCACCTCCAGCCGTGATACAAGAAAGCAGGCACAACCACCACTATCTGCCAAGAGCGCACCTACCGGACCTACACAGAGCTCTTCTTCTTCCATGGCATCAACAGGGCACACAAGTGATATTATTTGTCGTCGTTGTAAAGGAAGAGGTCATTATGCGCGAGATGCAAATCTCAGCGTGTGATGATTGCTACTGAGGATGGTGGGTATGAGTCAGCTAGTGACTATGATGAGGAGACTTTGGCTCTTATTACACGTGAAGAACATGGTGGAGATGATCATGAGACACAATACATGGCCCCTGAAGACGCAGACAGGTATGAATGTTTAGTTGCTCAACGTGTTTTGAGTGTGCAGGCCACACAAGCTGAGCCAAATCAGAGGCACAATTTGTTCCATACCAAGGGAGTTGTGAAGGAACATTCTGTGCGCGTCATCATAGACGGAGGGAGCTGTAACAACTTGGCTAGCATGGAGATGGTGGAGAAGCTTTCTCTCACCACAAGACCACATCCACATCCTTACTACATCCAATGGTTCAACAACAGCGGCAAGGTTAAGGTAACACGTACTGTTCGTGTGCATTTTAGTATCTCTACATATGCTGATTATGTTGATTGTGATGTGGTACCTATGCAAGCATGTTCCTTATTACTTGGTAGACCATGGCAATTTGATAAAAATTCTGTACACCATGGTAGAAACAATCAGTATACTCTTGTTCATAAGGATAAAAATATTAATTTGCTTCCTATGACTCCTGATTCCATTTTGAAAGATGATATTAATAGAGCTAATAAAGCAAAACAGGAGAAGAATAAGAGTGAAAATCACATTGTGGCAAAAGAATTTGAGCAACAAATGAAGCCTAATAATAAACCATCTAGTGTTGCTTCTGAAATTAAATTGAAAAGTGCATGTTTATTTGCCACCAAATCTGATATTGATGAGCTAGATTTCAGCAAATCTGTTTGCTATGCTTTTGTGTGCAAAGAGGCATTATTTTCATTCGAGGACGTGCCTTCCCCTTTGCCCCTTGCTGTCACTAACATTATGCAGGAGTTCACTGACGTCTTTCCACAAGACGTGCCACCGGGATTACCACCCATTCGAGGGATTGAGCATCAAATTGACTTAATTCCCGGTGCATCGCTACCCAACTGTGCACCATACCGTACCAATCCAGAGGAGACGAAGGAGATTATGCGTCAAGTACAGGAGCTGCTCGACAAAGGTTATATACGCGAATCTCTTAGTCCTTGTGCTATTCTTATTATACTAGTGCCTAAAAAGGGTGGTACGTCACGTATGTGTGTTGATTGTAGAGGCATTAATAATATTACTATTCATTATCGTCATCCTATTCCTAGGCTAGATGATATGCTTGATGGATTGAGTGGCTCTACAATATTCTCCAAAGTTGATTTGCGTAGTGGTTACCATCAAATTCGTATGAAATTGGGTGATGAATGGAAAACAACATTTAAAACTAAGTTTGGTTTATATGAGTGGTCAGTCATGCCTTTTGGGTTAACTAATGCGCCTAGTACTTTCATGAGACTAATGAACGAAGTTTTACGTGCTTTCATTGGACGATTTGTGGTAGTCTATTTTCATGATATACTGATTTATAGCAAATCTTTGGAAGAACATTTGGAACATTTACATGTTGTTTTTATTGCTCTACGTGATGCACGTTTGTTTGGTAACCTTGGGAAGTGCACCTTTTGCACCGACCGAGTATCTTTTCTTGTCTATGTTGTTACTCCACAGGGAATTGAAGTTGACAAAGCCAATATTGAAGCTATTGAGAGTTGGCCGCAGCCCAAAACGGTCACACAAGTGAGGAGTTTTCTTGGCCTCGCTGGATTCTATAGGCGTTTTGTGAGAGATTTCAGCACCATTGCTGCACCTCTCAACGAGCTTACAAAGAAGGATGTGCCTTTTGTTTGGGGTACCGCACAGGAAGAAGCCTTCATGGTATTGAAAGATAAGTTGACACATGCTCCTTTACTCCAACTTCCTGATTTTAATAAGACTTTTGAGCTTGAATGTGATGCTAGTGGAATTGTATTAGGAGGTGTGTTATTACAAGATGGCAACCTGTTGCATACTTTTCTGAAAAATTGAGTGGGCCTAGTCTGAATTATTCTACTTATGATAAAGAATTATATGCTCTTGTTCGGACTTTAGAAACATGGCAACATTATTTGAGGCCCAAAGAATTTGTTATACATTCTGATCATGAATCTTTGAAACATATTAAAAGTCAAGCTAAACTGAATCGTAGACATGCTAAATGGGTTGAATTCATTGAGACTTTCCCTTATGTCATTAAACACAAGAAGGGTAAATAAAATGTTATTGTTGATGCATTGTCTCGTCGCTATACTATGCTTTCACAACTTGACTTCAAAATATTTGGTTTGGAGACCATCAAAGATCGATATGTGCATGATGCTGATTTTAAAGATGTATTGCAGAATTGTAAAGAAGGAAGAACATGGAACAAGTTCGTCGTTAAAGATGGATTTGTGTTTCGTGCTAACAAGCTATGCATTCCAGCTAGCTCCGTTCGTCTTTTGTTGTTGCAGGAGGCGCATGGAGGAGGACTAATGGGACACTTTGGCGTGAAGAGGACGTACTTGCTACACATTTCTTTTGGCCAAAGATGAGACGGGATGTTGAGCGTTTTATTGCTCGCTGCACTACATGTCAAAAAGCTAAGTCACGACTCAATCCTCATGGTTTATATATGCCTTTGCCTGTACCTAGTGTTCCTTGGGAGGATATATCTATGGACTTTGTTTTAGGTTTACCTATAACAAAGAAGGGGAGGGATAGCATATTTGTTGTCGTGGATAGATTCTCGAAAATGGCACACTTTATACCATGTCATAAAAGTGATGATGCTGTTAATGTTGCTGATTTGTTCTTTCGTGAAATTATTCGCTTGCATGGTGTGCCAAATACTATTGTTTCAGATCGTGATACTAAATTTCTTAGCCACTCTTGGAGATGTTTATGGGCTAAGTTGGGGACTAAACTACTTTTTAGTACTACTTGTCACCCCCAAACTGATGGACAAACTGAAGTAGTCAATAGAACATTGTCTACTATGCTTAGGGCTATTTTGAAGAATAATAAGAAAATGTGGGAGGAATGCTTGCCTCATATTGAATTTGCTTATAATCGTTCATTGCATTCTACTACTAAGATTATCCCTTTTGAAGTTGTGTATGGTTTCCTACCTCGTGCACCTATTGATTTGTTGCCTCTTCCATCTTCGGAGAAGGTTAATTTTGATGCTAAAGAACGTGCTGAATTGATTTTAAAAATGCATGAGTTAACTAAGGAAAACATTGAGCGTATGAATGCTAAATATAAACTTGCTGGAGATAAGGGTAGAAAACATGTTGTGTTTGCACCTGGAGATCTTGTTTGGTTACATTTGCGTAAGGATAGATTTCCTGATTTGCGCAAATCAAAGCTAATGCCATATGCTGCTGGTCCGTTTAAGGTGTTGGAGAAAGTAAATGATAATGCATATAAACTTTAGCTGCCTGCTGATTTTGGGGTTAGTCCCACTTTTAACATTGCAGATTTGAAGCCTTATTTGGGTGAGGAAGATGAACTTCCGTCGAGGACGACTTCATTTCAAGAAGGGGAGGATGATGAGGACATCAATACCATTGTTAAACCCACAGCCCCTGCTGCTATACATACTGGACCAATTACGAGAGCTCGTGCACGCCAACTAAATTACCAGGTACTTTCGTTTCTTGGTAATGATTGTAATGTTCATGAAAATATGATGCTGCCTAAATTGGATACATTTATTTTGCTTACAAATGAAGGGCCTAGCTTGGAGAAGGATGAACATTGGAGCAAGAGCAAGCATGGAGATGATGGCATGCGCAAGGGGAGCAAGAACGGAGTTACCAGTGATGATTTCAGGACTTTGAAGCCACCATAATGGGTGCATGAAGCCTTGGACGAAATATACAAGATGCCACTTCATTAATTTCGTCTAGAGGCTATTCTAGGTGCTGCGTCACCTTATTATTGGGCCAGGCCCATGTAATTTCGAAATACATAAGTATAGGCTATTTTTAAAGTCCGTATGTGTGGGGAAACAAGAGATAGGGTTAATTTCGGACCCCTCCACCAAGGGTCACGAAATTCCCCCCCTCTTCGTCCATATATACAGCCCTTAGGGCACCATTTAGACGTTGGGTTTTGTTTAGATTAAAGTTCACCATAGCTGCAACTTCGCGTACTTCGTTTGTGTTCAACGACCAGACAAAGGCGTCACAGAACCCCACCTTGATCAATAAAGCTTTCATCTTATATTCGCAATATCCAGATTGCAATCTCAGTTTCTTGCTTGTTCTTCGTTTGCTCGCAGGAAACAGACCCTCGTGGTCAGGTTGATCATGCTCCGGCGTGGTCAATAACCTCTCGGAGTTGGTTTAGCGATTGCTAAGGCGCGACGTCCTCGCACGTTCGTAGTCGGATCGTCAAAGTCGACTTCCACCAAAGTGATATCCATCATCTCATCGAAAGACGGGACACCTTTGCCTCTATCACAATGCTTTTGCGGACTAATCGTGTGCGTTGAGTTCTTTCAGAGATTCATCCTTTGGAACGAGACGATTACCTCCCCTCGGTGTTTTATTCAAGACGGTGTAGCTCCTTCGTTTCTCTGTTGGTGGACTAGTTTCATAGGAGTCACTGTACTATCAAGAGGGGATCCGCTTTGGTAAGGCTAGGGTGGAATCAACACGTACACATTCTTATCACACCCGATGTTCCTTTCCGCTTCATTGGAGCTATCTTTCCTCTCCTTGCCTGCCCTGTCCTGTCCCAGTGGTAGTACCGCGGTCCTCAGCAGTAGTAGCGCCGAAGCACGTCAAGCGGTAGTACCGCTTGCGGTCTTCGGCCGTAGTACCGCAGTGGTTCCGGGCTACTACCGCCTCGACTTGAGACCGTTGTTTTTCGTGTCAGGTTTTATGGTACTAATAGCGGCGGTAGTGGCGGTAGTACCGCTCCAAGCGGTAGTACCGCCCATACTTCCGCGGTAGTACCGCTCTGGGTCCAGGATCCTGCAACCCTCGTCAGTGCGGCGGTACCGCTGGGAGGGAACGGTAGTACCGCCTGTCAGCGGTAGTACCGCCCTACCCAAGTGGTAGTACCGCTCTGTGCGTGGCTGTTTGGGGGGTAACGGTTGGATTGTTTCCCCCACTATATAAAGGTGTCTTCTTCCGCAAAGTTGACCTACCTCTTCCCCCAAAAGCTCCATTGTTGCTCCAAGCTCCATTTTTGCCCGATCTCTCTCCCTAGCCAATCAAACTTGTTGATTTGCTCGGGATTGGTTGAGAAGGCCCCGATCTACACTTCCACCAAGAGAAATTTGATTCCCCCCACTAATCCCTAGCGGATCTTGTTACTCTTGGGTGTTTGAGCACCCTAGACGGTTGAGGTCACCTCGGAGCCATACTCCATTGTGGTGAAGCTTCATGGTGTTGTTGGGAGCCTCCAATTAAGTTGTGGAGATTGCCCCAACCTTGTTTGTAAAGGTTCGGTCGCCGCCTTCAAGGGCACCAATAGTGGAATCATGGCATCTCGCATTGTGTGAGGGCGTGAGGAGAATACGGTGGCCCTAGTGGTTTCTTGGGGAGCATTGTGCCTCCACACCGCTCCAACGGAGACGTACTTCCCCTCAAAAGGAAGGAACTTCGGTAACACGTCCTCGCCTCCACCAGCTCCACTCTTGGTTATCTCGCGCCTTTACTTTTGCAAGCTTACTTGTGTTGTATCCTTTGCTTGCTCGTGTGCTTGTTGTTGTTGCATCATATAGGTTGTTCACCTAGTTGCATATCTAGACAACCTACTTTGATGCAAAGTTTAATTTGGTAAAGAAAAGCTAAAATTGTTAGTTGCCTATTCACCCCCCCCTCTAGTCAACTATATCAATCCTTTCACCAAGGAACAAGCCAGGAGAAGTGATGCGGCTGCCCTAAAGGTGGCCGAAGAGTTAAGAGCCGAACAGGCTGCTCATCGCCAGAGCAAAGATAAAATAGCCAAGATGGTTGTTGAGATGAAAGATGTCGTCGGCCGATATGAGCTCCTCGAAAAGGAAAGCCAAGCGAAAGCGGCTGACCTAAAGAAGGCCTTGGAAGCAGCCAAGGAAACTCGCTCTAAAATCAGAGCGGCAAGGGAGGAGCTTCGTCAAGCCGGAGATATCACGGCTGGGAAGCCATTTTTGTTGCGGACGAAGTTCGGAGATCCGGAGTATGCCCCTCTGGATCAATTATGGAGTGTTGCAGACGCATACTTGGACTTGGCAAAGAGTGCTGCTGATGCGATTGAGTATTTGAAAGATCAGAAAGATCATGAGGTGGAAACATTGTTCTGGTCGCAGTTCAACACTCCAAAGCGTCCGCTGTTGTTAAATGAACAAATGGCCGAGTGGGCCGAGCTCCATAGGTTGTCTAGGCTTGCCATGAGGTCTGCCGTGGATCATCTTTGGCCGAAGGGACCAAGGCCGGATAGTTATTTTGGTTTAGTGCAACGATTCCTTTGTGTTGTGCCGCATATCGACACTGTAAAGAGGTCAGCATGCATAGAGGGTGCGCAGATGGCTCTTGCCTGTGTTAAGACATATTGGGCAGGGATGGAGGCCACCGCTATTGCAACCCGGGGTCCGGCCGGAGGCCAGGACTTGGCCAAGCACTATTTTGAAGAAGTCCTAGAAGGCACCCGTTTAATAGAGGCTCAGTGCTCGATGAGTACTGATATGTCTCCAACATATCTATAATTTTTTATTGTTCCATGCTATTATATTACCTGTTTTGGATGTTTATGGGCTTTACTTTACACATTTATATCATTTTTGGGACTAACCTACTAACCGGAGGCCCAGCCCGTGTTGCTATTTTTTTGCCTATTTTAGTGTTTCAAAGAAAAGGAATATCAAACGGAGTCCAAACGGAATGAAACCTTCGGGAGTGTGATTTTTGGAACGAACGTGATCTAGAGGACTTGGAGTGCAAGTCAAGAAGCAGTCGAGGTTGCCACGAGGGTGGAGGGCGCGCCTACCCCTACTGGGTGTGCCCCCTATCTCGTGGGCCCCTCGGGCGTCCACCGACCTACTTCTTCTGCCTATATATACCCACTGAGGGAGTCCTGGACTAGGGGGTGTCCGGATAGCCGAATTATCATCTTTGGCCGGACTCCAAGACTATGGAGATACAAGACTGAAGACTTCGTCCCATGTCCGGATGGGACTTTCCTTGGCATGGAAGGCAAGCTTGGCGATACGGATATGTAGATCTCCTACCATTGTAACCGACTCTGTGTAACCCTAGCCCTCTCCGGTGTCTATATAAACCGGATGGTTTTAGTCCGTAGGACGAACAACAATCATACCATAGGCTAGCTTCTAGGGTTTAGCCTCCTTGATCTCGTGGTAGATCTACTCTTGTACTACCCATATCATCAATATTAAGCAAACAGGAGTAGGGTTTTACCTCCACCGAGAGGGCCCGAACCTGGGTAAAAACATCGTGTCCCTTGTCTCCTGTTACCATCCGCCTAGACGCATAGTTCGGGACCCCCTACCCGAGATCCGCCGGTTTTGACACCGACATTGGTGCTTTCATTGAGAGTTCCTCTGTGTCGTCACCTATAGGCCCGATGGCTCCTTCGATCATCAACAACAACACGGTCCAGGGTGAGACTTTTCTCCCCGGACAGATCTTCGTATTCGGCGGCTTTGCACTGCGGGCCAATTCACTTGGCCATCTGGAGCAGATCGAAAGCTACGCCCCTGGCCATCAGGTCAGATTTGGAAGCTTCAACTATACGACTGACATCCGCGGAGACTTGATCTTCGATGGACTCGAGCCACAGCCGAGCACGCCGCACTGTCACCATGGGCATGATTTAGCTCTGCTGCCGGACAGTGCCCTGGAGGCCGCACAAGAGTCCGCTCCGACCCTTAGCTCGGTGCCGACTGCGCCGATCGAGGATGGGTGGCTTGACACCGCCTCGGGGGATGCTACCTCTTCGGTGATAGAGCCGAATACCGACCCTGTCCCTTGTGAAGCTCGTGACTCCAAGGTGCCGGACTCCTCTCCGGACCCGGAACCTTCCGCGTCCCTGCCAATCGAATCCGATTGGGCGCCGATCATGGAGTTCACCGCTGCGGACATCTTTCAGCACTTGCCTTTTAGCGACATCCAGAATTCGCTAAAGTGTCTCTCTTTATCAGGAGAGCCCTGGCTGGACCATGGTCAGGTAGGTTGGGATGCGGACGACGAAGAAATTCAACGCCCACCCACCACCCACTTTGTAGCCACTGTCGATGACTTAACCGATATGCTAGACTTCGACTCCGAAGACATCGACGGTATGGACGACGATGCCAGAGACGACCAAGAACCAGCGCCTACAGGGCACTGGAAGGCCACCTCAACTCACGATGTATATATGGTGGATACACCTAAAGGAAGCGATAACGAGGAACAACGGGACGCTGCGAAGGATAATTCCCTCGAAAAACAGTCAAAACGGCGACGTAAGCGCAGCTCAAAGTCCCGCCTCGACAACGACAGCACCCATACAGACCCAGCCATAGAGCAGGGCGAACCTGTGGACGACGAACATGCCCCCGAGCAACCATCCGAACAGGATAAATTAGATAAGCAATCCGTCCCCGGCGAAAACAACAGTCCGGACGATCTCACGCCGGACACATCATTGGACCAGAAGAACCTCCACAAAAGGCTCGTCGTCACTGCACGAAGTCTGAAGAAGCATAAGCGGAAGCTCAAAACAGCAGAAGACGTACTCAGAATGAGATGGAGCAAAGTACTCAAGACCGCAGACAAACACGGCGATAGTCGCCAAGCAAAGAGCTACCCGAAGTGCAAACTACTGCCCGAATTTGACGAGGAGGCCGTAGAGCACCCACAATCAAAGAACAAAGAGGCCGCCCAGTTGGATAGACGACCACATGACAAACAAAGAGCGGCAAGAGGCGCCGCACATAAGCCAACACGCGATCCACATAAGGATCCTCACAAAAAGGATGGCCCGGTCAGGTCCATCTATGGGCCAAGAAAGCAAGATCTTGAAAGCAATACAACACGTTGAGTATGCGAACATCACGGCACACCCAAATACAGGGGCGCTGCACACCCCCTATTTTCACCGATGAGGTGCTGGATCATGAATTTCCAGCGGGATTCAAGCCCGTAAACATAGAGGCATACGACGGAACAACAGACCCTGGAGTCTGGATTGAGGATTACATCCTGCACATACATATGGCTAGAGGAGATGACCTCCACGCCATAAAATACTTACCCCTCAAGCTCAAAGGGCCAGCCCGGCATTGGCTCAAAAGCCTCCCAGAAAATACCATTGGAAGTTGGGAAGAGCTCGAGGATGCGTTTCGGGAAAATTTTCAGGGGACTTATGTCCGCCCTCCGGATGCAGACGATTATAGTCACATAACTATACAGCCCGGAGAGTCAGCCCGCAAATTCTGGAACAGGTTCCTCACCAAAAAGAACCAAATAGTCGACTGTCCGGACGCCGAAGCCTTAGCAGCCTTCAAACATAACGTCCGAGACAAATGGCTCGCCAGACACCTCGGCCAGGAAAAGCCAAGAACAATGACCGCACTAACAAGCCTCATGACCCGCTTTTGCGCGGGAGAGGATAGCTAGCTGGCAAGATGCATAGCGACCCAAGTACATCCGAGGTCAGGGATGGAAATGGGAAACCACGACGCAGCAAGGACCAGCGCCGGTGTAAGGGAAATGGCCCAAAGAGCACGGCAGTCAACGCCGGATTCAAAAGCTCTCGGCAGAACAACAAAACACTGCCTCTCAAGGACAACAGCGACGAGCTATCCAACCTAAACAAAATCTTGGACAAGATATGCCAAATCCATAGTACCTCTGGGAAGCCTGCAAACCACACCCACAGAGATTGTTGGGTCTTCAAACAGTCCGGCCGACTTAATGCCGAACACAAGGGGCTCGACACATCAAGTGAGGACGATGACGAATCCCACAAGCAGAGCACCGGAAAACAAAGGAATTTCCCACAAGAGGTCAAAACAGTAAACTCACTTCAAGTGACAACAGGCAAAAATAGAGCGGCGCCCATTAAAGTACGCGCCGCACGGTCCACCCCAGTGGAGTCCCGACACTGGATGTCAAAACCAATCACTTTCGACCATTAGGATTACTCCGGAAGTATCCGAAATGCAGGATGGATTGCTTTGATATTAGATCCTATAATCGATGGACTACAATTTACACAAGTCCTAATGGACGGCGGCAGTGATCTAAACCTACTATATCAGGATACAATCCGTAGAATGGGGATAGACCCAACCAAAATACGCCATAGCAACGCTTCCTTTAAAGGAGTGATGCCAGGCCCATATGCCCATTGTACGGGCTCTCTACCACTAGAAGTTGTGTTCGGCTCATCCGACAACTTCCGTCGCGAAAAGTTAGTCTTCCACATCGCCCCATTTAAAAGTAGCTATCAAGCACTATTGGGACCCGAAGCTTTCGCCCGCTTTAACGCAATACCGCATTATGCGTCTCTTACACTTAAAATGCCCGGTCCACACGGCATCATCTCATTAAAGGGAAACCTCGAGTGTTCCTTGAATATGGAAGAAAGTGAGACTGCCTTGACAGCCACACACTAATCCGGCTTTGCTGATCAAAGCACCTAAACAGGTCATTCAGATCCCGGACACGGTTAGGCGAGTCCGGCATAAATAAACAAGGGGCTTACTAGCCGTGTACCCCCTTACAAGGGGCTGCACGCATGTACAATAAGAGATAATAAAGCTCAATTTTATTCATTTTTCGAATTATACTCTGTTTATACATTTTTCGCACGATCCTTTTTCCAACTAAGTTCTTCTCTTTTAGAGATGAACACCATGCTACACCCGTCCAGGATACGGCACAACGGAGACACAGGCGCAGACATGCAGTAGGGACCCGTTGCAAGGATTCTTTTCAGATTAAGACCCTGCGTAAACCTTTCTTACTGTCTCTTGTTGATACGCATCCCCCGGTTTCTTACTATAATCGAGGAGGAGGCTGGCGTCAGAAATTTTTGCGCGTACCTGGACATTAGGGGCTTAGGGCATTGTTCTGCCCATTTTCATAAAGACCGAATACCTTAGGGAGTGTTCGGCTTCTCGAGTTAGGCCTTATATGCATCAGCTCCGAATCATGTCTTTGGTCAAATGTTGGGTTTGCCCGGCTCTTGTGTTTTGCTGCCTTACGTTCCGCTCTATCGGCTAACACGGCACCAGGAGAACTATTGCGATTGTGCCCCGGTTCGTCCAGGTGAGCACCTCAGTAGAGAAAGCCGAAAACTGACTGTCATGATATAGCGAGAGACTGGTCAACCACTCGATCGACCACCGGAATGTTTAGAATTCCTCTGCTTTAACGAAGGACCGTTTCCCGGTCAGGCACATACGCGCCCCGAAATTCGGAGAGCGCGGTGCCCCTAGGGGCTATATAGTAGCCCCACCATCGAACTCCTATGGCTAAGTGAAAGTGATAAAGCATTATAGTCCGGTTGCCTAGTTTGCCATCTTTCAGGTTATATACACATATACATTAACGGCCCCACAGGAGGTATTTCAATACTTGAATGCACAAGTATAAAAAGCCATTATATTATATTTGAAACATGGTTTCACAACTCATACATGTCATTTGAACATAACATTTTTCGAGCACTGCGACTCTATTAAACGAGCGCCCTGCAGGACTTCCTCAAAATAGTGCTCGGCAGGTACTCGGCTTCTGTCCGAATCCCGGGATGCAACATCGGTGACCTTCATCTCTACCCAGTATGTTTTGACATGGGCAAGAGCCATCCATGCACCCTCTATGCATGCCGACCGTTTCATTGCATCGATATGCAGCACCGCATCAAGGAACTGCTGCACCAAGCCAAAATAACTCTTCGGCTCGGGCCTTTTCGGCCACAAATGAGTCACGACATCCTTGATGGCAAGTCCGTACAACCTATTCAGCTCAGCCCATTCAGCTAACCGATCGGTTAATGGAAGTGGATGCTCTGGACTATGGAACTGCGACCAAAAAAGCTCTTCCATTCCGTGATCCTTTTGGCCTCGAAAGTGTGTGACTGCGTCTGCGGCACTCGCCGCCAAATCTAGATAAGCATCCTCCGCACCCCACAGCTGGCCCAACTGAGCATACTTCAGATCCGTGAACTTCCTCCACAGCAGAAAGGGCTTTCCAGCCGCAATATCCCCGGCTTGACGTAGCTCCTCCTTTATAGCTCTCATCGCGGAGCGGGCATCCTTGGCTTCGGCGGTGGCCTTCTTCAGGTCCTCTTGCTCCACTCGGCGTTCTTTTTCAAGAAACTCGCAGCGGTCGGTAGCATCCTTCAGCTTCACGGCCATTTCGGCCATTTCCTCCCTGCTTCGATAGTGAGCAGCATGTTCGGCTTTTAGCTCTTCGGCCGCCTTCAAGGCAGCCGCATTGCTTTTTCTGGCTTGCTCCTTGGCCCGGGCGAGCTCCGCCCGAAGGTCCTCCATAGCAGCGGCACCATCTGCATTAAGCATACATGTTGTAAGGCACGGGCGTCAAGCTCCGTTACCAGGTGTCCGCGGACAAGCCACATACCTTGTGACTCATCAAGTCGCTTATTGACCAGCGTGACGTCCGCATCCGCAACGTCAAGTTGCCGCTTCAATTCGGCAAATCCATCAGTCCGGCTGGCCACCGAACGCTCCGCCACCTATATAGGAAGGGCGACATCTTACAACTGAGATTATGATCCTCGGCACGCTGTCACCTTTGACAACGTATCGAGTCTCAGGGGCTACTATCTATACAAGGCGCATTCTATATGCAAAACTGTCAGAAGGTATGTCATTTTTTTGTACCTCAAAACCCCGTCAGTAAACTTCTAACGGCTTCATGCAATCTGCTTTCAGCGGATGAAATCCTTTCAATCACCGTACCCATTAACGTACGGTGATCTTCTGAGATAGACGCTCGCCCGAGCAGATCCTTCAGTTCCTCCGAACGTACACCAGTTGGTGCCGAACCTTCCAGCCCCGCCGGACTCGGGGAAACCCTCCGCGATGACACCTCAGGGTCGTCCGCCCCGCCTGACGGTGCGGCAGATGGAGGCGTTTCGCTCTCCATCATCTCCGGACGAAGATCCCCCAAAGATGAGCTCTGCTGAGAAGGGCTATGATCCGAACTACAAGGTAAAAACTTCGTTTATCTTCAGAAATAAAAGCAGGGATGTCCCTTATTACAAAACTCCCCTTTCTACTTACGGCTCGCTAGAGGGCTGATTTCCTTGGGGAAATAGTGCGGCCGGGGCTTCTCCCGGCGCAGGACCCTCTGGTGAAGATTTCTTCCCCCGCTTTGAGGCCTTGGCCTCCGGATCTTCAGAAGCGGTCCTCTTCTCCCCCTAGAGGGAGGGATTCTCGATCCCCCCTTTCTTGAGAGCCTCCTTAGTGTAGGCAGTAGCTTTCTTGTTCCCCCCTTCGCCCTCTTCCAAAGGCGCAGCCTCCAGCATCTTGGTTAACACAGGATCCGGCATGGTCTCAGGGAGGGGGGCCGGACACCTTATTAGCTTTGCTTTTGCTATACACTCCTGTTCAAGGGACAGCTCTTTAAAGGGCAAGTTTGTGATAAATGTATGGATAGCGTGTCCGGGCACAGGACTACTTACTTGAGTATCCGGGCGATTGCAGCTCAGACCTGCGTCCTCGGTTAAGTCCGGACACATCTCTTATGGTCTAAAGAACAGTTTATACATCTCCACGGGCGTCGCACCCATGATGTGTTGGAGAGCTCGCAGTCCCTCTGAATTGAATTCCCACAGGCGGAGGGGGCAACGTTTGCAGGGTAGAAGGCGCCGAATCAGTATGACCTGCGCCACCACAACCAGGTTGATCTCCCTCTCTTGGAGGTCTGGAATACGGCCCTGCAACAGGGGTACGTCCTTGGACGGCCCCCAGTCAAGCCCTTTGTTGACCATGACGCCAGCCGTTGTGGAGGGCCGAGCGAAAGGCCGGTGGCGCCACCCATCTGGTGCCCCTGGGAGCGGTGATGTAGAACCACTCCTGTTGCCACAAACCAAGCTCCTCTTGGAAAGAGCCCTCGGGCCAGGGAGCGTCCGCACTCTTGCTTATAATAGCCCCTCCGTACTCTGCCTGCTGCCCCTCGATCATCTTCGGCTCCACATTGAAGGTCTTGAGCCACAATCCGAAGTGAGGGGTTGTGCGGAGGAAGGCTTCGCTACAACAATGAACGATGAGATGTGGAGGATGGACTCCGGATCCAAGTCATGGAATTCCAACCCATAATAAAACATGAGCCACCTCACGAAGGGGTTCGTCGGGAAGCCTAAACCCCGACGGAAGTGAGACACGAACACCATGCTCTCACCAGGCTCGGGAGTAGGAATAACTTGCCCTTGGGCAGGCAGCCTATGCGAAATTTCGCCGGTTAGATACCTGGCGTCTCTCAGCTTTAGCACGTCTTCTTCCGTGATGGAAGAAGGCATCCACCGGCCTTGTAGGTCGGAGCCGGACACTATCCTGGTGTTCAAAATCTTCTATGAATTATTCGGAGGAGGAACCCGCCTTGCAATGCCGAAGACAATATGCGCGTCGGACTCGTCGTCATTGAAGCCTGGTTCAGGGGCTACTGAGGGAGTCCTGGACTAGGGGGTGTCCGGATAGCCGAATTATCATCTTTGGCCGGACTCCAAGACTATGAAGATACAAGATTGAAGACTTCGTCCCGTGTCCGGATGGGACTTTCCTTGGCGTGGAAGTCAAGCTTGGCGATACGGATATGTAGATCTCCTACCATTGTAACCGACTCTGTGTAACCCTAGCCCTCTCTGGTGTCTATATAAACCGGAGGGTTTTAGTCCATAGGACAAACAACAATCATACCATAGGCTAGCTTCTAGGGTTTAGCCTCCTTGATCTCGTCGTAGATCTACTCTTGTACTACCCATATCATCAATATTAATCAAGCAGGAGTAGGGTTTTACCTCCACCGAGAGGGCCCAAACCTGGGTAAAAACATCGTGTCCTTTGTCTCCTGTTACCATCCGCCTAGACGCACAGTTCGGGACCCCCTACCCGAGATCCGCCGGTTTTGACACCGACACCCACGTACCCCGAGAACATCAAAGGCGACCACGAAAAAACTATTTCCACCACCATAACCTTCTGTATCCGCGAGATCCCATCTTGGAGCCTTCGCCGGCGCTCCACCGGAGGGGGAATCGACCATGGAGGGCTTCTACATCACCACCATAGCCCCTCCGATGAGTTGTGAGTAGTTTACCACAGACCTTCGGGTCCATAGTTATTAGCTAGATGGCTTCTTCTCTCTTTTTGGATCTCAATACCCTGTTCTCCTGATCTTCTTGGAGATCTATTCGATGTAACTCTTTTTGCGGTGTGTCTGTCGACATCCGATGAATTGTGGGTTTATGATCAAGTTTATCTATGCGAAATATTTGAATCTCCTCTGAGTTCTTTTATGTGTGATTAAGTTATCTTTGCAAGTCTCTTCGAATTATCAGTTTGGTTTGGCCTACTAGATTGATCTTTCTTGCAATGGGAGAACTGCTTAGCTTTGGGTTCAATCTTGCGTTGTCCTTTCCCAGTGACAGCAGGGGCAGTAAGGCATGTATTGTATTGTTGCCATCGAGGATAAAAAGATGGGGTTTATATGATATTGCATGAGTGTATCCCTCTACATCATGTCATCTTTCTCAATGTGTTACTCTGTTCTTTATGAACTTAATACTCTAGATGCATGCTGGATAGCGGTCGATGTGTGGAGTAATAGTAGTAGATGCAGGCAGGAGTCGGTCTACTTGTCATGGACGTGATGCCGATATACATGATCATTCCTAGATAATCTCATAATTATTCGCTTTTCTATCAATTTCTCGACAGTAATTTGTTCACCCACCGTGATACTTATGCTATCTCGAGAGAAGCCACTAGTGAAACCTATGGCCCCCGGGTCTATCTTTTATCATATAAGCTTTCAATCTACTTTTATTTGCATCTTTACTTTTCCTTTCTATATTATAAAAATACCAAAAATATATTTGTCTTATCATACTATCTCTATCAGATCTCACTTTCGCAAGTGGCCGTGAAGGGATTGACAACCCCTTTATTGCGTTGGTTGCAAGTTCTTTGTTTGTTTGTATAGGTGCGTGGGACTTTTGAGGAGCCTCCTACTGGATTGATACCTTGGTTCTCAAAAACTGAGGGAAATACTTATGGCACTATTGCTGCATCACCCTTTCCTCTTCAAGGAAAACCAACGTAAGCTCAATACGTAGCAAGAAGGATTTCTAGTGCCGTTGCCGGGGAGATCTTCCCTCAAGTCAAGACATACCAAGTACCCATCACAAACTCATCTCCCTCACATTTAGATTATTTGCCATTTGCCTCTCGTTTTCCTCTCCCCCACTTCACCCTTGCCGTTTTATTTGCCCTCTCTTTCCCAATCTCCTCTCTCTTTTGCTTTTCTTTTGTTTGCTCGTCATTATGGCTGGCTCGGTCTTTATCCCTTCGTCTCCCGACTTTGAAGTTCTTCACTTCAAGCAAAGACAAGGAGAAAATTTAAAAGATGCTTGGTTTAGGATGTTAGAATCTTATCGTAGTTATGCTATAGAAGGAGATTTCAAGATTTTAATTTGCAATTTTTATGTTGGGTTAACCTTACCCCATAAACAACTCCTTGATTTTGCCACAAAAGGGGGTTTTATTGAAGTTGATCCTAGTTTTGCTTATGAAATTATAGAGGGGGTAGTAGGAGTACTACAGAAAGGATCACCCTTCTCTCATGAAGGAACCCAAACTCTAGAGAAATTATGTGAATTGCAAAAAAAAATTGAACCGCTTAAGAATATTGGTGGGAATATCAACCGCATGAATAATTTGATCACACTCTGCAATAAGTGGTTGGATGCCTTAGATCAAAGGATCTCTGAGCATGAAGGAAATGCAAGGAGCCTCCCGGACCTGAGCATAACTCCATTAAAAAGATAAGTGCCAAAGATGGCACTACTTAGATCTATCCTCGCTTTTATGCCTAGCTAGGGGCGTTAAACGATAGTGCTAGTTGGGAGGCAACCCAATTTTATTTGTGTTTTTTTGTTTTTGTTCCTGTTTAGTAATAAATTTTGCTTCTACCTTCTGTTTAGATGTGTTTTTATGTTTTAATTAGTGTTTGTGCCAAGTAGAACCTATAGGATAACCTATGGTGATAGTTAATTTGATTCCGCTGAAAAACAGAAACTTTGCATGCACGAAATTAGTTTTGTTAATTCACATAAATGCACTTTTGCGTTGATTCTTTTTGATGTAGATCAATAGACAAATTTCCCAGGACTTCCTATTTTTGTAGGATTTTTAGAGTTCGAGAAGTATTCGAGAGTTACAGATTGCTACAGACTGTTCTGTTTTTGACAGATTCTGTTTTTCGTGTGTTCTTTGCTTATTTTGATGCATCTATGGCTAGTATTAAGTGGTATGAACCATAGAGAACTTGGAATACAGTAGGTTTAACACCAAGATAAATAAAGAATGAGTTCATTACAGTACCTTATGTGGTGGTTTTTCTTTCTTTCACTAACGGAGCTTATGAGATTTCCTGTTGAGTTTTGTGTTGTGAAGTTTTCAAGTTTTGGGTGAAGATTTGATGGACTATGGAATAAGGAGTGGTAAGAGCCTAAGCTTGGGTATGCCCATGGAACCCCAAGATATTCAAGAACATCCAAAAGCCTAAGCTTGGGGATGACCCCGGAAGGCATCCCCTCTTTCGTCTTCGTTTATCGGTAACTTTACTTGGAGCTATATTTTTGTTCGCCACATGATATGTGTTTTGCTTGGAGCGTCTTGTATGATATTAGTCTTTGCTTTTTAGTTTACCACAATCATCCTTGCTGTACACACCTTTTGGTATAAGCGCACTTGATTAGAATTTATTAGAATACTCTATGTGCTTCACTTATATCTTTTGAGCTAGATAGTATTTGCTCTAGTGCTTCACTTATATCTTTTAGAGCACGGTGGTGGCTTAATGTTGTACAAATTGTTAGTCTCTCATGCTTCACTTATATTATTTTGAGAGTCTCTTAGAACAGCATGGTATTTGCTATGGTTATGAATTTGGTCCTAGAATGATGAGCATCCAAGTTAGGTATAATAAAAACTATCAAAGAAAGTGCATTAAACACTAGGATCAATTTGATGCTTGATAATTCTTTTGAGATATAAAGGTGGTAATATTAGAGTCATGCTAGTGGATAATTATGAAATTGAGAAATACTTGTGTTGAAGTTGGCAAGTCCCGTAGCATGCACGTATGGTAAAAGTTGTGTGACAAATTTGTTGCATGAGGTGCTCTTTTGATTGCCTTCCTTTTGAGTGGAGGTCGGGATCGCGCGATGGTTAACTCCTACCAACCCTTCCCCTAGGAGCATGCATAGTAGTGCTTTGCTTCGAGGGCAAGTAAGCTTTTGCAATAAGTATATGAGTTCTTTATGACTAATGTGAGTCCATGGATATACGCACACTCACCCTTCCACTTTGCTAGCCTCTATTGTGCCGCGCAACTTTCGCCAGTATCACGCACCCATTATTTACCTTCCTCAAAACAGCCACCATACCTACCTGTTATGGCATTTCCATAGCCATTCCGAGATATATTGCCATGTAACTTTCCACCGTTCCGTTATTATGACACGCTCCATCATTGTCATATTGCTCTTTGCATGATCATGTAGTTGACATCGTATTTGTGGCAAGGCCACCCTCATAATTTTCATACATGTCACTCTTGATTCATTGCATATCCCGGTACACCGCCGGAGGCATTCATATAGAGTCATATTTTGTTCTAAGTGTTGAGTTGTAATTGAGTTGTAAATCAATAAAAGTGTGATGATCTTCATTATTAGAGCATTGTCCCAAGTGAGGAAAGAATGATGAAGACTATGATTCCCCCACAAGTCGGGATGAGACTTCGGACTTTAAAAAAAGGCCAAATAAGAGAAAAAAAGAAAGACCCAATAAAAAAAGGAAAAGAGTAATAAAAAAGAAAAAAGAAAAAAATGAGAGAAAAAGAGAGAAGGGACAATGCTACTATCTCTTTTCCACACTTGTGCTTCAAAATAGCACCATGATCTTCATGATAGAGAGTCTCTTGTGTTGTCATTTTCATATACTAGTGGGAATTTTTCATTATAGAACTTGGCTTGTATATTACAATGATGGGCTTCCTCAAAATGCCCTAGGTCTTCGTGAGCAAGCAAGTTGGACGCACACCCACTTAGTTTCTTTTGTTGAGCTTTCATGTATTTATAGCTCTAGTGCATCCGTTGCATGGCAATCCCTACTCACTCACATTGATATCTATTGATGGGCATCTACATAGCCCGTTGATACGCCTAGTTGATGTGAGACTATCTTCTCCCTTTTGTCCTATAAACCACCACCATATACCAACATAGTGCTATGTCCATGGCTTGCGCTCACGTATTGCGTAAGAGTTGAAAAAGCTGAAGCGCGTTAAAAAGTATGAACCAATTGTTTGGCTAAAACTGGGTTTGTGCATGATGGGAGTATTTTGTGTAATGAAAATGAAGCATGGCCTAACTATATGATTTTGTAGGGATAAGCTTTCTTTAGTTATGCTATTTTGATAGGACATGATTATTTGTTAGTATGCTTCGAAGTATTATTATTTTTATGTTTTATAAGCTTTTATCTTGAATAATTTGGATCTGAACAATCATGCCACAATAAAGAAAATTACATTAAGAATTATGCTAGGTAGCATTCCACATCAAAAATTCTGTTTTTATCATTTACCTACTCGAGGACGAGCAGGAATTAAGCTTGGGGATGCTTGATACGTCTCCAACGTATCTATAATTTTTGATTGTTCCATGCTATTATATTACCCGTTTTGGATGTTTATGGGCTTTACTTTGCACATTTATATCATTTTTGGGACTAACCTACTAACCGGTGGCCCAGCCCGTATTGCTGTTTTTTTTGCCTATTTCAGTGTTTTGAAGAAAAGGAATATCAAACGGAGTCCAAACGGAATGAAACCTTCGGGAGCGTGATTTTTGGAATGAACGTGATCTAGAGGACTTGGAGTGCAAGTCAAGAAGCAGTCAAGGCGGCCACGAGGGTGGAGGGTGCGCCCACCCCTACTGGGCCTGCCCCCCTATCTCGTGGGCCCCTCGGGCGTCCACTGACCTACTTCTTCCTTCTATATATACCCACGTACCCCGAGAACATCAAAGGCGACCACGAAAAAACTATTTCCACCACTGTAACCTTCTGTATCCGCGAGATCCCATCTTGGAGCCTTCGCTAGCGCTCCACCGGAGGGGGAATCGACCACGGAGGGCTTCTACATCAACACCATAGCCCATCCGATGAGTTGTGAGTAGGTTACCACAGACCTTCGGGTCCATAGTTATTAGCTAGATGGCTTCTTCTCTCTTTTTGGATCTCAATACCATGTTCTCCTCGATCTTCTTGGAGATCTATTCGATCTAACTCTTTTTGCGGTGTGTTTGTCGAGATCCGATGAATTGGGGGTTTATGATCAAGTTTATTTGTGAGAAATATTTGAATCTCCTCTGAATTATTTTATGTGTGATTAAGTTATCATTGCAAGTCTCTTCGAATTATCAGTTTGGTTTGGCCTACTAGATTGATCTTTCTTGCAATGGGAGAAGTGCTTAGCTTTGGGTTCAATCTTGCGGTGTCCTTTCCCAGTGACAGTAGGGGCAGCAAGGCACGTATTGTATTGTTGCGATCGAGGATAAAAATATGGGGTTTATATCATATTGCATGAGTTTATCCCGCTACATCATGTCATCTTTCTTAATGCGTTACTCTGTTCTTTATGAACTTAATACTCGAGATGCATGCTGGATAGCGGTCGATGTGTGGAATAATAGTAGTAGATGCAGGCAGGAGTCGGTCTACTTGTCACGGACGTGATGCCTATATACATGATCATGCCTAGATAATCTCATAATTATTCGCTTTTCTATTAATTGCTCGACAGTAATTTGCTCACCCACAGTGATACTTATGCTATCTCGAGAGAATCCACTAGTGAAACCTTTGGCCCCCGGGTCTATCTTTTATCATATAAGCTTTCAATCTACTTTTATTTGCATCTTTACTTTTCTTTTCTATATTATAAAAATATCAAAAATATATTTATCTTATCATACTATCTCTATTAGATCTCACTTTCGCAAGTGGCCGTGAAGAGATTGACAACCCCTTTATTGCGTTGGTTGCGAGTTCTTTGTTTGTTTTTGTAGGTGCGTGGGACTTTTGAGGAGCCTCCTACTAGATTGATACCTTGGTTCTCAAAAACTGAGGGAAATACTTACGCTACTATTGCTGCATCACCCTTTCCGGCCGTTTAGGTTGTGTTTATACTTTTGCCCGAAAGTATTATAGTTCCTCCTGTCCGGCCGTTTATGTATGTATATAACCTAAAAGTTTGCAGTCGTCGGCTTCAGCCCCCACGCATCACACCTAAAAGTTTGTGGGGGTGTTCGGAAAAGCACGTAATCACACTTGATCCAATGTCTTGGTCCATTAAGGAGATGATAGCGTGGCGAATAAGGCAATCGGACTATATTGCTTTAACACTTTCACTTAGCCATAGGAGTTTGACGGTGGGGCTACTATATAGCCCCTGGTACTTCCGCGTTCATCCGAATACGATGCGCGTACGTACATGACTGGGAAACCGGTCCTTCGTTAATGCGGAGGAATCGCGAAGATTCCACTGAGTCATCGAGTGGTTGACCAGTCTCGCGCTTTATCATGACAGTCAGTTTTCGGCTTTCTCTATTGACGTGCTCATCCAGATGAACCAGGGCACAATCGCAGTAGTTCTCCCGGTGCCACCTTAGCCGATAGAGCGGAACGTAAGGTAGCAAAACACGGGAGCCGCGAAAACCCAACTATTGACCAAAGACATGATTCGGAGCTGATGCATATAAGGCCAAACTCGCGACGCCGAACACTCCCTAAGGTATTCGGACTTTACAACATATACTGGGCTGAGTAATGCCCTCGATAATGAGCCATGAATTTCCAGGTATGTGCATTAGTCTGGCGTGACGAAATGCCAATAACGCCAGCATCCCTCTCTGTTGTGTTGAGTGCCCGGAGGGTGTGAAGCAACAAGAGACATTAAAAAAGGTTTACACAGGGTCTTATTCTAAAAAGAAACCTTTGAGCGGGGCCCTGCTGCACGTCTACTCCTTTGTTTCTGTTGTGTCGTATCCTGGAAGGGTGTGGCACGATGATCATCTGCAAAAAGGAAAAACCCGGGTGAAAGAATCTGGTGTGATCGTGCGAAAAGTTGGTTATTCTTAATGAACCATGAGAATTCAATCTATTATTGTATTAATAGGGTCAAGCTGAACTATGGGCCTTTTTTACATGCAGGCAGCCCCTAGCACCACCTATGGGGGTATGTCCATCGACCCAAGCTCAGGTTTATCTGGGTTGCTACAAAATAGTGGTGCGCCGGACACGTCTAACCATCTCCATGGTCTTGACGACCGATCATTTATTCTGGTTGGAGGGGCCGCTCAGTGGTTCGGCTGCTAGAGCCGCCACATATTCTTCTACACATAAGGAATGCTCTGTATTTCCGCTAATTGTGATGACGCCGCGTGGACCGGGCATCTTAAGTTTAAGATAAGAGTAATGCGGAACTGCATTGAGACGGGCGAAGGCCGTTCTTCCGAGTAGTGCATGGTAGCCACTTCAGAATGGAGCGATATCGAAGATTAGTTCTTCGCTTCGGAAGTTGTCGGGTGAGCCGAATACAACCTCTAGTATTAGGGAGCCCGTACAGCGGGCCTCTACGCCTGGTATTACTCCTTTAAAGGTAGTACTGCTTTGGCTGATTCTTGACGGGTCTATCCCCATTTTGCAGACAGTGTCCTGATATATCAGATTAAGACTACTGTCGCCATCCATAAGGACTCGGGTGAGATGGTATCTGTCAATTATTGGGTCGAGCACCAAGGCAGCCGAACCTCCATGTCGGATACTAGTCGAATGATCCCTGCGATCGAAAGTGATTGGGCAGGCCGACCATGGGCTGAATTTGGGGATGACGGGTTCAACAGCATATACGTTGCGGAGTGCGCGTTTGCGCCTCCTCTTCGGTATGTGGGTTGTGTAAATCATGTCCACTGTTTTGACCTCTGGTGGAAATTTTTTCTGTCCCCCAGTGTTCGGCTGGCGAGGCTCGTCCTCTTCTTCACTTGGCGTCTCCCTCTCTTTGTGTTCAGCGTTTATCTTGCCGGCCTGCTTGAAGACCCAGCATTCTCTGTTGGTGTGGTTTGCAGGTTTCTCGGGGGTGCCACGGATCTGACATAATTTGTCTAGAATTTTGTTTAGGCTGGACGATCCATCTCTGCTGCCTTTAAATGGCTTTTTCCGTTGACCGTGTCGAGAGCCCCTGAATCCGGCATTTACCGGCGTGTTATCTGGGTTGTCTTCTTTGGTTCGATGTTTGTTTTTATTGCGTCGCGACTTCCCATTGCCATCCCTAACTTCGGATGTGCTTGGGTCGCTAGTGCCGCTGCGGGCCAACCAGCTATCCTCGCCCACGCAGAAGCGGGTCATAAGGCTTGTTAGGGCTGACATTGTCCTCGGCTTTGCCTGGCCAAGGTGTCTGGCGAGCCATTTGTCCCGAACACTGTGCTTGAAAGCCGCTAAGGCTTCGGCATCCGGGCAGTCAACAATTTGATTCTTCTTGGTGAGAAATTTGTTCCAAAGCTTACGGGTTGACTCTCCGGGCTACTGGATTATGTGACTTAGATCGTCTGCATCCGGAGGTCGGACGTAGGTCCCTTGAAAATTGGCCCTGAAAGCATCCTCAAGTTCCTCCCAACTTCCAATTGAGTTTTTGGGGAGCTTTTCAACCAATGTCGGGCTGGTCCTTTCAACTTGAGGGGCGGGTACTTAATGGCGTGGAGATCATCTCCGCGAGCCATGTGGATGTGAAGGATAAAGTCCTCAATCCAGACCCCAAGGTCTGTCGTGCCGTCGTATGCCTCTATATTCACGGGTTTAAATCCCTCTGGAAATTCATGATCCAGCACCTCATCGGTGAAGCACAGGGGGTGTGCGGCACCCCTGTATTTGGATGTGTCATGGCATGCTATTGACGGTTGTTGTGTTCGGTGTTGATTCCGAGCTGGTATTCGATCAATATGATCATTTTGGTGGCTGTGATCCTGCGCCGGAGCACGCTTCCAACATCCATAGATGGACCTGGCCATACCGGCTTTTTTGTCCAGGTGCTCATGTAAATCGTGTGCTGACTTGTGTGCGACGTCATTAGCTGCCCTGTCGCGGCCACGGGGTGGTCGATCTGGTGGATCGGCCGTATTATTCTTCGGCGGAATGGGCTCTATGGCCTCGTCGTCGAATTCGGGCAGCAGCATGCGCTTTGGTAGCTCTTTGTGTGGCGATCGCCACCGTATTTTTCTTCAGTGTCAAGCACTTTGTTCCATCTGCGGTTGAGTGTATCCTGCGCGGCCTTAAGCCTTTGCTTCTGCTTCTTCAAGCTTCTCGCGGTGGCGATAAGCCATCTTTGGAGGTTTTCTTGTTCCAATTGCCTTTCTGGGATGATGAGTGCATCGTTGTCCGGATTGTTCTCCTCTCTGGAGACAGGTTTATGAGTTTTATCTCCGCCCTCGCTATGATCGGACAGCGGCTCCGGACTATGTTTGCTACCCCTTGGCTCATCCTGCTCCATCACTAGGTCCATGGGATCGTTGTTGCCTTTGGAGTCAACCAGGGTGTTATTCTTTCTTGCGCTGTTATCGCTATTTTTACTGTGGCGGGATTTAGAGCTGCGCCGACGTCGCCGCTTTGGTTGCTTCTCAAGAGGATTATCCTTAGTTGCATCCTTCCGTTCCTCACTGAAAGTGCTAGTTATCGACTAGAGGGGGGGTGAATAGGTGATTTTTATGAAAGCCTTCAAAACATGAAGGTTTCGAAGATAAACAATAGAAATGAATTAATTGCTATGCAGTGGAAGATAAACTACAACAAGCAAACCATAGTCAAGTATGCAATAATGTGAAAGTACAGACTAATAGCAGCTAGGTAGTAAGGATCAGGATGGAAGATAGTATGAAGCCAACCAACGATAGTAGTCAAGCAATGAAGTCAAACAGGTATGACAAATAGGCAATGACTTCACGAAGACAAACACTAAGTAAAGGGAGGGAGAGGATAGAACCAGTCACTTGTTGAAGACACAGGATTTGTTGGACCAGTTCCAGTGGCTGTGACAACTGTACGTCTGGTTAGGGAGGCTGAGATTCAACTCAGAACACCGCGTCTTCACCTTATTCCCCTTGAGCTAAGGACACACAGTCCTCGCCCAATCACTCTGGTAAGTCTTCAAGGTAGACTTCCGAACCTTCACAGACTTCGTTCACCGGCAATCCACAATGACTCTTGGATGCTCAGAACGCGACGCCTAACCGGCCGGAGGATTCACAGTCCTCAAGTGTAATAAGTCTTCAGGTCACGCAGACAGAAAGACTTCAGTGATGCCTAACACTCTTTGGCTCTGGGTGTTTGGGATTTGTCCTCGCAAGGATTTCTCTCTATCAAAGGCTTCGAGGTGAGTTGCTCTCAAATGACAAAAGCCGTGCACTAACTCTGAGCAGCCACCAATTTATGGTGTAGGGGGTGGGCTATTTATAGCCACTAGGCAACGCGACCTGATATGTCTGAAATGACCCTAGGTCACTAAGGAACTGACACGTGTTCCAATGGTCAGATTTCAAACACACACGGCAACTTTACTTGGGCTACAAGCAAAGCTGACTCATCCAGCTCTGGATAAGATTTGCTCTCTTTGTCTTCGCTCGAAGACATAGGATTTGGGTTGAGCATCACTTCAGTCATTCTGACTTTGTTCACTTGGACCCCACTTAATAGTACGGTGGTTCCTATGACTCAACAAAGAAGAAAAAGGAAACAACGAAGCGACACAGTCTTCGCGCTCCATAGTCTTCACTCAATGTCTTCTCATGTCATAGTCTTCAATGTGAATATCTTCACATACCACCATTGCCGTCAATGTCTTCATACATTTTTAGGGGTCATCTCCGGTAGGTAAACCGAATCAATGAGGGACACTACCTGCGTTATCCTGCAATTCTCACAAACGCATTAGTCCCTCAACCAAATTTGTCGTCAATACTCCAAAACCAACTAGGGGTGGCACTAGATGCACTTACAATCTCCCCCTTTTTGGTGATTGATGACAAACTGGTTGAAGTTTTCAACGGGGATAAAGTATGTGAAATTGTAAAGGATAGGGTATTGTCTTCATAAGAGGCAAAGGCTCCCCCTGAAGATGTGCATATAAGTAATTTGCTTTTGGAATGCAAATGCACATGGCAGGTTGTACTTGTGGAGATCATCTTCAACTTATGAAGATAATTCATCATGCATGAAATGATATAACTAAGAGAATGACATGCATAATGAAAAATGGACGTCTACAGAATGATCTAAGTGCGGAAGTTATCATCGCACATGCGGAATTTATCATCGCATCATAGAAAAGCAAATAAGTATCAGACAACCATCGAGTTTAAGTGTTACAACTCAAAGAACCAAATGTATCAAAAGCGGGAGTTGTAAACACTAGGCAAAATATAAAGCAACCGCCCATATGAACCCGCTTGAAGACTATCAAACTCATATGCTTCTCCCCCTTTTGTCAGTAAGGACCAAAAAGGTTTGAAGACATAGAGCATCTACTCGTTCTCATGAGGAGTAGGTGAAGCAGCAGGGTTATCGTTGTTGTTTGGCGGCGCAGACGAACTTAGTGCAGTGTTGATGCGTGCAGAAGTAGGGGGCGGTGAAGTAGCATCGTCTTCATCATCGATCACTTTGGCATTCACAGTTGCCGCGGAGGAAGAATAGTCAGAGTCTTCAAGGGATGGAGTTCGACGTAGGACAGCATTCCGTGGACGAGTGGAGTCAAACTTGAATCTTTCGGTGAAGCCATTGTCTTGAAGATCTGCTTCAGCACTGAGCAGCGTCAAGCTCTTCCATGATCGCCGACAGGTCTCGTGAGTGACAAAAGCATTCTTGGTGGCAAGATTTTGAATGCGATTGACGTCCACCAAGAGGCTTTGCATCTGTTTCTTGAGCCAAAAGTGATGCTTATCTTGTTTCTGATGCAGTGCCACAAGAAGTTCTCGGTCATTTAGGTCGCGAGAGCGCTTCTTAGGCCTTTGGGCAATTGTGCTCTCAGTAGCTTTAGTTTGCGCACGGTGAGGCAGACGAGTGTTCCTAGCCATTGGATAGACACGAGTTGCTGCTTGGGCTCCTTCCATGGGTTGAGTGAAGCTTTAATGATCAGCATTTTGAAGACAAAGAGGCTTCATGGCAGGCTCAGCGTATATGGCTTCAACTGACATATCAACTTCTGGTAGAAAGATCAAATGATTGCAGGCAGAGGGCTGATAGTTGATAGCAGAGTGTAGCTTGATGAGGCGCATGACCCATGGAGCATAGAATTTCAGGCCAAAAAGGTCAGATCCAGACGCAGCCAGTTGCCGGATGAAGAATTCTTTTGTATTGAAGCTGATGCCATTGAGGATGTAAAAGACCAATGTCTTCATGGCTCCTTCAAGTTTTGCAGCTGATGAATGCCCTTTGATAGGCCATAGAGTTCGCCTGATGATGTGATATATTGTGCGAGGCAGATACTCAAGGTCATCAACAAAGAACTCCTTTGGGTATTCAGCGTCAGGTGGCAGAGGCTTCATCATGCTCAACATCTGGCTCATGTTGGGCTCTGGCTTATGGAAGATGCTCTCCAGTGCATTGCGGTGGAGTTGACAATCAGGTTCAAACAGCTCCCCGGGAGTGGGTAGGCCTATAAGCTCAATGATGTCAAGAGCTTTGGCTTCATGATGAACATTTCCTGTCATCCACTCGAGAACCCATGTCTTTGTATCCCTGTAGTAGCCGTGAATGTGGAGGGTAGCATAGAATTGAAGTAAAAGTTCCTCATTCCAATGTTCTTTGTCTGTCACAAAGCTGAGCAGACCTGCATCATGAAAGCAGTCAAGTGCTTCTTCTAAGCATGGCAGTCCAGCAATGGCTTCAGTGTCGAGGCGCATATGAGGGAAGACGTGCCCTTGATCATACAGAACGCAGGAGTAATAGCTTCGTTGCTGATAGCTCCAGAAACGATCAGATGATATTCTTGGCCTTGAGTAGGGGTTCTTTGCTCTGTCAACGAAGGTGTTGTGGCTTTTGAAGCCATTTGCATTGAAGGACCCTGTAGAGGTGGCAGTACCTGGGAACCTTGGCAGTCTTGGCTTTGGTTTCTGGACCAGAGGCCTATGCTCAACATGATAATCAAACTGAGGACCAGAGGCATTCGGCGGAGGGACCAGAATGGGCCATTTCACAGTGATTAGCTGACCATAGTTGTATGCTTGCACAATTGTATGGGGCCTTGGTGGCGGAACAGGAGCAGTGGCAACAACAGAGGCGTCAGGCTGCACATCAGATGCTTCAGGAGCAGTTGCATCATTGGCTTCATTTGTGTTGGTGGTGGCAGCCTCAAGATTTTCAACCTCCACGTGATGAGCTGGAGGGTCGGGCACTAGCACATTCACTTCAGGAACAGCTTCTTCACTAATGGGGGGAGTAGGGACACATTCTTCTTCTTGGTTGTCATCGGCTGATGCAGCCGGATTGTCTTCAGCAGCTTTGGCTTCAGACACGGAGACATTCACAGTCGGAGTGGCTTCTGGAAACACTTGACGTGCAACAGGTTGGTGGTGCACTTCTCCTTTTGGAACGCTCGAAAGAGGGACTTGAGTCCTTGGTCCTTTGTGAAGCCTGCGTAATGCTGGCGACGCCTTTGGAGATGGAGTTGGCTGGGCCTCAAAGTCTTCCTCTTCTTCTTGCACAGGTGGTGTGACTTGTTGTTGTTGGGGAGTACTCGGGGAGTCTTGTTGTTGTGGGTGATCAGCCCATGATGCATCCTGAGCAATTGGCGTCAGAGGACGACCAATGCTGATGAGTTCGATGTTCGTGAGAACAGGCGATGATACCAAGTTGTGTTCGATCTGAGGAAGAACTTCATCATCTTCAACATTGTCATTGTGACCAATGTCTTCAGCAGCGCTGGGATCAACTGCTGGAATGTCATCATCTTCAGGAGCCTCTGTGGAAGCAGGCTCATGAACTATCATCCGTCGTTCTTGGTGTTCAGATGCAGGGCGAACCATTGAGATAGGTTCAACAACTAAGGGCTCTGTGGGAGCAGCCCGATTCTTCTTGGTTTTGCACTTCTTCTTGGAGGGAGCAACATCAGAGGCTTCAGGATTTTTCCTTTTTCTGCCTTCAGCCTCGGCAGTCCTCGTCTTCTTCAGTTCTGAAGTGGTTGACCTGACCTTTGGCTTTGAGCCAGTCATGCTGCTTGGGAAGACTATGCGAGGTTCTTCCTGCCTTGAAGGTGCAGATTGGTCAGTTGATAGCTTCTTATTCTTTGCAGCCATTCTAGCATCAATGCCAGGACGACCAAGAGCCTTGTGTTTCTCAGCCTCATTGTAGGCTAGCACACACTTGTCAGCCAGACTCTTCATACGCTCATGAGAGCCTTTAGCTTCTTCGCGCTTCTTGTGAAAGGCTTCTTTGAGCTCGTGCAGCATGATTTCGAAGTTTTTGACATCTTGCACGCTGAGCTTTGCCACATGCTTCTTGAACTGAGCTTTCTCCTGGTCGATCTTGTGTTTCAGTTCAAAGATGCACAGAGCAAGAGCTAGCTCAGAAGCAATGGCGCCATTGAAGGAGACGCTGAGGCCAATGGGAAGTTGCAGATCTTCAAAGCTGAGATTTGGGGTGTCAAACCACTCATCAATGAAGTTATGGATGATTGCCACATCAAAGAGAGGCAAATCATTGAAGATCTCTGCTTCTTCCTTGCTCTTGATCAGTTGCTCAAGAGCATCATCTGCAAGATCTTCATCGCTGGACAGATCAATGTGCTCTTCTCGCAGAATGGCAGCAGGAGTCAATGTCTGATCAGTATTTTTGATGATTTTCCTTTTCTTCTCTGTCTTCTTGGAGATACGTGATAGATCTTCAGACTGCACACTGTCTTCAGGAGGTGCAGTGGCCAGTGGCTTCGCACGTGAAGCTTTTGGAGGAGCAGCTGATCTTGAAGCCTTAGCCTTCTTTAGCTTCTGCGGCTTTGAAGTAGGAGCTGGGGGCTTCATCAGTGTCAGCATCATTATCAGAATGATCCACTTTGGCACCTTGGACCAAGATGTAAGTGATGAGGCCATCAAGGTTGCAGAAAGGACCGATGACATTGGGTTCTGCATCACGTGAGCCGTCATCACGGGGAGCAGAGGGACCAGGGTTGAAGTCTAACGCCAATGAATTCTTGTTTTCCTTGGCCGATGCCTTTGCATGCTGGAAGTTGCGCTTGAAGAGATTATCATCACGACACCACAGCAATGATGATGGGTCGGCATTTTCAGGCTGAGGTCCACGGACCATACAAGGATAGAAACCCTGTGCAATAGCTTCAGCTTTGTTCTTCGGTGGAAGGCCTTGATAGAGAATATCACCCCAAGGACTTTTGATAGCATTCTTATCAGCGTATTCCTGGGTCATGAACTTGTATTTGAACCATTGTTCAGCCCAATATCGTCGAATTCATTGGATTCGTGTCTTGCGCTGATTATAATCCTCTTCAGGATCTGTCTTGTAAAGCTCTGCAAGGTCATCAGGCAAATCTCTTGATGTTCCCCCACAACGCTATCTGCCACCCTTCCTTACTGATTTCTCTGCAGCCATGAACTTTAAACTAAATGGCTTCAACACGTTCAAAGGCTTCAAAGGCTTTCGCTTGCTGGACAAACAGGAACTGGCTTTGGGAGAATTAATGTGATGCTGTAAGAATTCTGCAAACGAATACAGACTATGAGAACCAAGGGATTCTCCCACAGACATGTACCTGTGACAGCATTAGAGATGCGAGGGAAGGGGAAGAGGTCATATGCATTCTCAAAAGATTTTGAAGATAAATCAATTTGAAGACATTGACCTCATGATGCGAAGACATTCACTTATCTGTTGAGAGTTGGTTCCAGATTTGTACGAATCCATGAATAAGTACAAGTGAGGAATCTAACTAGATATGAAGCTTAAGTGAATATACTAGGCATTATGACATCTAGACAGAATAGATCTAACATTGTATAGGCAGAAACCAATTTTGGTAAATAGGATGAATCTTTGAGGATCAAAAAGATGGTAAAAATAGAGTTGTATTTACCACACGAAAAACTGCTAGATGGGATGAATAGGAGACCGAGCAGTTCAATCCACCGTGCCCTAACTTGGCGACGAAGGACACCTACGGCGGCGGCGGAGAGGAGGATGTCCGCGGCCGGCGTGAGGACGACGTCGGAGAAGTCGCGATAGCTAAGCGCTTCGTCGCCGGCATCATCGAGAGCTAGCGGTGGCGCTAGGGTTTTGACGAGGTGGAGAGGTGGAAGAAGGTTTTCTTTACCGCAGGGGATATGTATTTATAAGGAAGTGTGTGGCATAGCGCAATTACGCAGGTGCCCCTGGCGGTTCACATCTGAGGGGCACGTGGCAAGCATGCAACATACTCAGAGTTGTCCCATGTTCCCACACCCGCCAGGTTTGTCGGATGGTCATTCCGGCTTCTCCGGATTTCAAACAATAAGGATGAATCATTTAAAACAGGCTTAATGTTTGTCTCTGTGTCTTCTGCTGACAAGGACGCAGAGAAGACATTCGACAGTTTCAGTAGAATGCATATGATTTGGACAGATAGAGTTTGAGATAGAAAGCATAGAGAGAATAGGGTCCGATCACATTCACTTAGTTCAAAAGATTCAACTAGGAAGACATAGCTATAAGTGAATGATGTAGAGGACAGAACACTAGTATATATATCAGAAAGCAATCAAATCAACATAGTGAAGAAAATCATGAAGATAAGTTGAAATTGAAGACAAACCAAATGCGAAGACATTGCAAAAATAACGCCATGAGTGAAACACTTCAAACCGAGAAATTTGGTGGTGGCGTTACCCACTGTATAGGAAGTATTAGACCCAGACACGGCGCACAATTATCGTGGCGCTCCGAAGTCAAATTCCACGTTAATGTATTCACACTCAGAATGTAAGTCTTCATTGATTGAAGATATACTTTACTTCGTGTGTTGCACATCTAAGTCATCAACATGCATAAGTGTTAGGATGTGTGCCTGATCACAGGACATTTGAGGATTCCAAGATATTTAGCTCACACCGTAACTTGCAAAACCTTTTCTCATCCAAGGGCTTTGTGAAGATATCTGCCAGTTGCTCTTCAGTGTTGACGTGAATGATGTCAATATCTTTCTTCATGACATGATCTCTGAGAAAGTGATGACGAATT
Organism: Triticum aestivum; assembly: GCF_018294505.1. NCBI lineage: Eukaryota > Viridiplantae > Streptophyta > Magnoliopsida > Poales > Poaceae > Triticum > Triticum aestivum. The sequence continues at coordinate 155,036,595 of NC_057807.1, forward strand.
TCAATGTGCTTTGTCTTCGAGTGCTGGACTGGATTGTTGGCAATCTTGATGGCGCTTTCGTTGTCGCAGAAGAGAGGTACTTGTTTCAGATTGATGCCATAGTCCTTGAGAGTTTGCTTCATCCATAGAAGCTGAGCGCAGCAAGATCCAGCAGCAATGTATTCAGATTCAGCAGTTGAGAGTGATACACAGTTCTGCTTCTTTGAAGACCAACAGACAAGTGATCGTCCCAGAAAGTGACATGTGCCTGATGTAGACTTGCGATCCACCTTGTCACCAGCATAATCAGCATCCGAGAATCCAACCAGATCAAATTTTGAGCCCTTTGGATACCATAATCCGAGTGTTGGGGTGTAAGCCAAATATCGAAGAATTCGCTTCACAGCTAAGTGATGCGATTCCTTTGGTGCCGCTTGGAATCGAGCACACATGCAAACACTAAGCATAATATCTGGCCTAGATGCACATAGGTAAAGTAAGGAACCAATCATGGAGCGGTATACCTTTTGATCGAACTCTTTACCATTGTCGTCGGGACCCAGATGGTGTTTGGCTGGCATTGGCGTCGTGTAACCTTTGCAATCTTGCATTCCAAACTTCTTCAGACAATCTTTGAGGTATTTTTCTTGAGATATGAAGATGCCATTCCTTTGCTGACGAATTTGAAGACCAAGGAAGAACTTCAGCTCACCCATCATGGACATCTGATATTGCTCTTGCATCATGTATCCAAACTCATCACTATACTTCTGGTTGGTGCAGCCGAAGATAATGTCATCCACATATATTTGGCACACAAACAGTTCACCATCATATGTCTTCGTGAAGAGTGTGGGATCGAGGGATCCAGGTTTGAAGCCTTTGCTCTTCAGGAAGTCTTTGATCGTATCATACCAAGCGCGAGGAGCTTGTTTGAGGCCATACAGTGCTTTGTTTAGCTTGTACACCATATCAGGATGTTTTGGATCTTCAAAGCCAGGTGGTTGAGCAACGTATACTTCTTCTTCAATTTTGCCGTTGAGAAATGCACTCTTCACATCCATTTGATATAGCAAGATGTTGTGGTGGTTAGCATAGGCTAGCAGTATGCGAATAGCTTCAAGCCTAGCCACAGGAGCAAATGTTTCATCGAAGTCAATTCCTTCAACTTGAGTATATCCTTGAGCCACAAGACGTGCTTTGTTTCTGACGACTTGACCATGCTCATCTTGCTTGTTTCGATATATCCATTTTGTGCCAATAATGTTATGCTTGCGAGGGTCAGGACGCTTGACTAGTTCCCAAACATTGTTCAGCTTGAACTATTGAAGTTCTTCTTGCATAGCTTGTATCCATTCAGGTTCCATAAAGGCTTCAGCAACTTTCTTGGGTTCTGATATTGACACAAACGAAAAGTGCCCACAGAAATTTGCTAACTGTGTTGCTCTTGAGCGAGTAAGTGGACCAGGTGCATTGACGCTATCAATTATCTTCTCAATTTGTACTTCATTTGCAACACGAGGATGAACTGGACGAAGACCTTGCTCTTGCTGATCATTGTCATCATTGGGAGGATTGTCTTCGGTCTAAGCATTGTCTTACGGTTGGTTTGGTGCAGAAATGATAAGTTCCTCTTCAGGCTGTGCTTCAGAAGGCATGATTTCACCAGTTCCCATCAGCTTGATAGATTCGCTGGGCGGAGCTTCATCTAGTGTACTTGGCAGGAGCTCTCGTTATGAACCATTGGTTTCATCAAATCGCACGTCCACAGTTTCAACGATTTTGTAGAGATAGAGGTTGAAGACTCTGTAAGAGTGCGAGTCCTTTCCGTAACCGAGCATGAAGCCTTCGTGAGCTTTAGGTGCAAATTTTGACTTGTGATGGGGATCCTTGATCCAGCACCTAGCTCCAAATACTCTGAAGTAGCTGACATTTGGCTTCTTGCCAGTAAGGAGCTCATAGGATGTTTTGTTCAGAAGCTTATGGATGTAAACACGGTTGATGATGTGACATGCTGTATCAATAGCTTCAGGCCAGAACTTTCTTGGTGTCTTGTACTCGTCGAGCATTGTTCGAGCCATCTCAATGAGGGTTCTGTTCTTGCGCTCTACGATGCCATTTTGCTGAGGTGTGTATGGAGCAGAAAACTCATGAGTGATTCCCATTGTATCCAGATAAAGATCAAGCCCGGTGTTCTTGAACTCAGTGCCATTGTCACTTCTGATATGCTTGATCTTGACGCCATAATTGTTCATGGCTTGATTGGCGAAGCGTCTGAAGACATCTTGCACTTCAGTCTTGTAGAGAATTATGTGCACCCATGTATATCTTGAGTAGTCATCAACAATGACGAAGCCATAGAGACAAGCAGTTGTTGTGAGGGTAGAGTAGTGAGTAGGGCCAAATAAGTCCATGTGTAACAGCTCGAAAGGGTTGAGATGTCGTCATGATTGTCTTCGAGGGGTGCTTTGCCCTAGTCATCTTTCCAGCTTCGTAGGCACCACACAAATGATCCTTCTTGAACTTGACACCCTCGATGCCTATGACATGCTTCTTCTTGACGAGTGTGTGTAAGTTCCTCATGCCAGCATGCCCCAGCCTCCGATGCCAGAGCCAGCATTCTAAAGCTTTTGCAAGAAGACATACGGCAAGCTGTGGACCTGCTGAGAAATCTACCATGTATAGATCATCTTTCCGATACCCTTCAAAGACTAGAGACTTGTCAGATTCCATTAGTACAAGGCAACAATATTTTCTGAATAGCACAATCATGTTCAAGTCACAAAGCATCGAGACAGACATTAAGTTGAAACCAAGGGATTCAACAAGCATCACTCTATCCATGTGTTGATCCTTTGAGATTGCAACTCTACCTAGACCCAATACCTTGCTTTCACCAGTGTCAGCAAATGTGATGTGACTCTTGTCTGATGGACGTAAGGTTGAGTCCATGAGAAGACTTCGATCACTAGTCATATGATTAGTGCATCCGTTGTCCATAATCCATTCTGAAGCATGAGGTGTCATACCCTTGGCACCACGTGCCATGAAGCAGTAGGTGGGAGCAGGGTCGTCTTTGTCATCAGTTTCAGCGTTGGTGTGGGAGTCATTGTCTTCAGTGTTGAAGATGGACTGGCAACATAGGCTGTGGCTAAAGCCAGACTTGCAATGCCAGGGTTGGACTCCTCTTCAGACTCCACCTCCACCTCCTCAGAAGCAGACTCCTCCTCTGAATCCATTTCCTTGCCAACAAAAGCACGAGCCTTGCCAGATGAGCTCTTCTCATGAGATGAAGACCTTGATGAGGACTTGGAAGAAGACTTTGAAGATTTCTTCTTCTTCTTGTCATCAGAATCATATTCCTTGCTCTTCTTCTTCTTCTTCTCATTGTCCCACTGTGGACACTCAGAGATATAGTGTCCAGGTTTCTTGCACTTGTGACATGTTCTCTTCTTGTTGTCATGAGTGGAAGCTTCATCATTTCTTGAGCTAGATCGTGAAGACTTTCTGAAGCCCTTCTTCTTAGTGAACTTCTGGAGCTTCTTCACAAGCATAGCAAGTTCCTTTCCAATGTCTTCAGGATCATCAGAACTGCAGTCAGATTCTTCTTCAGATGAGGAAACAACTTTTGCCTTCAAAGCACGAGTTCGGCCATAGTTGGGACCATAGATATCTCTTTTCTCAGAAAGCTGGAACTCATGTGTGTTGAGCCTCTCAAGTATATCAGACGGATCGAGTGTCTTGAAGTCAGGGCGTTCTTGTATCATGAGGGCAAGGGTGTCAAAGGAGCTGTCAAGTGATCTCAGTAGTGTCTTGACGATTTCATGCTTGGTAATCTCAGTGGCGCCGAGAGCTGAAGCTCATTTGTGATGTCGGTGAGGCGATCAAACGTGAGCTGGACATTTTCATTGTCGTTTCTCTTGAAGCGGTTGAAGAGGTTGCGAAGAACACTGATCCTTTGATCTCTCTGGGTTGAGACGCCTTCGTTGACCTTGGATAGCCAGTCCCAGACTAGCTTCGACGTTTCCAGAGCACTCACACGGCCATACTGTCCTTTGGTCAGATGACCACAGATGATGTTCTTTGCAGTAGAGTCCAGTTGAATGAACTTCTTGACATCAGTAGGGGTGACACCTTCACCAGTTTTGGGGACGCCGTTCTTGACGACATACCAGAGGTCGACATCAATGGCTTCAAGATGCATGCGCATCTTATTCTTCCAGTAGGGATATTCAGTTCCATCGAACACGGGGCAAGCAGCGGAGACTTTGATTATCCCTGCAGTCGACATAGCTAAACTCCAGGTGGTTAAACCGAATCACACAGAACAAGGGAGTACCTTGCTCTGATACCAATTGAAAGTGCTAGTTATCGACTAGAGGGGGGGTGAATAGGCGATTTTTATGAAAGTCTTCAAAACATGAAGGTTTCAAAGATAAACAATAGAAATGACCTAATTGATATGCAGCAGAAGATAAACTACAACAAGCAAACCATAGTCAAGTATGCAATAATGTGAAAGTACAAAGACTAATAGCAGCTAGGTAGTAAGGATCAGGATGGAAGATAGTATGAAGCCAACCAACGATAGTAGTCAAGCAATGAAGTCAAACAGGTACGACAAATAGGCAATGACTTCACGAAGACAAACACTAAGTAAAGGGAGGGAGAGGATAGAACCAGCCACTTGTTGAAGACACAAGATTTGTTGGACCAGTTCCAGTTGCTGTGACAACTGTACGTCTGGTTAGGGAGGCTGAGATTCAACTTAGAAGACCATGTCTTCACCTTATTCCCCTTGAGCTAAGGACACACAGTCCTCGCCCAATCACTCTGGTAAGTCTTCAAGGTAGACTTCCGAACCTTCACAGACTTCGTTCATCGGCAATCCATAATGATCTTGGATGCTCAGAACGCGATGCCTAACCGGCTGGAGGATTCACAGTCCTCAAGTGTAATAAGTCTTCAGGTCACGCAGACAGAAAGACTTCAGTGATGCCTAACACTCTTTGGCTCTGGGTGTTTGGGCTTTGTCCTCGCAAGGATTTCTCTCTCTCAAAGGCTTCGAGGTGGGTTGCTCTCAAACGACAAAAGCCGTGAACTAACTCTGAGCAGCCACCAATTTATGGTGTAGGGGGTGGGCTATTTATAGCCACAAGGCAACCCGACCTGATATGTCCGAAATGACCCTGGGTCACTAAGGAACTGACACGTGTTCCAACGGTCAGATTTCAAACACACACGACAACTTTACTTGGGCTACAAGCAAAGTCTGACTCATCCAGCTCTGGATAAGATTTGCTCTCATTGTCTTCGCTCGAAGACATAGGATTTGGGTTGAGCATCACTTCAGTCATTCTGACTTTGTTCACTTGGACCCCACTTAACAGTACGGTGGTTCCTATGACTCAAAAAAGAAGAAAAAGGAAACAACGAAACGACACAGTCTTCGCGCTCCATAGTCTTCACTCAATGTCTTCTCATGTCATAGTCTTCAATGTGAATATCTTCACATACCACCATTGTCGTCAATGTCTTCATACATTTTTAGGGGTCATCTCCGGTAGGTAAACCAAATCAATGAGGGACACTACCTGCGTTATCCTACAATTCTCACAAACGCATTAGTCCCTCAACCAAATTTGTCGTCAATACTCCAAAACCAACTAGGAGTGGCACTAGATGCACTTACACTCACCGTTGTTTTCTTGGGGTGTGTCCACCATATATATATCATATGATGAGGTGACTGTCCAGCGCTCTATGGGTGGTGGTTTCTGTTCATCTCCTGCATCGTCGTCCATACCGTCGATGTCTTCGGAGTCAAAATCAAGCATATCGGTTACGTCGTCAACAGTGGCTATTAAGTGGGTGGTGGGTGGGGAACGAATTTCTTCGCCGTCCGCTTCCCACTCAAGCCGGACATAGTTCGGCCAAGATGTCACATCCCTAGCTTTACCCTGGCCTTGGACTAGCTTGGTTGCTGCATCATGTTTAAATTCAAATGAAATTTGAATTGAGGAATTTTCAAAGCCTCAGAATCCTTTAAAAAAATGATCAAGATAAAAATTGCTTCAAATAAGTCCAAGGAAATGTTCTTGTTATCCTCTGGAAATATTGGCAAGAGGTAAAATCCAAACCAATAATTTCGGAATCTCAGAAACATTTATTTTGGGTATTTGAATTAAATCAATAGCTATTTGAATTGGACTTATATCTACTGTTAAATAAATATAGGTCCAATAATTATGAAATATTTTTGTGGAGCATTGTTTTAATTCTTTTAGCTCCTAAAAATATTGTCAGAAGCAAAATAAATTGAATTGGTTTCAAAACCAAATTCAAAACAAACCTGCAAAATAGAAAACAGAATTAAAACAGAACAGAAATAGGAAAAAACAGAGAGAGGGAGAGAAACCTTACCTGGCGCCACCACCGGCCCAGCTCCCCCAGCCGGCCCAGCCCACCTCCTCCTCCTTTGTCCTCTTCCTCCTCTGCCAGGAGGACGAACAGAGGCGAGGCGTGGCGCGCGCCCGAGAGGCCTCGGCCACCTCCTGCTTCCCCCCTGGCCACCTCCTACCTGGTTGCCTCCCTCCTCGACGCCCGGAGACGCCACGCGCCTCCCCGACCCCTCCTCTCACTTCCCCTCTCCCTCTGGATCGCTCCCCCTCCCCTGGCTCTCTCTTTCCCTCTCTTCCTGTGATCCCTGAGCGCACCGCAGCACGCCGCCAAGCACCACAGCGGCCACCGCCTTCCCCTCGCCTCTCCAACGCGTCCCTGAGCTCCGCCGTGACGTTCCCGTCCCTACCACGGAGCCACAAGACGCCGGACGCCCTGGAGCACCGTCACCGACGCCATCTTCTTCCTCTGCACCGACGGCCGTCGTCGCTTGATTCGCCGGCCACAGAGCGTCCCCGGCCTCGCCCTCGCGCTCGTTGGACTCGCGGTGAGCCACTGAACCGTTCCCCTCTTCTTCCCATGCCGTTGGGCCGCTCTAGCCATTGCTTCCGCCGGACCCGAGAGCTCGCCGCCGCCGTGCCTCGTCACCACCGTGGCTGGAGCCGTTGCAGCTCGAAGCCGAGCACACCAACGCACTCAACACGTCTCCAGGAGCCCGTAGCCGCCACTAGCTTCCCCTCCCGTGCCCCCGAACGCCAACCCCGACCTCACCCGAGCTCCGACCGCCGCCTCGCTCGCCGCCGTTGCTGATTCCGGCCACCCCCGCACCTTCCGTTGGTCCCCCTAGATGCGCACGGGCGCGGGCTACCTCCTGGTGCCCTTGGCGCATCGATCCGATGCCCCTAGCGCAAGTCCGGCGTGCCCCGCCGTGTCCTGTGGTCGCCGCCGGCTGGTCTCCGGTGACGCCGACGTGGCGCACTTACTTAGTCGCTAATGACCATGCTAAACACCCCCACAGACACTGACAGCGGGCCCCGTAGCGGGTCAAAGCCCGAGTCAACGCGGAATTAGCCCCTGTGCCACTGACGTGTGGACCCCACACGTCAGGTTTGACCCTGACCGGCCCCTGTTGACTTGCTGACGTCATGCCGACGTCATGCTGACGCAGTAAAGTATTTCTGGAATTAAATAAATTAGGAAATGATTTATAATTCCAGAAAATTGTATAAACTTCAATAAATCATAGAAAATTAACCGTAACTCCAAATTAAATAAATTATATATGAAAAATTATCAGAAAAATTCAAGGAATCCATCTGTACCATTTTCATGCATGTTAGAACAACTTGTAGCTGCTGTTTAGCACAAATCAATTAAATGGCATTTGAATAATCACATATGGAGTTTGAATTTGAATTTTATATTCAAACCAACTTCATTTAATCTGGTTTTAGTTGCATTAGCTCAAAACACATTCATTTTTGCCATGTCATAGCATGCATCATATTGTGCATTGCATTGATCGTGTTTTTCTGTATTTGCCGGTAATTGTCCCCTCTCGATAGACGTGTACCGACGATGTGATCGATGACACCGATGAAGAGCTATATTATCTTCAGAAGTGCCAGGCAAGCAAAACCCCCTTGTTCATTCCGATACAATCCTACTCTCTCGCTCCTGCTCTCTTTTACTGCATTAGGACAACACCGATTCATCTGTTACTTGCTGCGGTAGCTGAACCCCTTTATCCTTTGCATGACCTGTCATTGCCACAGTAAATAGATGAAACCCACTAGCATGAGTAGGAGTTGTTTGAGCCCTGATGTGCCTACTCATTCATGTTTGTTTGTCATGCCTGCTACTGCTTAGAGTTGGGTCAGGTCTGATTCATCGGGGATGAATCAGAGGTGTGTGAACATGTCCTACTGTGTGTGAGCTAAGTGTGTGAACACGATTTGGTAAAGGTAGCGGTGAGAGGCCATGTAGGAGTACATGGTGGGTTGTCTCATTGCAGCCGTCCTCAGGAACTGAGTTCTGTGTTTGTGATCCATGATTCAGCTACTACCATACATTGGGCCCTGAAATATGACCCCGCTCGACTTCTTATTCACCCTTGTCCTCTGTCCAGGAGTTGCAAGTAGTTTCTGGTGTTTGTAGTATGCTGGAGGCCGTGGACAGCCTGACCCTAGGGGTGGGCTGTGATGCGGTAGGCACGTGGCCGGGTAAACCGGGCGCCCGTTTGGAGTCACGGAACCCTGTTCACATCGTTTGGGGCTGTGAGCGAAACTCCGGCCGGATCTCCTCATGGATGGAACCCGAATAGGCGATAAACCTGGACTAGAGACTTGAGTGTTTAGGTAGGTCGTGGTCTACACCCACGTCGGCTTTCGCTTGAAGTCTGCCGAGCACATGTCGTGTGCAGACGCTAAGTGGTGGAAACATGTATGAAGAAGTACACCCCTGCAGGGTTAACATCATCTATTCGAATAGCCGTGTCCGCGGTAAAGGACTTCTGGGTTGCTTATATCAGTTCATAGACAAGTGAAAGTGGATACTCTAAAATACGCAAGATAAGCGTGAGTGCTATGGATGGCGTTCTCGTAGGGAGATGGGAGCGATTCCATAGTGGTGTATTGATATGGTGAATATGTGGACTCGTGTGCGCCACCTCAAAAGAGTTACTTGCAGTCGTAGTCTAGGTTAGCCACCGAGTCAAAGCTGGCTTGCTGCAGTTAAACTCCTCCACCCCCTTGTTGATAATGATGCATATGTAGATAGTTCTGATGTAAGTCTTGCTGGGTACATTTGTACTCATGTTTGCCTATTTTATATTTTTGCAGAGAGACTTCAGTCTCACTAGTAGTTCCGCTTGGACTTCGACGTTTAGCTTGATACCTCAGCTACGATCTTGTGCCCTCGGCAGGATCTGATAAATAGTCAGGCTTCTCAGCCCTTTTCATTTATAGATGTCTGTACTCAGACATGATAGCTTCCGCTTGTGCTTTGACTTGTATGCTCTGATTGTTGGGTCATGAGACCCCTGTTTGTAATATCTCGCTCCTCGGAGCCTATTGAATAATGCTTGAGTTGTAGAGTCATGTTGTGATGCCATGTTGTATTTGCGCATATCGAGCATATTGTGTGTATGTTATTGAAATGCTTGGTATGTGTGGGATCTGACAACCTAGTTGTTTATCCTTAGTAGCCTCTCTTACCGGGAAATGTCTCCTAGTGTTTCCACCGAGCCATGGTAGCTTGCTACTGCTCCAGAACACCTAGGCTGGCCGGCATGTGTCCTTCTTCGTTCCTGTGTCTGTCCCTTCGGGGAAATGTCACGCGATGAATACCGGAGTCCTGTTAGCCCGCTACAGCCCGGTTCACCGGAGTCCTGCTAGCCCAGTGCTACAGCCCGGATTTACTCGCTGATGACCGACACGTTCGATGTTGGGTCATGGATGCCTGTCCCTGTAAGTTTTGTGCCACTTTGGGTTTACGACTAGCCATGTCAGCCCGGGCTCCTTACCATATGGATGCTAGCGACACTATCATATACGTGTGCCAAAAGACGCAAACGGTCCCGGGCAAAGGTAAGGCGACACCCGTGGGAATACCGTGCATGAGGCCGCAAAGTGATATGGGGTGTTACATGCTAGATCGATGTGGCATTGAGTCGGGGTCCTGACAGCGTTGGTATCAGAGCTTGACTGCCTGTAGGATTACCAAGCCAAACTGGTCGAAGTTGAGTCTAGAAATTCTTTAGTTATATAAGGGAATTGATTGTGGGATGGAACGTAATGCTCTTTTACTCCTTATACCTCATGGCCTTCTGATCTGAGTCATCTTATCTTTCCTACGGGGATTAAGAACTAGGCTATCTCTTCTTTCTATCAGGATCACGTGTTACTAATCCGTGGACTTATAAGATTGTTGGATTTAAGTCTCAGTTCAGTTCCTACTACTCCCGTATGTTAATTGTTGATCTCGAAACCGTGATATTGTGCTTCTGAGTGGTTATGCCACCATTTTTGTGAATGTCTCAAATCTTTCTGAGCATTTACAGCCGTTATGCTGTCCGAGTCATCCCAGGTTCCTAAGTAGTCTGATGCAATTGCAAATCCTTTCTTCCCGTTTCAATGTGCCCATGGGCCAGATTAATCACACTAATTGTTGAGTTGAGGTATTCTATTGCCTTGACTTTTATGTTGGAGTTACTATTATGACCCTAGGTATTTAGGGAGTCACCTAGTAATCTAGCAACGTTTTGTGTTCCCAGTGTGAGATTCTGGCCTTTATTCTCGAAAGCATCCCGTGATGCTACTTAGTAGTAGGTATTCTACTCCTGGGTTCTGAACCCGAGATTCACTCTACCTACTTCATGTTGATAGTAATTGCTAGTGCCTTTAGGATATTATTAACCTTTGCGATAGTCCTTGAAGTCCGTGGTATCTTCTTCTTCCAAATACCATGAACTACTTATGGCAGAAGTTCCTCGTTGAACTGAAATATCACAACAGGATTATTCTTGATGAGTTCTCCATTATATATTGTGGCTCCGCCAGTTCTACCTTTCTGCATGGGTTATCCGGAAGAAATATGTTGAACTTCGTTCGACATACTAATCTATGCATCCACAACTCAGAAAATTATATGTTCCTTTGAGTTGTTCTCTTTAGTTGCATTCTGACCCTCGTCTGTCAATTGATAGTCAGGAGTATGCATGCATTCGTTTATCGATGCCTATTACCCTTGTGGTCCGTCAAGCCATTCTGTCCTGAATGACTTGGAGACACAAACTCCAGTACCTCATCCATATCTAGGATTGGGTCAAAATAGTTGTATTCCGCAGATCAAATGCCAATCCAGCTTTTGGTTCTGTTCTACCTTGGAGTATTACCCCCTTTATGTCAGAATTGTCATGAGAACTGCACCAACTCTCATGAATTTTGACGTAGTGATACTTCTCACCATCATTAGTCATTCCTCGGCCCTTGTGTTGATGCAACCGGAATACCGACAAATGAATTGTGATGTGTGAAATCAATACTCCCAGCAACCTCGTTGCTTGGTAGTTAAATGGACGATAACCTCATTCTTAGCGTGTTGGTTTTTGAATCATCCTTCTAAGACTGATCGTGCTACCTAGTCCTTATTTCGGTGCACCCTTCGATTGATGAATTAGCATCTTGTCAAGTCCTCGCTCACTTGATCATATCATCTTGCCCTGAAAAGCAAGATTGTTCTCGAGCTTAGTAACATATCGGTGGTTCGTGATTTTCCGGAGATCTTCTCGGAAGTACTACCAGGTTGTCACCTGACCGCTATGTTGAGCTCGTGATCAAGTTGGTTTATTGTAAACCACCCTTTCTCCAAGAATCTGTGATGGATATCCCTGAGCTAGTTGGTTAAGCTAGACAACAACTTGGAGAGTTGGAAGGTAAAAGCTTGCCTGACTTAGTTCGTTCCAAAGGGATATTCTTGTGTAGTGTGTGTTGAAGAAAGATGATATCTTCATCGGTTGGTCCCTGTGATCAGTTGCTGGACCTATTGCCTTATCAATCCTTTGATTTGAGTGTGGGCTATCGTCAAATCAAATCAGTACCAATGATGCTCGTAATGTTGTCTTGTTCGTGGTTGATCCCTCGAGCATACACCATTACATCTTTGGCCTGACCAATGCTATCACTTGTTCACTTAACTATGGAATTCCTTTTAAAAGGAAACCCAGATGAATTGTTGTTGAGCCCATTGACAACATCCTTATCTCCTCCATAATTTTGTTGGACATTGAGCTAGTGTTCGAAACTTTTGAAAGCATTTTCTTCATGCTAGCTCATGAAGTATTTGATTGATGAAAGGAGTGACTTCCTCTTATACACGTGCATTTGGTGAAAGTTGCCGCCGTGAATTTGAGAAAGATTGTTTTGTTTCCTTTGGAATCATCCCCAAATCAGTCATGCACACGTGCAAAGTATTCTGTAGTCTGGAGACTTGCAACCTTCATTCTATATGTGTCCCTAGCACACTAAGCCACCGATTGACTTGTTCAAGGAAAAGAAGTCTATGCTTGGGATCTAATCCATGGACTTGCGTAAAGACTTCGATATCCTCGATTATGGTTCCCCACCTGAACTCGGTAGTGTTTAATTATAAGACTATTACATGGCCATGCTTGTCTGGGACAACGTGTTCACATGTTCGTAGCAGAACCAGCTCATGTTTTGGAGCTTACTATCGTAGTTCATCTCCCGAGAATCCCGCAACGTCATCTCATCGATTTGTGTTGCAAACTTCCATTTTTCTTCCTAGACTCGATGAGTCTGGATTATCCTGACACCAACCAGATCTGAATCTCAGGCAGATATGATGGTTGGAACATTTCCCAAGAATTATAATATTGGTCGCGCGATAACCGGTAAAGTGGATGTCGTGGCCAACACACCCAGCCGGAAGACCTGTTATTATAATATCATGATTGATGAAGTTGGCCACCTCCCTAATAGGGATTTCGTAGGATTACTCCCTAGTTGCCCCTATGGATTTCTGTGTTCCGAAGTCCGACCTTTTTACTTGATGTTCTAGATATCAAACCATATCTATGGGTGGATTACACTAGCACATCAAGGAGAACATTAGAAGCGGAGTGCTAAATGTCTCCCGGTCGATCATCCAGATTTTATTTCCTTGGCCCCGCCAAGGGTGAAATCTGAGAAGGTGTTATCTTCCTTTGCATCTGCATCATCCATCATCATTCATCATGGTAGCAAGTTGTGTTGCCAGGATCCTTGACACGGATATTGGTAAAATCTTGATGAATATGGAAATGCTCAAGTTCTTGAGAGCACGCACAAGCGTTAGGTGTTACCGTCGACACTAACTAGGTTTGCTCTCAACTTCCTCGGTTATGCTATAACCATTCCAATAGTGGAATAACTCTCTATTGTTGAGCGTCTCCCCAGTTACTAGAATCATTCCCAGCATTTGCATTTTGTTCCCAGATTGCACCGCCAATGTGTCATTCTACCATGGGTCCCTTCCATTTCCGGTGATAAGCAAAAATCATCCATTACGTTGTCTTCAACAAGGTAATCCACATCATCCAAGTTTGAGTATGCCATTCAACCGACCCCCTCCAAACGATCGCTCGAGAATTGTCTTAGGCTGGTTTAAAGAGTTTCAATGATCTCTATATCAAAGGTAATTCTTTTTGCCACTTAAGATAATAAGCTACGAATCACCCTTCTCCAGGATGTTTCGTCGTGGTATCATGGCAATTCAACTCCTCGCTACGTTGACAACCGATCGCCACACTCTTAAGTCTGGAATTGTTGTCTACCTAGTGAACCTTTGTCATCCGTTTCCTTCCACCCCTCTTGATGTGTATTTCGTGTCTCAACCCGAGAGAGGGTTCTATGTCTCATTCCGTGAGTTAATCCTGAGTTGTTCGATCTTCGAGGAGATCGACCCTTCTAGAGTCTCCTTCTTCCCTCCATGTCATGTTGACAGGATTTCTCGGAGCAAGACGACAAGACAAAGATGGTGTTCAAATCAATGTTCATTTGAAGTGCAACCTGGATCATGAAGATTGTACTAGTTTGCTTTCCCCTTCATCCTACCCTACGCTTGAATCTCGAGACGAGATTCTTGTTTAGTGGGGGTGAGTTGTCACATCCCTAGCTTTACCCTGGCCTTGGACTAGCTTGGTTGCTGCATCATGTTTAAATTCAAATGAAATTTGAATTGAGGAATTTTCAAAGCCTCAGAATCCTTTAAAAAAATGATCAAGATAAAAATTGCTTCAAATAAGTCCAAGGAAATGTTCTTGTTATCCTCTGGAAATATTGGCAAGAGGTAAAATCCAAACCAATAATTTCGGAATCTCAGAAACATTTATTTTGGGTATTTGAATTAAATCAATAGCTATTTGAATTGGACTTATATCTACTGTTAAATAAATATAGGTCCAATAATTCTGAAATATTTTTGTGGAGCATTGTTTTAATTCTTTTAGCTCCTAAAAATATTGTCAGAAGCAAAATAAATTGAATTGGTTTCAAAACCAAATTCAAAACAAACCTGCAAAATAGAAAACAGAATTAAAACAGAACAGAAATAGGAAAAAACAGAGAGAGGGAGAGAAACCTTACCTGGCGCCACCACCGGCCCAGCTCCCCCAGCCGGCCCAGCCCACCTCCTCCTCCTTTGTCCTCTTCCTCCTCTGCCAGGAGGACGAACAGAGGCGAGGCGTGGCGCGCGCCCGAGAGGCCTCGGCCACCTCCTGCTTCCCCCCTGGCCACCTCCTGCCTGGTTGCCTCCCTCCTCGACGCCCGGAGACGCCACGCGCCTCCCCGACCCCTCCTCTCACTTCCCCTCTCTCTCTGGATCGCTCCCCCTCCCCTGGCTCTCTCTTTCCCTCTCTTCCTGTGATCCCCGAGCGCACCGCAGCACGCCGCCAAGCACCACCGCGGCCACCGCCTTCCCCTCGCCTCTCCGACGCGCCCCTGAGCTCCGCCGTGACGTTCCCGTCCCTACCATAGAGCCACAAGACGCCGGACACCCTGGAGCGCCGTCACCGACGCCATCTTCTTCCTCTGCACCGACGGCCCGCTTGATTCGCCGGCCACAGAGCGTCCCCGGCCTCGCCCTCACGCTCGTTGGACTCGCGGTGAGCCACTGAACCGTTCCCCTCTTCTTCCCATGCCGTTGGGCCGCTCTAGCCATTGCTTCCGCCGGACCCGAGAGCTCACCGCCGCCGTGCCTCATCACCACCGTGGCTGGAGCCGTTGCAGCTCGAAGCCGAGCACACCACCGCACTCAACACGTCTCCAGGAGCCCGTAGCCGCCACTAGCTTCCCCTCCCGTGCCCCCGAACGCCAACCCCGACCTCGCCCGAGCTCCGGCCGCCGCCTCGCTCGCCGCCATTGCTGATTCCGGCCACCCCCGCACCTTCCGTTGGTCCCCCTAGATGTGCACGGGCGCGGGCTACCTCCTGGTGCCCTTGGCGCATCGATCCGATGCCCCTAGCGCAAGTCCGGCGTGCCCCGCCGTGTCCTGTGGTCGCCGCCGGCTGGTCTCCGGTGACGCCGACGTGGCGCACTTACTTAGTCGCTAATGACCATGCTAAACACCCCCACAGACACTGACAGCGGGCCCCGTAGCGGGTCAAAGCCCGAGTCAACGCGGAATTAGCCCCTGTGCCACTGACGTGTGGACCCCACACGTCAGGTTTGACCCTGACCGGCCCTTGTTGACTTGCTGACGTCATGCCGACGTCATGCTGACGCAGTAAAGTATTTCTGGAATTAAATAAATTAGGAAATGATTTATAATTCCAGAAAATTGTATAAACTTCAATAAATCATAGAAAATTAACCGTAACTCCAAATTAAATAAATTATATATGAAAAATTATCAGAAAAATTCAAGGAATCCATCTGTACCATTTTCATGCATGTTAGAACAACTTGTAGCTGCTGTTTAGCACAAATCAATTAAATGGCATTTGAATAATCACATATGGAGTTTGAATTTGAATTTTATATTCAAACCAACTTCATTTAATCTGGTTTTAGTTGCATTAGCTCAAAACACATTCATTTTTGCCATGTCATAGCATGCATCATATTGTGCATTGCATTGATCGTGTTTTTCTGTATTTGCCGGTAATTGTCCCCTCTCGATAGACGTGTACCGACGATGTGATCGATGACACCGATGAAGAGCTATATTATCTTCAGAAGTGCCAGGCAAGCAAAACCCCCTTGTTCATTCCGATACAATCCTACTCTCTCGCTCCTGCTCTCTTTTACTGCATTAGGACAACACCGATTCATCTGTTACTTGCTGCGGTAGCTGAACCCCTTTATCCTTTGCATGACCTGTCATTGCCACAGTAAATAGATGAAACCCACTAGCATGAGTAGGAGTTGTTTGAGCCCTGATGTGCCTACTCATTCATGTTTGTTTGTCATGCCTGCTACTGCTTAGAGTTGGGTCAGGTCTGATTCATCGGGGATGAATCAGAGGTGTGTGAACATGTCCTACTGTGTGTGAGCTAAGTGTGTGAACACGATTTGGTAAAGGTAGCGGTGAGAGGCCATGTAGGCGTACATGGTGGGTTGTCTCATTGCATCCGTCCTCAGGAACTGAGTTCTGTGTTTGTGATCCATGATTCAGCTACTACCATACATTGGGCCCTGAAATATGACCCCGCTCGACTTCTTATTCACCCTTGTCCTCTGTCCAGGAGTTGCAAGTAGTTTCTGGTGTTTGTAGTATGCTGGAGGCCGTGGACAGTGCTGACCGTAGGGGTGGGCTGTGATGCGGTAGGCACGTGGCCGGGTAAACCGGGCGCCCGTTTGGTGTCACGGAACCCTGTTCACATCGTTTGGGGCTGTGAGCGAAACTCCGGCCGGATCTCCTCATGGATGGAACCCGAATAGGCGATAAACCTGGACTAGAGACTTGAGTGTTTAGGTAGGTCGTGGTCTACACCCACGTTGGCTTTCGCTTGAAGTCTGCCGAGCACATGTCGTGTGCAGACGCTAAGTGGTGGAAACATGTATGAAGAAGTACACCCCTGCAGGGTTAACATCATCTATTCGAATAGCCGTGTCCGCGGTAAAGGACTTCTGGGTTGCTTATATCAGTTCATAGACAAGTGAAAGTGGATACTCTAAAATACGCAAGATAAGCGTGAGTGCTATGGATGGCGTTCTCGTAGGGAGACGGGAGCGATTCCAAAATGGTGTATTGATATGGTGAATATGTGGACTCGTGTGCGCCACCTCAAAAGAATTACTTGCAGTCGTACTCTAGGTTAGCCACCGAGTCAAAGCTGGCTTGCTGCAGTTAAACTCCTCCACCCCCTTGTTGATAATGATGCATATGTAGATAGTTCTGATGTAAGTCTTGCTGGGTACATTTGTACTCATGTTTGCCTATTTTATATTTTTGCAGAGAGACTTCAGTCTCACTAGTAGTTCCGCTTGGACTTCGACGTTTAGCTTGATACCTCAGCTACGATCTTGTGCCCTCGGCAGGATCTGATAAATAGTCAGGCTTCTCAGCCCTTTTCATTTATAGATGTCTGTACTCAGACATGATAGCTTCCACTTGTGCTTTGACTTGTATGCTCTGATTGTTGGGTCATGAGACCCCTGTTTGTAATATCTCGCTCCTCGGAGCCTATTGACTAATGCTTGAGTTGTAGAGTCATGTTGTTATGCCATGTTGTATTTGCGCATATCGAGCATATTGTGTGTATGTTATTGAAATGCTTGGTATGTGTGGGATCTGACAACCTAGTTGTTTATCCTTAGTAGCCTCTCTTACCGGGAAATGTCTCCTAGTGTTTCCACCGAGCCATGGTAGCTTGCTACTGCTCCGGAACACCTAGGCTGGCCGGCATGTGTCCTTCTTCGTTCCTGTGTCTGTCCCTTCGGGGAAATGTCACGCGATGAATACCGGAGTCCTGTTAGCCCGCTACAGCCCGGTTCACCGGAGTCCTGCTAGCCCAGTGCTACAGCCCAGATTTACTCGCTGATGACCGACACGTTCGATGTTGGGTCATGGATGCCTGTCCCTGTAAGTTTTGTGCCACTTTGGGTTTACGACTAGCCATGTCAGCCCGGGCTCCTTACCATATGGATGCTAGCGACACTATCATATACGTGTGCCAAAAGACACAAACGGTCCCGGGCAAAGGTAAGGCGACACCCGTGGGAATACCGTGCGTGAGGCCGCAAAGTGATATGGGGTGTTACATGCTAGATCGATGTGGCATTGAGTCGGGGTCCTGACACAAGAGCCTCCTGACAGGGAGAGAGACTTTAATGAATTTAGCACGTCGCCCAAGGGCGAGTGCTAAAAGATATCCATGGAGGTAAACTCCATGATCGGTTCTCGATCAGATTCGGTGGGCATGGATGCACGCGGTTTGGAGCCTATGGCCGAAGACGAGTCCGAGGGTCCGATGACACTGACCACATTGGAGGCGAAGTCTGTGTTCGGCTCTAACGTCGCTGAGTGTGCGGCCTCCGAGGCGGGGTCCATCCACCCATCCTCAGATGGCACGACCTGCTCCAGATTAAGAGCTGGGGCAGCCGCAGGTGCGATCTTCCGAACACCGTCCGTTGGAAGATCTAGGTCATGCTCCTCGTGACGGTTCGGCACACCTGTCAAGGGCTCGAATCCGTCGAAGATCAAGTCTCCGTGGATGTCGGCGGTGTAGTTCAAGCTTCCAAACCTAACCTGATGGCCAGGGGCGTAGCTATCGATCTGCTCCAGATGGCCAAGCGAGTCGGCCCGCAGTATGTAGCCGCCGAATTCGAAGATCTGTCCGGGGAGGGAAACCTCACCCTGGATCGCATCATTGCAGATGATTGAAGGAGCCATCAAGCCTTATCATGACGACAGTGGAACTCTCAATGGAAGCACCAATGTCGGTGTCAAAACCGGCGGATCTCGGGTAGGGGGTCCCAAACTGTGCGTCTAAGGCTAATGGTAACAGGAGGCGGGGGACACAATGTTTACCCAGGTTTGGGCCCTCTCGATTGAGGTAATACCCTACTTCCTACTTGATTGATCTTGATGATATGAGTATTACAAGAGTTGATCTACCACGAGATCGTAGAGGCTAAACCCTAGAAGCTAGCCTATGATTATGATTGTTGTCCGTCCTATGGACTACTTCAGTTTATATAGACACTGGAGGGGGCTAGGGTTACACAGAGTCAGTTATAGAGAAGGAGATCTCCATATCAGAATTGCCAACCTTGCCTTCCACGCAAAGGAGAGTCCCACCCGGACACGGGACGAAGTCTTCAATCTTGTATCTTCATAGTCCAACAGTCCGGCCAAAGTATATAGTCCGGTTGTCCGAGGACCCCCCTAATCTAGGACTCCATCACAAGCGCAAGGAACAACTACACCATCCACGAGGGAAGCATGGAAGATAAGACGGAAGAAACAGAGCTGCTACAAGTCACAGCCACTAGACGACCGGTCCTTACCGTACGTCCGATGCCTGGAGGTTTAGCCTGCCAGAACAGCTACAGCCGAGGGACTCTATAGCACCCGGATGACCGCCAGATACCGGACGTCCGACAAGAACCAGGGACCGAACGACCGACGCCGATCGGACCACCGGTGCCACCAGTCCAGAGAAGAAATGTTGGAGGTCCGGCGCCCTCCGTACGTCCGGACCCCCGCAAGCGACCGGACATCTGACCCCGACCGGACGTCTGACACTGCCTATGCGCGGCCGGACCTTTGGCCTTGTATCCCTCTCACACTTACCCCATCGTGGCTTAGACTATAAATAGACCTCCCCCTCATCCTTTCTAGGCTAAGCAAATATGATAGCTCATTCTTAGGTGAGATTTGCTCCTACCTCTACTCTTGAGAGAGAGAGAGAGACTACAACTCCCATGGAGTTCAAGACCTACATGTGAGAAGATCATGCGGGATATCATCAAGACCCGCTTGCGGGAAGATCCGTCTAGGATACCATCGAGACCTCCTCTTGGAGATGAACTCTACCTTGTATCTTTCTCTTTGTTATTCATGTACCTTGTGGATCTTCTATGTTTATTGTCTAGTGGACGTGTGATTGGACTTGTTCGTGAGTGTTTGTCCTTGTGATTTCTCCCTGTTCTTCCCCATGTTCATCGTGTTATTGGTAGGATCCCCTCCAAACGTGAAAGATCGGGCGTCTAGGGTTCTACCCTACATCATCTTGGATCAGAGCTAGCTTGCTCATGATATTGGTATCATGAGCCACGTTGATCACGTTTTTGGAGCCCCTACCACTCTTTTTCTAGCCTAATTTTGTTGTGTTCTTCCCCAATTTTGAAAATCCCCACCAAAAAGAGCCCCAATTTTTTTGTGATTTGTTGGTTTGATGATATTTTGTTGATTTTGAACCGTGGATTTGCTTGGTTTCAAGTGGATCTAGCATTTCCCCAAGTTTCCCCATCTTTCATCCACGAAATCTCATCAATTTTGACCCCAAAATCCCCAATTTCCGCCCAAAATCGCGTCCCGAAATTCGCATCTCGCGTTGACCCCGACCCACCGGACGACCAACATTTTTTCGGACGTCCGCACCCCCCAGAACCATCGGACGACCAACCATCACTAGACGTCCGACACCCCCGATCTAGTGCCAAAACAGTGGATTTCTGGCCATTTCCGGACGTCCGTCCCGCGCTCCAACCACCAGTCATCCGACCATCATCGGACGTCCGACACGTGTAGTTTCAAACTTTGGCTGATTTTTGTTTTGTCCATAACTAATTCATCCGAACTCCGGTTTTGACGTTCTTTAGCTCGTTTTGAAGCTATTGACATCCCCCATCCCACAAAAATACCACCAACATCATTTGACTCTATCGAATTTTTGAAACTTTGGCGTCCTTGCCTAGGGCCTCCACCATATCATCCGCATAACCACCTTAGCCTTCCGGAACCTAACCCATTTTGTTCCCCATAGCATTAGTGGTTGCTTGAGTAGTGATTCGAGTTTCCTAAGGTGTTTTAGCTACTTAGGGACGGTTGCTTCTTCATCAACCACCGCCACCACTTCCGCATAACCTTGCCCACCATACATTTCGCCTACCCAACTTAACCCATTTGTTGTTTGAGTTGTGGCTTGTGTCTCCTAAGGTGTTTCGGCTACTTAGGGACGACAACTTCAACTTCGACTCGATAGCCCATCTTTCCACTTCCGCATTTCCGAGTGCAAACCACCACCGCTTTCCACTACCACCATTTGACATTTGCCTTTGGAGATTTTGAGTTTGCGGTTTTTTTCCATTTCCTAGGGTGTTTCGGCTAATTAGGAACGGGTCAACATCGGCAACACTGCCTCTCATCATCGCCAAGGACGGTAACCTCGACGACACCATTGTATATTCCACTTGCAATTGCATTGATAACCCCTAGCCCATTTTGCGTTACTTGCCTATTGAGACTAGTCATTGAGTATTGCCGGCAATGTTACTTGTGCACATTAGTGATCATTGATCTACAACTTCCATTGCATACATACCATATCATATTGGTATCATCATAGTATCTCTTGTGTCACAAGATTGTTCCCACATATATACAATTGCTATCTTGGTTTGTGCAAAGTGACCATACAAAAAAATGAATAAGCTTTTAAGCAAAGAAAAAGAGTGAACAAAGAGCTTGTAAGCAATAGCCATAGCATCACAATATATCATATAGTATCATATCTGATCATTTTGGATCATCTTGTGATAAAGCACCGAAACATCCATACATAGCATACTTGGGATAGAAAGTTTATCCATTTTGCATCTTATAGGTTGTGCACAAGTGTCGTATCTGCCTATTGAGCAATTGTGCTAGCGTCTCTCTTGAGTTGTGCAACACAAGCGTTTTCCGTGGATTCCACATTTTGTGCTCATTCCTTGGTTGCACGGCCCCATTTATCTATCCGTGTGTGTGTTTCCGTGTGTCATTCATTGCTATTGGTCTACTTGTTGCACTTGCAAATTTGTGAATCTCTTTCAACATTATTGACTCTTGCTAACATTTTGCATCAAATTTTTTGTGCCACTATCCTCACCGAGCTCCACCATAAGCTTTACTTGATAGGTGAGTGAACAAGTCCGGCACCAATTCCACTATTCGTTCATTTCACATTGAGTGAAACAGGGTACATCCTCGACTTTGGAAAAAGGTAACTTGGTATAGTTTATCTCATTTCCAACTCACCTCTACTCGAGTCTTGTGATGGATAGGCAAGGCATTTCACCTTCGGTCTACAACAACGACGAGTTCGATGCCACGAACAACAACTCCGACGCCAAGATGCAAGCTCAAATGGAGGAGATCAAAGCCCTCATCAAGTCCTACAAGTGATCTTCCTCATCTTCGAGAAGACGCTCAAGAGTACATGCTTCCAAGCTACCATCTCCGACAAGGTCACATCGGCATCAACACCAACACCAACAAGAACGTGAAGGTCAAGAGCTCAAAACCAACAAATGCTCAACGACTTCACCATCTCCCTTGGCATCTTTACCAAGCGATTTCAAGGCATCTTCGCCTTTGGATATTAGGCATCTTCGCCAGCAAGCACCTAAATACTATGCTCAAGAGAAGCTCCCCAAGCTCAAGTCCGCGACTTCCACAAGCTACTACGACCTCGACATCGACCACAAGATTCCTTTCTATGGGACTGTAGAACCCGAGGAGTATCTTGAGTGGGAGCGCCTAATGGAGGACTACCTCAAGCTACATCAAGTCCCTCCTGAAGATCAAGTGAAGTGCGCCAAAAGAAACTTCTACGACTACGCCTCGACATGGTGGCTTCACACACCTTCGGAAAACTACGACATGAGTTCGCCCAAGACGAAGAGAGCTTTGCGGAGAGAGTTCGTGCCTCCAACCTACACGGAACAACTTCGACGCTAATTGGAAAACACCATCCAAGGATCCAAGTCCATCGACACGTACTTTAAGGAGATGAAGAATGCCTTGCGATGAGTCGGCGTGGACAACCCCATTTCGATGAAGTTCCACTTCATGATGGGATTGAACAACGACATATCCAAGACTATCTTCCTCGAGAACTACAAGTCCCTCGACGACTACTACATTGGTGCTCTCAAGGCGGAACAAGAACTCATGAAGGCCAAGTGATGTAGGGTAGAACCCTAGAGGCCGATATTTCATGGTTGGAGTGGATCCCTACGAGGAACACGAAGAACACGGGGAAGAATGGAGAGAAATCACAAGGCGAAACACTCAAGAACAAGTTCAATCACACATCCACTAGACAATCAAACACACAAGATCCACAAGGTACATGAACAACAAAGAGAAAGATACAAGGTAGAGTTCATCTCCAAGAGGAGGTCTTGATGGTATCCTAGATGGATCTTCCCATGAGGGGGTCTTGAATCCAAGATGGATCTTCTCCTAAGAGGTTGCGGTCTCTCACGAGGGGTAGATCCATATGGATGAGCCAAGCTCTATCTCAAATGAGCTAAATATGTGCTAACCCTAGAAAGGAGGTGGAGGAGGTCTATTTATATCCCATGGGGCGAAGGGGTAAGTGAGGGGGCGAATGGGTACACGGGCCTCGGCCCAAGTCATGCGCGCAGGCAAGGCCGGATGATCTGGGCGTTAGGGGTCCGGATGATCCGGACGGAGTCCCGGATGATCCGGCTTCAGGTGGAAGCCTATGGGTGTCTTCGGCGCAGTTACTCGGATGATCCAGGGTGGGGTCTGGATGATCCGGCTGCACCCGGATGATCCGGATGGCGGTCCGGGCGTCCGGCTTCGCTTCACCAGCCGCTCCATCTTCTTCTTCTCCTTTCTTCCGTCTTCTCTTCCATGCTTCCCTCGCGGATGGTGTAGATATACACTTGTGCTCGCACTCCTCCTCGACATCTGTGAAGTACCAACAATACCTATGCATGCACACGGGAGAAGTGTCAAGTAGTATACCATCCTCGAAGGGCTCAAGTGAACACGTGTAAAGGAGAATATTCACCTTTATGTATGAGAAGTAGAGGTCGCACGTGTCACTTTCCAAATGGACTCTTGACATGGTGATGTCCGTAGGATGCTCCGCATCATCCCCTCCCCCTTGGGAAAGATCCGACCTCGGATCGAAAACCAAATCACCATGGGAAAGAGATGGCTTCGCCATGAAGAAGTGGACGTTCACCAAGTACTCGTCATCTTCAAGCTCGCAATGGGCACTCTCCAATGTAGCAACGTCTTGGGATACCTTCAAAATGAGCAAGGACAACAAACACTTGGAAAAACAAATGTGATTAGCATTAGTGCAAAACCAAGCATTCAAGTGGTGATTCACCAAACAAGTGTCGTCATCAAGCATAGCATATGGTGTGACATGGGATTGTGCCATGCCATAAAAGCACATAATGTGAGCAAAATCAAGGTCATCATGGAAACAAGCATGTGAGGTAGTGATGCAAATATGTGTGATAATAGAATAAGCATCTACCTCATGGTCATGGCAAGCATTCACAAGCTGCTCAATGAAAGGTCTATGGTAGGCGTAAGAATCATTCACAACACCAAAGGAAATGAAGTGTCTAAACACATGGGTCAAATGCAAGACAATCCAAGCATAATGTGCATAGGATGTAGTGAAGATAGTAAGAGCAATTTTTCAACATGTGTGAGGCAATCAAGTCAATCATGTGATAACCAATGGGACATGGCATATGTGAAGAAGTGACATTATTGCAACCAAACATATGATAGGAGCAAGTAGGCCAAGAATTGGATGCAACACACAAGGTATATATGTCATGAGGCATGGAAATGTGGCAATCTTGGGTGAAAGCAATATCGTGAACATGCGTGCAAATGGTGCAAGCAACACATGAAGTATGATCCACAGTATCCAAGCTCAAGAAGGATGTCACCTTGAAAGTGTGTCTTGTGCATTCTTCACAATGCCAAAGTGGTAGGAAGTATGGTGTAGAAGCGAGTCGTGGTCGAGTGTATGAGGCTCGCTCTCAAGAGCTCGAATGGTCAACTCACGTGAAGTGGAAGTCGACACAAAGTCCAAGTATCCTACACATGCACACAACAAAACAAAGAATGTATGCGCATGGTAGATAAACACATCATCCATCATGATGGTTCTCATCTTTTGCACATAACCATTGGAAGCACAAGTGCATGAATAATATGATGCAACAATGGCTATATTCATGGCACTAGGTATATGGTGCAAAGAGGTAAGACAAGCATGCTTCACAAGAATGATGTCAAAATCTCCAAATATATGCGAGAATGCTATGGGCGCAAACTCATGAGCAAGATTAAGAGTATTGTTACACTCAATACATGTCAAATCATCTAGCATGAGAGAGGCAACATATGGAGATACATGACAAGAAGCAATGACAATCATGTGCAAAGCATGGAAATGATTGTCATCAACCACAAGAAATGAGCAAGTATGAATCATGGGTAATGCAACATGAGCAAGCATAGAGATCAAGTCGTGCAAACTAGTGGAGCAAAGATGCAACACACTAGAGTAAATCATGGCAATCATGTCATGTGAGAAAATACTAGACATAGGTAATGCGCAAGACATATCGCAAGAACGAGCACAAAGCAAGATCAAAGTATCATAAGCATTGGGCACAAAGTAAACATGGAAAGAACAAGCAATATCTCCACCAAGCTTGCAAATACACATACGAGTACTAGAATCAATCATCATGTGTAATGCAAAGCATGGGTCACCAAAGCATGTCATCCAAATGGAAATGTCCATATCATGCAAAGTGAACATGGCAAGATGGGTAAATGATATATAATGGACAATAGCCCATAGCCAAGTGAGGGCCATGTAGAAGAAATGCGTGAAGTCTTTGCATGAAGAGAGCGGTGGGAAAGACAATCCATGTGATCCCAAGTCACCGTTGCTCTCTAAAGCTCGTTTTCTCAACTCGTGGGATTGCGAGGTTGACAAGTATTCATGGTTACCTACACAAAAGAGACACAAACCAAAGAAATTGTGCGCGTGGTAAATGTACACATCATCCATCATGATGTGTATGTGCATGTGTGAGTTAGCACAGGATAAGCATGGCTCAAAGAAATTTTTTTTGCATGGTATAAGAACATGTCATCCATCATGAAATAATAGTTGTTATGTATAACACGATGGGGATGCAAATTGAGCATACAATTGTATGGCACATCAATAGCATTTTCATGCATGGGGAGCATATTGTGCACACAATTATTGGGATCATGCAATGGATGGAATGGATCAAAGTCTCCTAACATGTATGATGAAACTATGGGGGTGTCCACGTGAACAACATTGGAAACATCATATGGAGAAAATGGACAACATCCAAAACAATGCATATCCGAAGCTAAGTGGGCATGGCATGGCATATGAGATAAATGACGCAAAGGGAGCATATCAATATCATCACAAGAAAAACAAATGCCAATAACCATGGGCATGTCATCTATGCCATATGTGAAAATTGGGTTTATTTTAATGGCATATGCATAGTCACTATGAAGAGATTGCAAATATGACATATGGTTGATCTCATGGATGGCATATGACAAGTCAAGCGGATTGTCAAACCTGATGTGACCTAAAGAATTTTCACAAGAAATCTTATGTAACATGGCATCACAATTAATAGACTCCACATGGCAACCATCATACTCATCATAAATGGGTAAATCATTGCATGGGGAAATCATACTAGCATGAATCATGGTACTAGGTGGATCAACATCATGCAAGCAATCAATGTTAAGAATGTCCACTAGTGGGACTAGAGCATCACCTTCACCTTTGTTACCTTTTTATTCCACTCAAGTGGTGTAGGTGAGGTGGGAAAGACCAAATGGTGGCCATCTTCATCTTGATGGAATCATGTGGGGGTGCATCATATCCCACCATGGCCATTTTCTTGTCCAAAGGGAGGACGAAGTCGTCGAGGCTCGGCGCATCATCATAAATGGGACCTAGCACCAAATGAGAAGACACAATAGAGGTAGAGGTCAAGTTGTTACAATTGCAAATGGCCTCACGAGACCTATCAACTATCATAGTCTCTCTATGTGGTGGTTCACTCACTCCCTCAAAGTAGGTGCACTCAATCTCACAAATGTTGGAGTCACTCATCTGACTCAAGTGGTGGGGGTTGTGGCTCTCCTCACATGGGAATTGGGGCAACACATCATATATGGGGCTAGTGGTGAAGTCACTCTCACTCTCAATATGGTGGCAAAAATCACTCAAGTCATCATACATCGCCGTGGTCGAATGGAAAATCCCATGCTCAACCATCTCATCGCCGTCGCCGTGGATGAAGGCCGAAGATGGCACATCATCACTCTTCTCCATGACCGAAGGGAAAATCCCATGCTCGATCATCTCGTCATCATCGCCGAGGATGAAGGCCGAAGATGGCACATCATCGCTCTCCTCCATGACCGAAGGGAAAATCGCATGCTCGATCATCTCGTCATCGTCGCCGTGGATGAAGGCCGAAGATGGCACATCATCACTCTCATCTCCTAAGATGGAAGCATCCTCCTTGCTTGCCACCTTGTCGCTCGCCTCCAAAGCTTGTTCCCTGAGGGTCTCCGTAGTCGTACTCGTCGCCGCACCATCTTAAAAAAGAGCCGAGGTAGACTCAGCATCATCAATGCCACAAAGAGGGATGGCGGTGAAGTCGAACTTGGGAGTGCCATCTTGGAGCTCTTCGGGCTTGGACATCGTGGTGGTACTATCCTCATGCTCGTTGCCGTAGAGCTTGGTCGTCGTAAAGTGAGCTTGGGGTGGAGAAGCCTTGGCCTTTATGAGTTCTTGTTCCGCCTTGAGAGCACCAATGTAGTAGTCGTCGAGGGACTTGTAGTTCTTGAGGAAGATAGTCTTGGAAATGTCGTTGTTCAATCCCATCATGAAGTGAAACTTCATCAAAATGGGGTCGTCCACGCCGGCTCGTCGCAAGGCATTCTTCATCTCCTTGAAGTACTTGTCGATGGACTTGGATCCTTGGATGGTGTTCTCCAATTGGTGTCGAAGTTGTTCCCTATAGGTTGGAGGCACGAACTCTTGTCGGAAAGCTCTCTTCGTCTTGGACCAACTCATGTCGTAGCTATCCGAAGGTGTGTGAAGCCACCATGTCGAGGCGTAGTCGTGGAAGTTTCTTGTGGCGCACTTCACTTGATCTTTGGAAGGGACTTGATGTAGCTTGAGGTAATCATCCATCAAACGCTCCCACTCGAGATACTCCTCGGGTTCTTGAGTCCCATAGAAAGGAATCTCGTGGTCGATGTCGTGGTCGTAGTAGCTCGTGGAAGTCGTGGACTTGAGCTTGGGGAGCTTCTCATGATCATAGTCTTGTGGTGCTTGTTGGCGAAGATGTCGTATGTCCATAGGCGAAGATGCCTTGAAGTCGCTTGGCAAAGATGCCAAGGGAGATAGTGAAGTCATTGAGCGGTAGTTCGTGTTGAGCTCTTGACCTTCACGTTCTTGATGGTGATGGTTTCGATGCCGGTGTGATCTGGCCGGAGATGGTAGCTCGGAAGGATGTGCTCTTGAGCGTCTTCTCGAAGATGAGGAAGATTGCTTGTAGGACTTTATGAGGGCTTTGATATTCTCCATTTGAGCCTACATCTTGGCGTAAGAGTTGTTTTCGTGGCATCGAACTCGTCATTGTTGTCGTATACCGAAGGTGAAATGCCTTGCCTATCCATCACAAGACTCGAGCAAAGGTGAGTAGGAAATGAGATAAACAATACCAAGTTACCTTTTCCCAAAGTTGAGGATGTATCCTGTTTCAGTCAATGTGAAATGAAAGAATAGTGGAATTGGACTTGTTCACTCACACCTACCAAGTAAAGCTTACGGTGGAGCTCGGTGAGGATAGTGGCACAAAAAAATAATGCAAAATGTTAGCAAGAGTCAATAATGTTGAAAAAGATTCACAAATTCACAAGTGAAACAAATAGACCAATAGCAATAAGTGGCACACGGAAACACACACATAGATAGATAAACGGGGTCGTGCAACCAAGGAATGAGCACAAAATGTGGAGTCCACGGAAAACACTCGTGTTGCACAACTCAAGAGAGACGCTAGCACGATTGCTCAATAGGCGGATACAACACTTGTGCACAACCTATAAGATGCAAAATGGATAAACTTTCTATCCCAAGTATGCTATGTATGTATTGTTCCCGGTGTTCTTCTCAAGATGATCCAAGATGATTGGATATGATACCATATGATATATTGTGATGCTATGGCTATTGCTTACAAGCTCTTTGCTCTCTCTTTCTTTGCTTAAAATCTTATTCTTTTTTTATATGGCCACAATGCGAAATGCACAAACCAAGATAGCAATTGTGTATATGCAGGAACAATCTTGTGACATAAGAGATGATATGATAGCAAGATGATTCCAATATGATATGGTATGTATGCAATGGGAGGTGTAGATCAGTAATGTGCACAAGTAACGTTGCCGGCAATACTCAATGGCTAGTCTCGATAGGCAAGTGACGCAAAATGGGCTAGGGATTAACAATGCAATTGCAAGGGGGGTATACAATGGTGTCGTCGAGGTTACCATCCTTGGCGATGATGAGAGGCGGTGTTGCCGAAGTTGACCCATTCCTAGTTAGCTGAAACACCCTAGGAAACGGAAAAACCGCAAACTCAAAATCTCCAAAGGCAAAGTCAAAATGGTGGTAGCGGAAAGCGGTGGTGGTGGTGCATTAGGCAATTCGGAAGTGGAATGGGCTATACATGTGTCGGAGTTGAAGTTGCCGTCCCTAAGTAGCCAAAACACCTTAGGAGACACAAGCCACAACTCAAACAAGCTCAAACAAAATTGGGTTAAGTTGGGGTGGCGGAAGTGTATGGTGGGGAAGGTTATGCGGAAGTGGTGGTGGTGGTTGATGAGAAAGAAACCGTCCCTAAGTAGCCAAAACACCTTAGGAGACCCGAATCACTACTCAAGCAACCACTAATGTTATGGGGAACAAAATGGGTTAGGTTGCGGAAGTCGGTGGTGGTAATGCGGGTGATATGGTGCTGGCCCTAGGCAAAAATGCCAAAGTTCCAAATATTTGATG
This sequence comes from Triticum aestivum, assembly GCF_018294505.1. Classification (NCBI taxonomy): domain Eukaryota; kingdom Viridiplantae; phylum Streptophyta; class Magnoliopsida; order Poales; family Poaceae; genus Triticum; species Triticum aestivum. The sequence goes on from NC_057807.1 coordinate 155,066,623, forward strand.
GAGTCAAATGATGTTGGTGATATTTTTGTGGGATGGGGGATGTCACTAGCTTCAAAACGAGCTAAAGAACGTCAAAATCGAAGTTCGGATGAATTAGTTATGGCCAAAACACAAATCTGTGTGTGAGAGTTTCAGGGTTAACCGGACATCTGGGAGGAGGTCCGGATGATCCGGGCTTGGTCCGGATGATCCGGGTTCGTCAGCTCCTGTACGGGTATTCGGGTGCGTGGGTTATCCGGACGTCCGGGAGGGCGTCCAGCTGATCCAGCGGATGTCCGGATGATCCAGGAACAAGTCCGGATGATCCGGGCAGGTCAACTCTGCTTGGGATTTCCTCTCGGGAACGAATTTTTGGGCGGAAATGGATGATTTTTGGGGCAAAAATGAGGAGATTTTGTGGATGAAAGGTGGGGAAACTTGGGGAGATGCTAGATCCACTCGAAGGCAAGCAAATCCATGGATCAAAATCAACAAAACATCATCAAAACAAACAAATCACAAAAAAATTGGGGGCTATTTTTGGTGGGGATTTTCAGATTTAGGACAAAATCAACAAAATCAAGCTAGAAAACAAAGGGTAGGGGCTCCAAAAACATGATCAACGTGGCTCATGATACCAAGATGATGTAGGGTAGAACCCTAGAGGCCGATCTTCCGCGATTGGAGTGGATCCCTACGGGGAACACGAAGAACACGAGGAAGAACGGAGAGAAATCACAAGGGGAAACACTCAAGAACAAGTTCAATCACACATCCACTAGACAATCAAACACACAAGATCCACAAGGTACATGAACAACAAAGAGAAAGATACAAGGTAGAGTTCATCTCCAAGAGAAGGTCTTGATGGTATCCTAGACAGATCTTCCCACGAAGGGGTCTTGAATCCAAGATGGATCTTCTCTGAAGGGGCCGCGGTCTCTCACGAGGAGTATATCGTATGGATGAGCAAAGCTCTATCTCAAATGAGCTAAATCTGTGCTAACCCTAGAAAGGAGGTGGAGGAAGTCTATTTATATCCCAAAGGGCGAAGGGGTAAGTGAGGGGGCGAAGGGGTACACGGGCATCGGCCGAAGTCATGCGCGCAGGCATGGCCGGATGATCCGGAGGGGTCCCGGATGTTCCAGGCGTCGGGGGTCCGGATGATCGAACGGAGTCCCGGATAATGCGGCTTCAGGTGGAAGCCTATGGGTGTCTTCGGCGCAGTTACACGGACGATCTGGGGTGGGGTCCGGATGATTCGGCTGAGCCCGAATGATCCGGACGGCGGTCCGGGCGTCCGGCTTCACTTCACCAGCCGCTCCATCTTATCATTCTTCTTTCTTCCGTCTTCTCTTCCATGCTTCCCTCGCGGATGGTGTAGACATACACTTGCGCTCGCACTCCTCTCGACATCCGTGAAGTACCGACAATACCTATGCATCCACACGGGAGAAGTGTCAAGTAGTATACCATCCTCGGAGGGGTCAAATGAACACGTGTAAAGGAGAAGATTCACCTTTATGTATGAGAAGTAGAGGTCGCACATGTCACTTGCCGAATGGACTCTTGACATGGTGATGTCCGTAAAATGCTCCGCATCACCAAGGCTTCTCCACCCCAAGCACACTTCACAGTGACCAAGCTCTACGACAAGCATGAGGCTAGTACCACCACAATGTCCAAGCCCGACGAGCTCCAAGGCGATGCTCCCAAGTTTGACTTCACCGCCATCCCTCTTTGTGGCATTGATGATGCCGAGTCTACCTTGACTCTTTTTCAAGATGGTGCAGCGACGAGTACGACTACGGAGACCTTCAAGGACCAAGCTTTGGAGGCGAGCGACAAGGTGGTGAGCAAGGATGAAGTTTCCATCTTTGGAGGTGAGAGTGAAGATGTGCCATCTTCGTCCTTCATCCACGGCGATGGTGACAAGATGATCGAGCATGGGATTTTCCCTTCGGTCATGGAGGAGAGTGATGATGTGCCATCTTCGGCCTTCATCCATGACGACGACGAGATGGTCGAGCATGGGACTCTCCCTTCAACCACGGCGACGTATGATGACTTGAGTGACTTGTGCCACCATATTGAGAGTAAGAGTGACTTCACCACTAGCCCCATATATGACGAGTTGCCCCAATTCCCATGTGAGGAGAGCCACAACCCCCACCACTTGAGTGAGATGAGTGACTCCACCATATGTGATTTTGAGTGCACCTATTTTGAGGGAGTGAGTTAACCACCACATAGAGAGAGTGAGATAGTTGATAGGTCTTGTCAGGCCACTATGATTTCTAACGACTTAACCTCTACCTCTATTGTGTCTTCTCATTTGGTGCTAGGCCCCATCTATGATGACGCGCCGATACTAGACGACTTCGTCCTCCCTTTGGACAAGACGATAGCCATGGTGGAATATGATGTACCCCCCACATGGTTCCATCAAGATGATGATATTGACCACCATTTGGTCTTTCCCACCTCATCTACACCACTTGAGTGGAATACAAAAAGTAACATAGGTGAAGGTGATGCTCTAGTCCCACTAGTGGACATTCTTGACATTGATTGCTTGCATGATGTTGATCCACCTAGTACCATGATTCATGCTAGTACGATTTCCCCATGTGATGATTTGCCCATTTATGATGAGTATGATAATTCTCTTGTGGAGTCTATTAGTTGTGCTTCCATATTACATAGGATTTCTTGTGACAATTCTTTAGGTCACATCATGTTTGACAACCCGCTTGACTTGTCATATGCTATGCATGAGATCAAACATATGTCATATTTGCAATCTCTTTGTTGTGACTATGCATATGCCGTTAAAATGAACCCAATTTGCACATATGGCATAGATGACAAGCCCATGGTTATCGGCTTTTGTTTTTCTTGTGATGATATGCTCCCTTTGCATCTTTTATCTCATATGCCATGCCATGACCACCTAGCTTCGGATATGCATTGTTTTGGATGTTGTCCATTTTCTCCATATGATGTTTCCGATATTGCTCATGAGGAGACCCCCATAGTTTCCTCATACATGTTAGGAGATTTTGATCCATCCCATCCATTGCATGATCCCAATAATTATGTGCACCTTATGTTTCCCTTGAATGAAAATGCTATTGATGCGCCATATACTTGCATTCTCAATTTGTGTCCCCATCGTGTCACACATAATAACTATTCTTTCATGATGGATGACATGTTCTTATACCATGCATCAAATTTCTTTGAGCGATGCTTATCTTGTGCTAACTCACACGTGCACATACACATCATGATGGATGATGTGTACATTTACCATGCGCACCATTTCTTTGGTTTGTGTCTCTTTTGTGTAAGTACCCATGAATACTTTTCAACCTCGCAATCCCACGAGTTGACAAAACGAGCTCTAGAGAGCAATGGTGACTTGGGTTCCCATGGATTGTTTTCCCCAACGCTCTCTTCGCGCAAAGACTTCGCGCATTTCTTCTACATGGCCCTCACTTGGCTATGGGTTATTATCCATTACATATTATATGCCCATCTTGCCATGTTCACTTTGCATGATATGCTCATTACTATGCCTTTGCCATGCACTTGTGACCCATGCTTTGCATTACACATGATGATTGATTCTAGCACTTGTATGTGTATTTGCAAGCTTGGTGGAGACATTGCTTGTTATTGCCATGTTCCATTTATTACCCATTCCTATGATGATACTATGATCTTGCTTTGTGTTCGTGCTTGCGATATGTCATATACATTACCTATGCCTATTATTTTCTCACATGACATGATTGCCATGATTTACTCTAGTGTGTTGCATCTTCGCTCCACTAGTTTGCACAACTTTGTCTCTATGCTTGCTCATGTTGCATCACCCATGATTCATACTTGCTCTTTTCATGCGGTTGATGACAACCATCTATATGCTTTGCACATGATTCATATTGTTTCTTGTCATAAATCTCCATGTGTTGCCTCTCTCATGCTAGATGATTTGCCATGTATTGAGTGCAACAATGATTCTCTTCTTGCTCATGAGATTTCCCCCATAGCATTCTCGCATATATTTGGAGATTTTGACATAATTCTTGTGAAGCATGCTTGTCTTACTTCTTTGCACCATATACCTAGTGCCATGAATATAGCCATTGTTGCATCATATTATTCATGCACTTGTGCTTCTAATGGTTATGTGCAAGAGAGGAGAACCATCATGATGGATGATGTGTTTCTCTACCATGCACATACGTTCTTTGTGTTGTTGTGTGCATGTGTAGAATACTTGGACTTCGTGTCGACGTCCACTTCACGTGAGTTGACCATTCGAGCTCTCGAGAGAGAGTCTCATATATTCTACCACGACTCGCTTCAACACCGCATTTCCTACTATTTTGGCATTGTGAAGAATGCACAAGGACACGCTTTCAAGGTGACATCCTTCTTGAGCTTGTATATTGTGGATCATACTTCATGTGTTGCTTGCACCATTTGCACGCATGTTCGAGATATTGCTTTCATACATGATTGCCACATTTCCATGCCTCATGACATATATACCTTGTGTGTTGCATCCAATTCTTGGATTACTTGCTTCTAGAATATGTTTGGTTGCAACAATGTCACTTCTTCACATATGTCATGTTCCATTGATTGTCACATGATTGACTTGATTGCCTCACACATGATGAACAATTGCTCTTTCTATTGTATTGAGTGCCACACTATAATCACGGCACCCAATGCACGTTATCCTTTGATTGTCTTGCACTTGACCCATGTGTTTACACGCTTCATTTTATATGGGGTTGTAAATCCTTCCTATGCCTACCATAGACCTTTCATTGAACACATTAAGCGTGATTGCTATGAACTTGAGGTAGATTCTTATGCTCTTGTCACACATATTTGCATCTCTACCTCACATTTACATGCTAGTCCCCATGATATATTGCTTGTGCTCAATTTATGTGCTTACATGCCATGTCACAACCCTTTGTCAATCCATATGCTATGCTTGATGACAACACTTGTTTGGTGAATCACCTCTTGAATGCTTGGTCTTGCACTACTGCTAACCACATTTGTTTTTCCAAGTGTTTGTTCTATTTTCTCCTTTCTAGGGTAAGCAAATATGATAGCTCATTCTTAGGTGAGCTTTGCTCCTACCTCTACTCTTGAGAGAGAGAGAGAGACTACCACTCCCATGGAGTTCAAGACCTCCATGTGAGAAGATCCTGCGGGATATCATCAAGACCCCTGAGGGAGTCCTGGATTAGGGGGTGTCCGGATAGCCGGACTACCACCATCGGCCGAACTATCATCGGCCGGACTATCATCATCAACCGGACTCCAAGACTATGAAGATACAAGATTGAAGACTTCGTCCCGTGTCCAGATGGGACTTTCCTTGGTGTGGAAGGCAAGCTTGGCGATACGGATATGTAGATCTCCTACCATTGTAACCGACTCTATGTAACCCTAGCCCTCTCCGGTGTCTATATAAACCGGATGGCTTTAGTCCGTAGGACACAACAACATCAACCTTTACAATCATACCATAGGCTAGCTTTTAGGGTTTAGCCTCCTTGATCTCGTGGTAGATCCACTCTTGTAAACATCCACAATATCAATATCAATCAAGCAGGACGTAGGGTTTTACCTCCATCAAGAGGGCCCGAACCTGGGTAAACATCGTGTCCCTTGTCTCATGTTACCATCCGCCTAGACGCACAGTTCGGGACCCCCTACCCGAGATCCGCCGGTTTTGACACCGACATTGGTGCTTTCATTGAGAGTTCCTCTGTGTCGTCACCGATAGGCTTGATGGCCTCTTCAATCAACAACGACGCAGTCCTGGGTGAGACTTTTCTCCCCGGACAGATCTTCATATTCGGCGGCTTCGCACTGCGGGCCAACTCGCTTGGCCATCTGGAGCAGATCGAAAGCTACGCCCCTGGCCGTCAGGTCAGGTTTGGAAGCCTAAACTTCACAGCCGATATCCGCGGGGACTTGATCTTCGACGGATCCGAGCCGCAGCCAAGTGCGTCGCACTGTCACAATGGGCACGACCTAACTCGGCCGCCGGACAGCGCCTTGGAGACCGCACACGAATCCGCTCCGACCCATAGTCCAGAGCCGATCGCACAGATCAAGGACGGGTGGCTGGACACCGCCTCGGGAGCTGCAACTTTCACGGCGATGGAGCCGAACACTGACCTTGTCCCGCATAAAGCTCATGACTCCGAGGTGTCGGACTCCCTGCCGGACTCCGAACCTCCTGCGCCCCTGCCAATCGAATCCGATCGGGCGCCGATCATGGAGTTCGCCGCTGCGGACATCTTTCAATACTCACCCTTCGGCGACATCTTAAATTCGCTGAAGCATCTCTCACTATCCAGAGAGCCCTGGCCGGACTACGGCCAGGATGGTTGGGATGTGGACGACAAAGAAATTCAGATCCCACCCACCACCCACTTCGTAGCCACTGTCGACGATCTAACCGACGTACTAAACTACGACTCCGAAGACATCGACGGTATGGACGACGATGCCGGAGACGATTAAGAACCAGCGCCTATAGGGCTCTGGAAGGCCACCTCTTCACATGACATATATATGGTGGACACCCCAAAAGGAAGCGATAACAAGGAACAACGGGACGCGGCAGAGGATAATCCCACCGACAAACAACCAAAACGGCGACGCAGACGCTGCCCTAAGTCCCGCCTCGATCAAAGCAGTATTCCTAACGACCCAGCAATAGAGCAGGGCAAACCAGTGGATGACGAACATGCAATCAAGCAACCGTCCAAACAGGACGAACCGGATAATCAACCCCTTCCCGGAGCAATCAACAGTCCGGACACACCACCGGAGCATAAGAACCTTCACAAAAGACTCGTAGCCACCGCAAGAAGTTTGAAGAAGGAAAAACAGAAGCTCAAAACAGTGGAAGACATACTCAGAATGAAGTGGAGCAAAGTACTCAAGACCACAGGCAAGTATGGCAATGGCCATCAAACAAAGAGCTACCCGAAGCGCAAGGTGCTGCCAGAATTTGACGAGGAAGCCATAGAGCCATCACAATCAAAAAAATAAAGAGGCCGCCTGGCCGGATAGACGGCCAGATGACAGGCCAAAAGCGGCAAACGGCGCCGCACTCAAGCCGACTTACGATCCTGGGAAAATAGACGGCCCAACTAGGTCCATCTACGGGCCAAAAAAGAGGGCCCTAGGAAGCAACACAACACGACAAGTGTTCGAAGACAGCGGTACACCCAAATACAGGGGCGCCGCACACCCACTATGTTTCACTGATGAGGTGCTGGATCATGAATTTCCAGCAGGGTTCAAACCCATAAACATAGAGGCATATGACGGCACAACAGACCCCGGAGTCTGGATAGAAGATAACATACTACACATACACATGGCTAGAGGAGATGATCTCCACGCCATAAAATATCTACCCCTCAAGCTCAAAGGGCCAGCTCGGCATTGGCTCAAAAGCCTCCCAGAAAACACTGTTGGAAGTTGGGAAGAGCTTGAGGACGCGTTTAGAGCAAATTTTCATGGGACTTATGTCCGCCCTCCGGATGCAGACGATCTAAGTCATATAACTCAACAGCCCGGAGAGTCAGCGCACAAATTCTGGAACAGGTTCCTTACCAAAAAGAACCAAATAGTCGACTGTCCGGACGCGGAAGCCTTAGCAGCTTTTAAACACAACATCCGAGACGAATGGCTCGCCAGACACATCGGCCAAGAGAAGCCAAGAACAATGGCTGCGCTAACAAGCCTCATGACGCGCTTTTGCGCAGGAGAAGACAGCTGGCTAGCAAGATGCAGCACCAGCGACCCGAGTACATCCGAGATCAGAGATGGAAACGGAAAATCACGGCGCAGGAAGGATCAGCGCCGGAATAAAGAAAAAAGCCCAAAGAGCACGGCGGTCAACGCGGGATTCAAAAGCTCGAGGCCAAACAATAAAACACTGCCTCTTAAGGACAACAGTGACGAGCTATCCAACTTAAACAAAATTTTGGATCGGATATGTCAAATCCACAGTACCTCCGGAAGGCCTGCAAACCATACCAACCGAAATTGTTGGGTTTTTAAACAGTCCGGCAGACTCAACGCCGAACACAAGGGGCTCGATGCGCCAAGCGAGGACGATGACGAACCCCACCAGCAGAGCACCGGAAGTCAGAAGACTTTCCCACAAGAAGTCAAAACAGTAAACTCACTTCATGTGATAGTACGGAAATACAACACGGCACTCGCTAAGACAAGTGTCGCACGGTCCACCCCAGCGGAACACCGAGATTGGATGTCAAAACCAATCACTTTCGACCATCTGGATTATTCCAGAAGTATCCGGAACGCAGGATGGACTGCTCTGATATTGGATCCCATAATAGACGGACTGCGATTTACGCAAGTTCTGATGGACGGCGGCAGTGACTTAAACCTGCTATATCCGGACACAATCCGCAAGTTGGGGATAGACCCTACTACAATTCGACATAGCCGCACTTCCTTCAAAGGAGTGGCGCCAGGCCCTTACGCCAGGTGCACAGGTTCATTATTACTAGAAGTTGTGTTCGGGTCACCTGACAACTTCCGACGAGAAAAGCTAACCTTTCATGTCGCCCCATTCAAAAGTAGCTATCAAGCACTACTGGGACGTGAAGCTTTCGTCCGCTTTAACGCAATACCACACTACGCGTCTCTTACGCTTAAAATGCCCGGTCCACGTGGCATCATTTCATTAAAAGGTCGGCTAAGACCCCGGACACGGCTGGACGGGTCCGGAATAAATAAGCTAGGGGCTACCTAGCCGCACACCCCTTCACAAGGGTTTGTGTATATAAGCTATAATGAGCTAGCATAGGCTCAGCTTTCTAAATTTATATTTCAATTTTTTATGTACCTTTTTGCACGATTTCTTTTCAAACTAAGTTCCTCTCTTTTTACAGATGAACAACGTGCACACCCGTCCAGGATACGGCACAACGGAGACACAGGCGCAGACGTGCAGTAGGGACCCGTTTCAAGGATTCTTTTCAGACTAAGACCCTACGTAAACCTTTCTTACTGTCTCTTGTTGCTATAATCCCCTGGTTTCTCATTATAACCAGAGTGGAGGCTGGCGTTTTGGCATCGGCCGCGCCAGAGGAACTTGCCCGTACCTGGACACAAGGGGCTTAGGGCATTGTTCTGCCCGCTATTGTAAAGACCGAACACCTTCGGGAGTGTTCGGCGTCTCGAGTTAGGCCTTATATGCATCAGCTCCAAATCATGTCTTTGGTCAAATGTTGGGTTTGCCCGGCTCCTGTGTTTTGCTGCCTTACGTTCCGTATCATCGGCTAACGCGGCACCAGGAGAACTACTGCGATTGTGCCCCAGTTCGGCTGGGCGAGCACCTCAGTAGAGAAAGCCGAAAACTGACTGTCATGATACAGCGAGAGACTGGTCAACCACTCGATCGACCAAGGGAATGTTTAGAATTCCTCCGCTTTGACGAAGGGCCGTTTCCCGGTCAGGCACATACGCGCCCCAAATTCGGAGAGCGCGGTGCCCCCAGGGGCTATGTCGTAGCCCCACCCTCGAACTCCATGGCTAAGTGAAAGTGATAAAGCATTATAGTCCGGTTGCCTCGTTTGCTACGCTACCACCTCCTTTACAGGACCGAGACGTCGGATTAAGTGTGAAAACGCACTATTTTTTGCGAACACCCCCGCACCTTGTGCGTGGGAGCTGAAGCCGACGACTGCCATCTTTCAGGTTATACACACGTATACATGAACGGCCGCATAGGAGATATTACATTACTTGAACGCACAAGTATAAAAGGCGCTTACATCATAAATATTGTTTTACAACATAAAACGTTCATTTGAACGTAACATTTTTTGAACACTGCGACTCTATTACACGAGCACCACGCAGCACTTCGCCAAAATAGTGCTCGGCGGGTAACCGGCTATCGTCCGAACCCGGGGTCGCAACAGCGGTGGCATCCATCTCTGTCCAATGTGTCTTCACACGGGCGAGTGCCATCCGCGCACCCTCTATGCATGCCGACCGCTTCATCGCCTTGATATGTGGCACCGCCCCAAGAAATTGCTGCAATAAGCCAAAGTAACTCTTTAGCTTGGGCCTATCCGGCCAGACATGGGTCACGATATCCGTCATGGCAAGCCCGGACAACCTATTCAGCTCAACCCACTCGGCCAAACGGTCGGTCAGCGGAAGTGAACGCTCCGGACTATGGAATTGAGACCAAAACAGCTCTTCCGTCTTGTGATCCTTCTGGCTTTGAAAATGCACAACGACATCTGCCGCACTCGCTGCTAAGTCCATATAAGGGTCCTCCGGACCCCACAGGTGGCCCAGCTGAGCATACTTTGGATCCGTAAACCTTCGGCGCAGCAGAAAAGGCTTGCCAGCTACAATGTCTCCGGCCTGGCGCAGCTCTTCCTTTATAGCCCGCATTGCAGAGCGGGCATCCTTGGCTTCGGCGGTGGCCTTCCCCAGGTCTTCTTGCCCCGCCAGGCGCTCCTTCTCAAGAGCCTCATTGCGGTCGGTAGCATCTTTTAACTTCACGGCCATTTCGGCCATCTCTTCCCTGCTTCGGCAGTGTGCGGCCCTTTCGGCCGCTAACTCTTCGGCCGCCCTCGAGGCCGCCGCATTACTCCTTCTGGCCTGCTCCTTGGCTTGAGCAAGTTCGGCCCGAAGGCTCTCCACAGCAGCGGCACTATCTGCATTTCACACACATGTTGTAAGGAGCTGGCTTCGGCTCCCTTACCAAGTGACCGCACAGAAACACTTACCTTGCGACTCATCAAGTCGCCTGTTGACCAGCGTGATGTCCGCATCCGCAACGGTGAGTTGCCGCTTTAGTTCAGCAACTTCATCAGTCCGGCTGGCCCCCGGACGACCCGCCACCTACATAGGCACGGCGAAAATTTAAACCTGCGATTTTGATCCTCGGCACGCTGTCGCTTTCGACAACCTACCGAGTCTCAGGGGCTACTATCTATACAGGGCGCATTCTATATGCAAAACTGTCAAAAGGTGTGTCATTTTTACGTACCTCAAACCCCGCCAGCAAACTCCTGACGGCATTATGCAACCCGCCTTCGGCGGATGAAATCCTTTCAATCACCACACTCATCAATGCGTGGTGATCTTCTGAGATAGACGCCTTCTCAAGCAGATCCTTCAGCCGTACACCAGTTGGCGCCGAACTATCCGGCTTCGCCAAACCCGGGGGCTCCCTCCTTGACGACACTTCAGGCTCGTCCGCCCTATCCGACGGCGCCCCAGATGGAGGCGTCTCGCTCTCCATCATCTCCGGACGAAGGTCCCTCGAAGACGAGCTCATTTGCGAAGGACGGAGATCCGAACTACAAGGTAAAAACTTTAGTTATCCTCAGAAGCACAAAAAGGGATGTCCCTTATTATAAAAATCCTTTCTTTCTACTTACGGCTCGTTGGAGGGCTGATCCTTTAAGGGAGACTGTGCGGCCGGGGCCTCCCCGGACGCAGGACCCTCTGGCGAAGATTTCTTCCCCCGCTTAGGGGCTTTGGCCCCCGGGTCCTCGGAGGCAATCCTCTTCTCCCCTTGGAGGGAGGGATTCTCGATCCCCCCTCTTTCAAGAGCCTCCTTAGGCGAGGCAGTAGCTTTTCCACTTTCCCCTTCGCCTTCCTCTGGAGGCGCAACCTCCAACATCCGGACCAGCACGGAATCCGGCGCGGTCTCTGGGAGGGGGGCCGGACACCATATCAATTTTGCTTCCGCTATCCACTCCTGTTTAGAAGGAAATTGGTCATAAGGCGAATCATCGAAAGGCAAACAAACGGTATGTCCGGACTTGGAACTACTTACTTGAGTGTCCAGGCGATTGCAGCTTAGGCCAGCATCCTCGGTCAATTCCGGACGCGCCTCTTGCAATCCGAAGAATAATTTGTACATCTCCAGGGGTGTCATACCCATGAAGTGTTGAAGAATCTGTGGTCCCTCCGGATTAAATTCCCATAGTCGGAGAGGACAGCGTTTGCAGGGCAAGTGACGCCTGATCAGCATAACCTGCATCACCACGACCAGATCGATCTCCCTCGCCTGGAGATCTCGAATCCGGCCCTGCAGTAGGGGCACGTCCTTTGACGGCCCCCAGTTGAGCCCTTGGTTGACCCACGACATCAACCGTTGTGGAGGTCCCGGGCGGAATAAGGGCGGCGGCTTTTGTTTGCGGCCCCTCGGAACAGTAATATAGAACCACTCTTGCTACCACAAGCCGAGCTCCTCTTGGAAGGAGCCCGCGGGCCACGGGGCATCGGCCCTCCTACTGACGGCCACCCCGCCGCACTCTACTTGACGCCCCCCGATCATCTTCGGCGCCACATTGAAGGTCTTCAGCCACAGGCCGAAGTGAGGGGTGACGCGGAGGAAGGCTTCGTAGACGACAATAAATGCGGAGATGTGGAGGATGGACTCCGGAGCCAAATCGTGGAATTCCAACCCATAGTAAAACATGAGCCCTCTCACAAAAGGATCCATCAGGAAGCCTAAACCCCGACGGAGGTGGGATACAAAAACAACATACTCGCCGGGCTCGGGGGTGGGGATGGCCTGCCCTTCGGCAGGCAACCTGTGCGAAATCTCGTAAGTCAGGTACTTGGCCTCCCGCAGCTTTAGCACGTCCTCCTCCGTGACGGAGGAGGGCATCCACCGGCCCTGGAGGTCGGAACCGGACATCGTTGAAGGTCCGAAGCGCTCGAATCTGGGGCTCTAGGTGCTGGAACTTGGAGCAGGGAGAGGATTCGATGGAGGATTGAAGAAAAGAAACGAGCCTTGGTCCCGTTATAAAGAGGGAGAATACCGAGAGCCGTCTCCGTGACCGTTCGGGACTCGCCTTCGATAGAGGGGGCGTGGCGACGGGCGCGGTTGGGTTACCCACGTCCGTATTGATGAGAATCCCGGAATAAGGGGGAACACGATCTCTGCTTCGACAAGACGTGCCAAGGAAACCGCTTCGCTAAATGCGCTGAGGTGGTAAAGTAAAAAACGATTCAAGTAATGGCTTGGTAGTGGTGTGACGTCATGCCGCAAAAAACGTCAGCAGATTGAACTTGTGTATATATTATTCTCTCTACGGTGGAATGTGGAATTTATTTTGCAGAGCCGGACACTATCCTGGTGTTCACAATCTTCTACGAATTATTCGGAGGAGGAACCCGCCTTGCAATGCCGAACAATATGCGCGCCGGACTCATCGTCATTGAAGCCTGGTTCAGGGGCTACTGAGGGAGTCCTGGATTAGGGGGTGTCCGGATAGCCGGACTACCATCATCGGCCGAACTATCATTGGCCGGACTATCATCATCGACCGGACTTCAAGACTATGAAGATACAAGATTGAAGACTTCGTCCCGTGTCCGGATGGGACTTTCCTTGGCGTGGAAGGCAAGCTTGGCGATACGGATATGTAGATCTCCTACCATTGTAACCGACTCTATGTAACCCTAGCCCTCTCCGGTGTCTATATAAACCGGATGGCTTTAGTCCGTAGGACAACAACATCAACCTTTACAATCATACCATAGGCTAGCTTCTAGGGTTTAGCCTCCTTGATCTCGTGGTAGATCCACTCTTATAAACATCCACAATATCAATATCAATCAAGCAGGACATAGGGTTTTACCTCCATCAAGAGGGCCCGAACCTGGGTAAACATCGTGTCCCTTGTCTCCTGTTACCATCCGCCTAGATGCACAGTTCGGGACCCCTTACCCGAGATCCGCCGGTTTTGACACCGACAACCCCCTTGCGGGAAGATCCGTCTAGGATACTATCAAGACTTCCTCTTGGAGATGAACTCTACCTTGTATCTTTCTGTTTGTTGTTCATGTACCTTGTGGATCTTGTGTGTTCGATTGTCTAGTGGATGTGTGATTGGACTTGTTCGTGGGTGTTTCTCCTTGGGATTTTTGTGGGTGTTTCTCCTTGTGATTTCTCCCTCCTCTTCCCCGTGTTCATCGTGTTCTTGGTAGGATCCCCTCCAAACATGAAAGATCGGGCGTCTAGGGTTCTACCCTACATCACATGTGCTATACAAGAAGTACTTGAGTGAAGGAAAGGACCCGATCCCCGCATACCCCCAAATTACAAAGGCAGACTGGGCAGAATTCAAAAGGGTCAGGGCAACTAAAGAGTTTGCTGAGAAGAGTTTCAAGCAATCGGAACTTCAGAAGAAGAACACACACACCCATCGTATGGGTGTGGCAGGATACTACGGCATGAAACCGATTTGGAACCAGGAGGAATCAGGGGCGAACGCGCCAAAGACTACTTGCAGGCACGTGCAAGGAGGCGTGATGATGGAACTTATTACTTTAAAAACTCACATGACGTAAAACTGTATCAAGTGATGGTAGAGGCTTCCAAGATCCCTGAAGGTTCTATAGGAACTCAGGGCCATGTGACATTCTGTTCGTTGCTCTGGAAAAAAGAGAGCCCCCTGGCCGTGCGAGCGGTATAGGTGTTAATGTCCCGCACAACAGGGCTTTCACACTCAGCAAAGAAGAGAGGCTCAGCATTAAAAAAGCGAGGAGTGAAATGAATAAGAATGAATTGCATGGAAGGTTGAGGAAAGAAATGTATCCGGCTGTTCGAAAGGATCTTGAGCAGTCAATGATGATTGGGAATACTTTAACACTGACAGATAGCCAGCAGATGGGAGGGGAGGCGAGCATGGAGGATGCTGCTTATTGTGCGACAACACAGCACAAGAGTAGCTGTGCATCAGCTGACCCCAGCGACACTGAGACTGCAGCTGCTCATGATGATGCTATATCTGATCTATCTGGAATGAAAGATAGACTGAAGGGCGTGCTTACACATTATGAAGGTATATCAAAATGTGCAACAGCCTAGGTTTGCCCACCCTTCTTGGAAGAGGGACTCTTGTTGGACAATGTGCCATTGAAGTCGGGCTGTGTGAAGTGCTACGTGACTGAAGTAAAGCCTGGATTCAATGAATTTTCCCTCAAGAATGTCCTAGGAGACTTCGATGAGAAAAGGACGTTGGGAGAAACATTGTTACATCACATCCAGTGGCCACGAAAGGAAATAGAGTTCATCGATGAGATCCCTAAAACCCCGCCAAGAGAAACCAATGTCGCCCCACAACCGATGATGCTCTCCTAGCCACAGCAGCTCTCGCGTGCTTCCCCCAAAGAACCTAATACTCGTAATCCGGCGGCTGATGCATCAACCTGTGATCAGCCGGCCCGACTTTGTGGTGTACAGGCCATGTCACCCTTCGCCCCAAAGCAGCCACTGGCAAGGCCTACAATTGCTGAAGACGCACCATCGGTTCAGATGCCAGCCGTTGAAGCAGCAGGGGGAGACCCAGCTGCAGCACATGCTCAGCAGACCAACTTGGTGGAACGAACTGCTAAGCAATCTGATGCTTCGGAACTGCCTGCTAAGCAGTCTGTAGGTCCAGAACCGACTGCTCATCTGTCCGTCGGTCCGCAGTCATGTGATCAGCATACCAATGTGCCAGCACTTCCTACTCAGCAAACCAACCACTACTAGGAAAAGGCTTGCTAGTGGCGCACCTGTTTTGTCCATTAATGGCGCACTACAGGTGCGCCACTAGCATCACGCCACTAGTAATTAATACCATTAGTATACCAGACAATAGTGGCGCACCAGGGAGTGCGCCATTAGTATGTCACACGGTGCGCCATTACAATGCCTCCAAGGGGGCCCTATTTACCTTGTGCTTTGGCTTACTAATGGCGCACTTGTAGATGATGCGCCAGTAGTGTGCTTATTGCAGTGCGCCACTAAAGTGCAGAGTGGCGCGCCACTAGTATGAATATTAGGAAAAAAATTATTTTCTGATATTTGCACAGGTTACAAAACATATTACTGCACAGAATATAGACAGCACAACATATAAACAACAGATTTATCGAATACAATAGAAGATTAGTCTCCGAATACAATTCATTATATTAGTCTCCGAATTTAAAATACCAAACAAAGTTAGAACATTACAAGTCTCGAGACCGCGCGTAGCGAGTTTGTCTTCACATTACAAGTCGATATCGATCATCTAAACTACCATCACATAGAAGAGAGCTGCGGTCATCACGATGAGCATCATCGTGATGAAACTGGTCTTCATCCGGTTCCTCCAACGCTCCCTCCTCTCTCCCGCTAGATAGCGCGCGTATCTAACTTCCGCCTCCGCCCTAGTGTTGTACCCTTTGTAATTGTTACCGCTGAAATGGTGAACCTGTCTCCAACACTCCTCCCAGTCGTCGTAGACTCCGAGAACCTTACCCTTGTACACGACATACAATGGCATCTCTATGCACTAGCCAAACAAAACGTTAGTAGCAATTCACAGACAATACATAAGCAATATATAAGTATGCAACAAAAGGATCGGAAGATAAAAGCAACACATTAATAGCACGATTCATGGCCCTACTAATAAATAGCATCAATTACATATAAGTTGAACGACTGTCCAAACCAAAGAGACATACAAGTTCATTAAAGTTTAATATTACAACATGAGTCAATCGACAATTCAGAACTACATAGCATCACTACTTTCGACTTGACTCAGGGACCGGAGTGTGGATGAAGCTGTCGTCTTTCGTGATGGTCATGAAATCGCGGGTGTTGTCACCTGCATTTGTAGCGTTGTTTCTATCTCACTGTTGGACGGTTGATATCTGAGGTAGAACTGCCCCGAGGTACGAAGGACATCTTGATGGATGATTTCCGCAAACTCCGACTGGATGCGATAGAATTCTTGTCTGATGTCCGCGTCCTGGATTGCCGACAAGCGTGTGGCCCAATCTTTGAGATTATTTGGTAGCAGAAGCTGATTATGCTCCCGTACGATCGCCCACGTCTGATGGAGGGCATAGTAGGCATCCTTCTGACTGCCAGGCGGCTGCTTGACACAGGGGAACGTCGTATTGTGCGTGAACACGTGCTTGCCGTACCTACGAATTGTCCTGCTGAAGGTGCCTCCAGATCTGGCATAGCCGGGGAGAACATCATCAAGAACTTTCTTGATATTTGTGTAGTCTTTCTTCGACTGATGGTCCGAGTTGAAATACGTGGCCATGGAAAATTTCGGGCTTAAGAGGATGAGTGTGCAATGTGTGTCACTGCACAAAACACGTAATGTTAGAAAAAAAAGAACGATTGAAATCTAAGAAATCGTATGTTACGGGGCGGTGAGGGGATGACTTACTCGGGAAAGTAAGCCACAAGGAAGTTATCCTTATCTGGGTTTGCCAGAATGACGCCTTCGAGGTGTGAACTCGCGACTTGCCGGTTCCCAGCGCTGCCCAAGATCTTGGCACGCATGTAGAAGGGGTCGACTATCACGATGTCCAGGGTCTTGTCTCTAATGATCTGCATCTCCATACTCAGCAAAAATAGCCGAACGAAGGTGTAGTGGAGCGGATGAAGGTTAAACATAGCAAAGATGTCATCAAACCGCAGGAAAATCATACCCCCGATGGCGCTATCCACAAAGCCCTTGCCCTCTGGCACCTTGGCCACAAAAATCGGTATGCCACTATCCGATTTCGGGTTCCTGCAGACCCTTGAGGTTCGAACACTGGGGTGCGCGCGGAGATCACACCCTCAGCCTACCCATGTTTCACTGCCTCGCAAGGACCTAAACTACTCGAAGAACAACGCAAGAGACACAAGGTTACTGGTTCAGGCCACCATTGTGGTGTAATACCCTACTCCAGTTTGTGGTGTGTGGATTGCCTCTAGGGCTGATGAGGAACAGTAGAAGGGAAGAACAGCCTCGCGAGGGTCTGTTCTTGGTTGGGGCGATGAACTGCTAGGAGGGTTCAGTCGCCTCTCTCTCTCTGTGTGTGTCTTGTGGATCTCTCGCCTTCTCTCTATGTGATCTCATCTCCCTCCCCTACCATGTGGGTGGCTAGTCCTATTTATAGGCAAAGGCCCCAGGCCTCTTCCCAAATATTGAGCGGGAAGGGCGCCAACAATTGGCCATTTTGAAGGGGAACAACTAGTACACTTATCCTGACTAAAGTTGGTCCTCGTCTGCCAAAAGACCCTGACGATGACGCTGGCTTGGGCTCCACGATGACCTCCGTCCTGCCTTCCTGCTGGTCTTGGTCTTGTTGCACCAAAATGGTTGCCTTTGCTTGATACCCTTGCCCGCGCTTGCCCCCTTTGCACCAAAGGGGAAACAAGTACTCTGCACAGGCCGGCGCCCGCCTGCGCCTTGGTCGTCATGGCTTGCACCATGGGCACCTCGTGAGGTACCCCGCCTTGATCTCTCCGCCTCCTCGTGAGCCAGCCTAACGAGGTCGTGCCTGAGGAAGCCTCCTGTCGTCCGCCCCGCGAGGCTTGGCCCCTCGTGAGGGTCTTGAGCATGTGTTGGTGAAGATGGGCCGTAGTGGGCCACTCCTCAAGCCACGTCGCAGGCCGCAGGTAGGCAAATCTGGGTACCCCCGTTCCCAGAACGCCGACAGTAGCCCCCAGGCCCAAGGCGCGCTTGGACTTGGCTTAGCAGAGAAGCAAAGAGGCAAGTGGGAAGCGCCGCGGGCCCCAATAGCCTACGGCCTTGGGCGCCGCGTGGCGGTTGATTGGACGTGGGCGTCCTGGCTCCCCCACGACACCTCGGCAACTGCACGATTTGACAAGTCCCTGCATGCAAAACGGGTCATGATTACCTGTGATCGTGGAGGTTGACGGTTGGCCTCCCTCGGCTATATGTACGGAACGGCGTGAGCCCTTCCAATCCATCTCTCCCCTCTGCTCTTTGTCTTCCTCTTCGTATTTGCTCCTCCCTTCACTAATGGCACCGATCCATCGGTTCTCTGTAGAAGAGAAGGGGAAGGCCCCCCGAGAGAGTCCTGTCCTGCTTCCTCCAAAGAAACGGCTTGTCTCTTGCCACGGGGAAGCAGGTGCTTGGCAGGAGGTGTCGAGGCCGTGGTTCGAGCGGCCGCCGCCGGGATTCCCACTGCCCTCGTACGCCCGGATCGAGGGCCCTGAAGGTATTGGCGCCGAGCAGCATCGCCAGAGACGCCATCGCCGCCGGCGGATCACGGCGGTGCGCGTCGTTCCTCCTGGGGTCCATGCCATGGGCTCTGCTCACGAGCTCGTGCTTCACGCTGCCATGCCTCCTCGGTCTTGGATTCGCCTTCCTCCTTCCTTCACCTTCGAGATCCCGCCGAGGGGGCCTATCGAGCTTTGGCTGCAGCATGCTGGCTGTAGTGCCCCTGCGACCGAAGCGGAGGTTGAGGTCGTCGCTCCGGGCAGGGTCTACCTGACCCGTGGCTGGGGCGAGATCGCCCGGGTTGGCAGGACGGATAGTGCCATCGCAATCCACCTCGAGTGTGATGGCGCCTCCCTGATGTTCTTCAAGGTCTTCGACGCGGAGGGACGCCGGCTGGAGTGCTGCCCTGAGAGAGGCGGACGGGATCCTGCTGCGGTGAGGGCTAGGCTCGCCAACCGCTTCCCCAGCAGCTCCTCGGGCAGGGAGGTGTCGGAGGATCCAACGACTCCGCCGAGCTCCTCCCGACCCCGGAGACGAGCGATGACAGCTACGAGCCCCCGAGCTTGCGTCACTCCCGGAGCAGGGCGGGCTCGTCGGGCCGCCGTCGCCACTGATCTGTATGGGGTTGGCACCGGTGGCTGACGGCCCACTGTTGATGATGGCGTCTCTTGCGGAGGCGCGCGTAGTTAGCACTCTTTAGGATTTGCTCCTTTTGTTCCCTGCGAGGAATCGAAGAACACACCCCGCGGGGGTTTGTAAGATGCTTGTAGTTTCATTTGTTAATATGATCCTTATCATTAAGTGATGAGGGGTGCTCGTCCCGTCTTAGCTTAGTTCCTCCTTTCGAACCTCGTGAGGACTTGATGCTCTATGCTGACAGGTGCCGGTCCCAAGGCAGGCTTCAGCCGTCGCTGGTATGCCAGTTCGCGATGTCGTGGTCAAGGCCAGGAGGTGAGCGGCCCGGGGTCCAGTAAGAGCCCCTGAGTCGCGATGCTTAGGAGGTCCCCTTTAGCGCTCAAGCAGCCATCACTTAGTGAGAAAGGAGTGCGACGTCGCCAAAAACGGGACGGCATTAGGTGCGAGGTCAGCGCTGTGGCAGCTAATGATTCTGGAGGATGACTTATCTTGGGGTCAGGAACCACTCCTTGTCGCGGCGCCAGGCCCGCGCGTTGGCAATTGAGGAGTTGCCTGGTGAAGTCCCCCACGTGCCTCTTTCCTCTCGTCTTTTCTCCCCTTTGTGCTCTACGTCCTCAGGTCCCGGCCCTCGAGCGGGGCTCAGCCGTCGCTGGTATGCCAGGTCGCGATGTCGTGGACAAGGCCAGAGGGTGAGGGCTGGAGAGCCAATAATAGCCCATGAGTCGCGATGCTCAGGTACCCCCCCCCCCTTAACGTGCAAGCGGTTTGCGTGGACGAGAGTGAAGGAGACGCCACGGAGGCCTCGCCGGACGCTACTCCTTAAGACGATCCTGCGAGATCATCATGAGAGAAATGAGGGTTTGCCGTTACAACTGCCGGCCAGCTGTTGGTTGCTCTAGGAGGGTGATGTGGCACTGAAGGCTTGTTGAGGTGGAGCCCTGCGGGGTTGCCGCGGCCAGAGCTCAGCCTTCCAGGTTCGTCGATGTTGCAGGGACAGACCCATGCGCAAGCGTCGTGCCATGAGGGAGCAGCTCCATCAGTTGGTGTCAATCGAGCGGGCGATTAGGTCAAGCACGTTAGCCATGAAGAAGCAAATCCATTTTGTTAGACGCAGAAAGAAATGATCACCGCTGGGTCGGGCCCGAGTGACTTTGGGGATGATGCAGCCCGAGGGGCGCCCCCGATAAAGTGAGCTGAAAACATGAACTAAAGGGGATACATGCTGCAGGGATGGACCTACGCGGCCTGGGAATGATGCAGCCCTGGGGGGCGCTCCCAGCTGAAAATGAAACTCGAAGGATGTCACCTAATGATGCTGAAGATGAAGGGATGTTGAAGTAGCGGACGGCATGCGCTGCTGGAGACGATCTTCACGAGCCCCCAGGCCCAGGGGCCTCGGGAGGCTCCGGGGGCGCTGGCGGCTCCTCGCGGACCATCTCCATCTCCGCCAGGACTGCGGAATGCCTGACCGCCTAAGCCTCCAAGATGCTCCTCATGAGGCGCTGACATGCCGCAGCCGCGTTCGGCAGGCCGTAAGGCATGCGAACATAGCTGTGAGGTGGGCCTTCGCTGCGCCCCATGCGTGAGGGCAAGAGGCGCTCCTGAGAGGCGGCTCAGTTGAGTCCTGGTATGTTGATGCAGACGCGCAGCACACCATCCTCGCCTGGATGGGGAGCTACGGCGGGCAAGCGGCAGCTGCCACTCATGACTCTTGACTCCTGCAACTCCTGAATGATCTCGCTGATGAACTCCTGAGGTTTTGGCCCTCCTTGCCTTGCTTCCTCCTGAGGGAAACGTGCGTTGAAGCACGCCTCCAAGTGGTGCCCGAGCGCCTCCCTCGTAATCTTAGCAAAGTCGATGGCCCTACAGAAGAGAGCCCCCGAGCCCTGCTCGAGGTGGGCGCCGGGCGCGCCTTCCTATGCCACAGAAGGAGGTGCCCCCTGAACGGGCGCTGACCCTGAGGGGCCAGTCTTCCGA
Source organism: Triticum aestivum (assembly GCF_018294505.1). Taxonomy (NCBI): domain Eukaryota; kingdom Viridiplantae; phylum Streptophyta; class Magnoliopsida; order Poales; family Poaceae; genus Triticum; species Triticum aestivum. The sequence goes on from NC_057807.1 coordinate 155,088,306, forward strand.
GGGGTCGGACTAGGCGATGTCTTCTTCTTCTTAGGAGCAGCTTCGGGAGGCCTCCCGTTCCTGTGATCCGGGTCTTCAATTGACGCGGCCTGGAAAGCACGTTCCAGGGAACACACAGCGTCTCTCTCCTCACAAGGTATCGTGATGACTCCGCCGCTTCCTGGCATCTTGAGGACATTGTAGCTGTGATGGGTCACAGCCATGAACTTGGCCAGGGCTGGGTACCCGAGGATGGCGTTGTACGGCAGGCGGATGTGAGCAATGTCGAAGTCGATGAGCTCCGTCCGGTAGTTGTTGCGGTTCCCGAAGGTAACAGGAAGGCGGACCTACCCGATCGAAACCGTGGAACCATCGGTGACTCCTGAGAAGGGCTTGTTTGGCTGTAGCTGATTTTATGGCACTTGGAGATTGTTGAACATTTCGACGGATAGGACAATGAGCCCTACTCCGCCATCGATGAGGGTCCTGGTGACTTGCACGTTGCTGATTATTGGGGAACAAAGCATCGGGAGGACTCCTGTTGTGGCCGCGCACTTGAGCTGATCCGCTGAGCTGAACGTGATAGCGCACGATGACCACCTGAGAGGGCGTGTGGCCTCAAGCTTGGGGAGGACTGCATTCACTTCGCGGGCAAACTGCTTGAAGATGCGCTGAGAGGCCAGGGCTTGAGCGCCGCCCAAGATGCAAGCGATTGCGTGTGGCTACTAGAAGCCTCCAGCCCCCTCGTCCTGGTGATGGTCTTCATTCCTCCTTGGCTGTGGTGGCAGAGGAGGGAGGCCTGCATTGCCTTGTGGGCGATCTTTGCGAGGCTGGTCTCTCCAGCCCCCCTTGCGAGGTGGGTCCCTCCAACCTCCCTCACGAGGCTGATCCTGCCAGCGGTCCTCGTGAGGCCGGTCACGCCACCCTTGGCGAGGGCCACGGTCTTCCCATCGTCCTCCACCTCTTCCTCCTCCTCGGCCATAGCCCCTGTCGCTGTGCTCGGGGCGTCGGCCGGCACGCACGTCTCACACAGCTCTGAGCTCTTGGCATTCGTTGGTGTTGTGGGTGTGGAGGTCGTGGTACACGCAGTACCGGCTGCCCTTGGATGACTCAGGCTAATCCCTGCCTCGCTTGGTGTCTGGCTCTGCTGCAAGCACGACATCCCCCTTGCGCTTCACGTCCTTGGTCTTGGGCTTCTTCTCTTTTGGGTCAGCAGCTGGCAGCTCGAGGAGGGACAGGCGCCCTTCCTCAGCCCTTGCGCACTTGGTCGCCAGATTGAACAGCTCTAGGGAGGTGCACAAGTCTTCATGGATCGCGAGCTCCTCCTTCATCTTGACGTCTCGCAGGCCGTCGGAGAAGGCTAAGATGATGGCCTCCTCAGACACCTTGGGGATCTTAAGGCGAGTGTTATTGAAGCGCTGGATGAACTTCTGCAGGGTCTCCCCGGGCTGCTGCTTGATGCGGCGCAAGTCGCTCATGGCCGGGGGCCGGTCATGAGTGCCTTGGAAGTTGGCGATGAATTGGGTGCGCATCTCGTCCCAGGAGGATATCGTGCCAGGAGCCAGGTTCAGGAGACAAGTGCGGACGCCGTCCTTGAGCGCCATGGGGAACCAATTCACCATGACCTTCTCATCTCCATTGGCGGCTTCGATGCCCAGCTCGTAGAGCTGGAGGAACTCAGCAGGGTCAGCCGTGTCGTCGTGGCGCGGGGGCAGGTCTAGTTGAACTTGCCTGGCCAGGCCACGCTGCACAGCTCGGCAGAGAAGGCACGGCAGCCTGCGGTAGCCGCGGGAGCCCTTTGGTGACGGAGAGCTTGATCTTGCAGGTCTCCATGCGCTGCTGCCAGGTGCAGCGCGGGGTCTTGATGTGCTGGAGCAGGTGCGTGCTCGTGCCGAGCCGGTGCGGGGAGCACACGGGCGTCTTCCTAGGGACGAGGGATCTCCTGGCATCTCTTCTCTTGCTGTGCTGGCGCCCGACGGAGTGGGTTCTGCCCAGGGGCCATGCGCCTTGGAGACAAGGCGCCTTCTTGAGGCGGAGGCGGCTGAGGCGCCCCCGGAGCTTCGTCGCCCGCGCAGGGCGGCTTGCGGTGCAACGAGAGGGACGGTGCAGGGGAGCCCCCAGCGGCGCTGACGAGCTCGGTGATGCGGGCGAGCCGCTCGTCGTAGAGGTAGTCGACGGGACGGTAGTGCAGGAGCTCCCGCGCCAGGAGCAGCGCGGCGTGCGCGTCCGCAGGATCGCGACGAGCGTGGGACGAGGAGCCGGCCGGAGTCAGCGACGGAGTGGCGGTGCGGCCTTCTCGCCGCATCGATGGATGAAGGGACGACGCCTGCTGTTCATTCCCCGTCGGGCCGGTGGCGGCGTTGACGGTAGGCGACGGGGAATGACGGGGACGCCCGCCGACGGGGGCCGTCTGGGCGACGCGAGCGGCGAGAGCGGCTCGGCGCTCGGCGCGGGCGCGACGTGCGTCTGACATGGACGGGATGGGTGGTGAAAACACGAGGCAACGGAAGGCAGATTCCGGCACACCCTTACCTGGCGCGCCAAATGTCGGATTTTGGGTTCCTGCAGACCCTTGAGGTTCGAACACTGGGGTGCGTGCGGAGATCACACCCTCAGCATACCCATGTTTCACCGCCTCGCAAGGACCTAAACTACTCGAAGAACAACCCAAGAGACACAAGGTTTATACTAGTTCAGGCCACCATTGTGGTGTAATACCCTACTCCAGTTTGTGGTGTGTGGATTGCCTCTGGGGCTGATGAGGAACAGTACAAGGGAAGAACAGCCTCGCGAGGGTCTGTTCTTGGTTGGGGCGATGAACTGCTAGGAGGGTTCAGTCGCCTCTCTCTCTCTGTGTGTGTGTGTGTCTTGTGGATCTCTCGCCTTCTCTCTATGCGATCTCATCTCCCTCCCCTACCGTGTGGGTGGCTAGTCCTATTTATAGGCGAAGGCCCCGGGCCTCTTCCCAAATATTGATCGGGAAGGGTGCCAACAATTGGCCATTTTGAAGGGGAACATCTAGTACACTTATCCTGACTAAAGTTGGTCCTCGCCTGCCAAAAGACCCTGACGATGACGCTGGCTTGGGCTCCACGATGACCTCCGTCCTGCCATCCTGCTAGTCTTGGTCTTGTTGCACCGAAATGGTTGCCTTTGCTTGATACCCTTGCCTGCGCTTGCCCCCTTTGCACCAGAGGGGAAACAAGGACTCTGCACAGGCCGGCGCCTGCCTGGCGCCCGCCTGCACCCTGGTCGTCATGGCTTGCGTCATGGGCACCTCGTGACGTATCCCCGCCTTGATCTCTCCGCCTCCTCGTGAGCCAGCCTGACGAGGCCGTGCCTGAGGAAGCCTCCTGTCGTCCGCCCCGCGAGGCTTGGCCCCTCGCGAAGGTCTTGAGCATGTGTTGATGAAGATGGGCCACACTGGGCCACTCCTCGAGCCACGTCGTAGGCCGCAGGCAGGCAAGTCTGGGTACCCACTTTCCCGGAATGCCGACAGCCACATCATTCTCGGAGAGATGCCGCTTCTCCAAAGAAAGAACACTGTCATGCAGACGCCGCATAGCACCGGTTGCAGCATTGAGCAGATTAGTCGGTAGCATCGGCCTACCCGCCACATGCACCCTCCTCAAGATATCCTTAGGTGAATGTGGCCCGTCCTGAGCACAGATCGTACTCGGTGCCGGTTGGCTCGCACCACTCTTGTTATTCTTTCTTTTCCGTCCCTTCTTCTTCTGTTGTAATGGGATCAAGTTCTGCTCAGAGACCGCCTTCTTGAGTGTGTTGGCGCTGATAATATTTCGCACCTCGGCTATCTGAGGCTCGGTGAAGGCAGCAGCTGGAGGCGTCTCCTGAGAACTGAACACCAGACGATGCCGGTTGCAATTGGGTTTCTTCGTGGTACCGGCTAGATCGCGGTCATCTTTTGCAGGGTTAGGATCTTGAGAAGGAGGCCCCAAGAATTCGTCACCGCACCCATGTTCGGCAAAGTACTTATTGGCGTTGGTAAATGTACCGTCATTATCGTCGTCTGGATCTTGTGCCATATGCATGTTCGGATCCTATGCCATATGCATGTCCGGCATGTCCGGTAGCGTTGCGGCGGTCTTGCCATGGCTTGGTGCCAGCATGACTGGCAGTGTTGTCTGTGGGGTGGTGTACCCCGCCCCCAAACGAATCTAGCTCTTCGGCCAAAGCAGGGGCCAGCTTACGCAGGCACTGAGGGTCATCACATCATCTTCGTCGGCCCCAGCGGGTCGAAACGGAGGTAACAAGTCGTCGCAGCCTGGTAGCACCCGAACCAGTTCAACCCTATACACGGTGGGTGGCATCGGATTACCGTGAAACACGGGGTTGCCCGGTTGAATGATTCTGCCCTTGGCGACATCGATCAACTCGCCGCCCACGAAGTGCAGGAGAGTGCATGGAACATTGGCACCGGCACCCTGCGAAAACATGTAGGGCGTCAGGGATGCCTAGTCAAAGGCAAGGAGATGAAGTCATCGGCCGAGAGGCTTAGTTACCGTGATGGCGTCGAGGTCGGCTAATGTCGAGGCACCGCCAACGGCGGGCGTGCAAGTGACGGAGGGGCCGCTTGCTGCCGAGGTGCCGGCCGGCGTATTCTTCACACACCCAGGTGCATTAAGCTCCAATGCCCGCGCCGGCGCTGGAGACACCAATACCGCCTCCGCCGGAGACACCAATGACGCCACCTGCGCGTTGTGCGAGTTGCTGGCCGTGAATCTAGGAACCGGGGGCGGCCCCTGTTGGCCGCCCGCAATCCACGCCTGCAGCCCCTCAATCAAGGTAGGCACAATGGCGGTGAGCGTCGTTCCCAGTTGGTGTTGCACTTGCTCTTGGACCATCTCCGGAATCCACACCACTTGTGCCTTGAGTTCTTGAACCTCGCGCGACTGGCTTTCCGAGCTGGTCTTTCTCTCCTTACGCCCACCAGCGTTATAGTATGACGACCATTTCGTGGACAAGCCTTTGCCGGCCACACGACCAGCTGACGACGGCTTACTGAACTTATCCTTGTTTTCCATTACGTTCAACGCCCTATTTAAAGTGTTGTCCCAAGGGGAGCTCTGAGACGACCCCGCGCTACTACTTTCAGTGTCCTACGGAAGGAATGTGAACCATTTAGAAATTTGGCTTCATTAATTAGAATACGACCATATGAAGCTAATTATGCGGGGGTGTATTCCTTACCAGAACACGCTCAAATGCCTTGGTCTTCGCATCTGTGGTAAGCTCCTTTGTTGTCGGGTCCACCTTGTACCGGGCCCTGACATAGTTCCTGGTCTGCTTGTCACGGTATTTCTCGAAGCGGGGCGGTAGGCCTTGCTCGGCACGCTCCGCGTCCTCCTTGTCCCATATAGGTTCCGCCACTCTGTAACCGTCGAGACCGAGTTCGTGGACCCCTAAGTTCAAGTCCCGCATATCTTTCCCCCACTGACTTGATTCCACGGTTGCATTGGTCTCGCACTTGATCTTGAACTCCTTGTAGTCATCTTCGCTGATCGAAGGATTTTTCGCCTTGATCTGCTCATATGAAAGTGCAACTATCCCTAGGTGGTTTTGGTAATTCTAACAACATATAGCTCATTGAGCTAATGCTATTCCAAGACAAATATTTCAAGAAAGCTCAATGAATGGCATGGCATGGATGATGAAAGTGCATCCCTCAAAATACTAAGGACAAAGGATTGGCTCAAGCTCAAAATCTCAAGACTCTTCATTTTACATTTTAGTGATCCAAGATCACATTAAGTCTATAGGAAAAGCCAATACTATCAAGGAGGGATGAGGTGTTGCTTAATGAGCCTCTTGCTTCAAGTGCTTAGTGATATGCTCCAAAAACCCTCAACTACTTTCCCACTTCCACACATATGACCTAAACCCAAAGTCAAAATCGGTCACACCGATTCTTTCTATCCGGCGCCACCGAGTTCAAATGTCATAGCCACTGCCACAAACCCTAGGCAAATCGGTTTCACCGATAGGGATCTCGGTCTCACCGAGATGGGATTGTAATCTCTCTGTTTCCCTTCGTAACGTTTTGGTCTAACTGAAGTGAGCGATCGGTCCCACCGAGATTGCAATGTAAACTCTCTGTTTCCCTTCCGTAACATTTCGGTCTCACCGAAAAGAGCAAATCAGTCCCACCGAGTTTACCTGACCAACTCTCTTGTTAGCTAATTACCAAAATCGGTCTCACCGAGTTTGCGTAATCAGTCTCACTGAGATTACGTTATGCCCTAACCCTAACCATATCGGTCCTACCGAGTTGCATGTCGGTCCCACCGAAAACCCTAACGGTCACTAGGTTTACTGAATTGGTCCGATCGAGTTTGTTGATTTGGTCCCACCGAGTTTGGTAAATTGTGTGTAATGGTTAGATTTTGTGTGGAGGCTATATATACCCCTCCACCTCCTCTTCATTCGTGGAGAGAGCCATCAGAACAAACCTACACTTCCAACTTACCAGTTCTGAGAGAGAACCACCTACTCATGTGTTGAGGCCAAGATATTCCATTCCTACCATATGAATCTTGATCTCTAGCCTTCCCCAAGTTGCTTTCCACTCAAATCTTCTTTCCACCAGATCCAAATCCTATGAGAGAGAGTTGAGTGTTGGGGAGACTATCATTTGAAGCATAAGAGCAAGGAGTTCATCATCAATGCACCATTTGTTACTTCTTGGAGAGTGGTGTCTCCTAGATTGGCTAGGTGTCACTTGGGAGCCTCCGACAAGATTGTGGAGTTGAACCAAGGAGTTTGTAAGGGCAAGGAGATCGCCTACTTCATGAAGATCTACCGCTAGTGAGGCAAGTCCTTCGTGGGCGACAGCCATGGTGGGATAGACAAGGTTGCTTCTTCGTGGACCCTTCGTGGGTGGAGCCCTCTGTGGACTCGCGCAACCGTTACCCTTCGTGGGTTGAAGTCTCCATCAACGTGGATGTACGATAGCACCACCTATCGGAACCACGACAAAAACATCCGTGTCTCCAATTGCGTTTGAATCCTCCAAACCCTTCCCTTTACATTCTTGCAAGTTGCATGCTTTAATTTCCGCTGCTCATATACTCTTTGCATGCTTGCTTGAATTGTGTGAAGATTGCTTGACTTGTCAAAGATAGCTAAAATCTGCCAAAGTCTAAAATTGGGAAAAGGTTAAGTTTTTAATTGGTCAAGTAGTCTAATCACCCCCCCCTCTAGACATACTTCAAGGTCCTACAAGTGGTATCAGAGCTTTGGTCTCCATTTGCTTTGATTTCCATAGCTTTTGGTGGTCATAGCCTTGGTTTCACAACCTAGGAGAGTATGGCGTCTAGCGAGGGAAATTATCACCGTAGAGGTCCTTACTTTGATGGCACTAATTTTGCTAGTTGGAAGCATAAGATGAAAATGCATATTCTCGGACATAACCCCGCCATTTGGGCTATTGTGTGTATTGGCTTGCAAGGTGAATTCTTTGATGGGAGAGAGCCGAACCGTGAAGCTAGTGCGGAAGAATTGAAGATGCTGCAATACAACGCTCAAGCTTGTGATATCCTCTTCAATGGCTTGTGCCCCGAAGAATTCAACAAAATCAGTTGTCTTGAGAATGCAAAGGAAATTTGGGATACTTTGATTGATATGCATGAAGGTACCGACCCCATCAAGGAATCCAAGTTGGATGTGCTCCAAAGTCAGCTTGATAAGTTCAAAATGAAGGATGGTGAAGGTGTCGCTGAAATGTACTCTAGGCTTGCTCTTATCACAAATGAGATTGCCAACTTAGGAAGTGAAGAGATGACCGACAGATTCATCATCAAGAAGATCCTAAGAGGATTGGATGGAAAGTATGATACCGTGTGCACATTGATCCAAATGATGCCAAATTACAAAGATCTCAAGCCAACGGAAGTCATTGGAAGAATTGTTGCTCATGAGATGTCACTCAAGGATAAGGAGGAACTTCACAACAAGTCAAGTGGTGCTTACAAAGCCTCATGTGAAGACCCCACATCGTCAAGTGAGAAACAAACCTTCAATGAAGAATTGATCTTAATGGTGAAGAACTTCAACAAATTCTACAAGAGTAGAAGCAAAGAAAGAAGCTCTAAGTCAAGGTCCTACAATGACAAAAGATCTTCTAGTCGAGAGCGCAATTGCTACAATTGTGGGAGACCCGGACACTATTCCAATGAGTGTACGGCACCCTACAAAAGAAGAGAAGATTCTCCAAAAAGAAGAAGTAGAAGAGAAGAATCACCACCAAGAGAGAGAAGGAGTAGGGATGATCGTTATGAACGAAGACCCTCACGGAGAAGCAAGGATTCGGAAAGGAAGGACAAGTCATCAAAGAGCTACACAAAACGAAGACATCAAGCTCATGTTGGTGAATGGGTATCCGGCTCCGACTCCGACAATCACTCCGAGAGAAGCTATCACTCCGACTCCGAATATACTCAAGATGAAGGTGTTGCCGGTCTAGCACTTGTGTCAACCAACTCCTACGACATATTTGATTCACCAAATGAAGGAATTGGAAGATGCTTCATGGCCAAAGGTCCTAAGGTAACACACCCCGAGTATGTTGATTTTAATAGTGATGAAGATGACTTGTTAGGTGATGATGATTTACTTATTGACAACTCTAGTAATGAATACTATGATGAAACGTCAATTAATCATGCTAATCAAGATAAAACGAATGACAATGATAAGGAGAAGATTGAGCTTCTAACTAAAGAACTAAACACTCTTAAGTTAGCTCATGAAACTATCTTCGAAGATCATCGAGAACTTTTAAGGGCTCATGAGAAGTTACGCTTTGAAAAGCTCAATCTTGAGCAAGAGCATGAGTTCTTAAAGGCAATCAATGATGATCTCCGTAAGAAAAGTTCTTCTTACATTGCCAAGCGTTTACTCTTATCTACTTACATGCCTCAAGTCAAGTCTAGTAACAAGAACAAGAAAGATTCTTCCTCTAGTAGTAACAATAATAATGCTAAATCCAATATTGTTGCTTCTAGTAGTTCTCTTGATTCCACTAATGATTCTCTTAGCCAAGTTACACTTGAGCAAGAAAATAGCTTATTGAAGGGAATTATAGAGAAAGGTGTATACAAGAGCCTTGCCGGGAGTAAGCAATTCGAGGAAATTGTACGCAAGCAAGGAAGGCACCGGAAGAATCAAGGTGTTGGTTTTGAACGAAAGTTCAATGCCAATGGAGTTGAGTGGGAAGAAGATCAATACCCCAAGACGAAGTTTGTTCCTCAACAAGAGAAGTATGATCCTACTTCCTTCAAGGGAACACAAGCACAAGATGATCTTCCACCACAAGACCACAAGAACAAAGGCAAGGACAAGCTTCAAGAGGAGATTGATGCATTTGAAGAAGCACCTAAGGCCTTGGTCAAGTGGGTTCCCAAGACTACGTCAAGTTCTACTTCATCAAGTACAACTACAACTCCAAGGATTCCCATCAAGATGATGTGGATCCCGAAGAAGAAGAACTAGAGTGTTCTTGAGGGTGACTCCGCCAACATTCTTCACTCATATCATTATGGCAAGGACAAGTGCAATCAACTTCCATATCTTGCACTAGTTCAAGGAGTCACAAACCCTCATGTTGGTAAGGCAAGGGACAAGGTAACCTAATGTTTTCATGGACATCATCTTGTGTGTGCATCACTCTATGTCTATGGATATTCTTGTTTGTTCCTTGTGGGACTAACCCATGTAGGTATTGAAAGTGCAACTCACTCCAAAGGATTGCTCCAAATGATCTACATCAACATTGAGCATCCACATCTTCAACACCTACATGAAGTCATCATCGACAAAACCCAAGGTTAGTTCATCCCTCTAAGGGGGGATCTCACATCTAGGGGGAGCTTAACTCTAAGAATTGAGTCAAAGCAACTCTAATGATGTGAACACATCAATGCATTATGTAAAAGTGGTAACCCCACTTGAGCTTAAACGATGAGTATGACCTATGATCAAATGTTCTCATTTGACTCCTAAGTCAATATACTCATATATAGATGACCTAGTCATCGCCAATTGTTTGATAGATGCTAGAATTGGTTGTGCATGCTTTGCCACATATTTCATTTGCCATTTTATTGTGTGAGCATGTTGGTTGCATATTTTACTCATTCGAGGACATCCACTTGTTGTTTTGATTGATTGGTTTCTTTTTCTTTTGCCAAGTGGATGGACAAGAATGCCTAAGAACCTTCTCTAGCTATCTATGCTTTTCTCGTCTCAAACTCTATTCATGCTACATCACAAAATTTGATCAAGTCAGATTCGAACCACTCTACGTGAGGAGCACTCGAAGTCCCCGATTCGTCATAGACTTAAACTTCCAAAACTTCTTTGTGATTTTCGGTCTGACCGATTCTTCCATTTCGGTCATACCGAGATCACTAAGTCGATCTAGGTTTTCAATCTCGGTGCAACCGATTTGAACTTTTCGATCACACCGAGTTGTTGTAACTGTCAACAGCTATGCATCTCGTTGCCACCGAGTCGTTCCACTCGGTCACACCGACAGGTCGGGCTATATATTCACACGGGCAAAAATTTGGAAAACTTTCTCCAAACCTCTTCGCCCGTGCATAGCTTGCTCTGCCTTCTAGGTCTCCGGATTGTCGACTTCGTCGCCAGCCGCCTCCTATCGCTAGTCTCCGCCGCCGTCAATGGATTTCAACTCCTTCGTTGCCGCCATAGCGAGTTCATCGCCGAACTAGGGTATGAACTCGATCACAGTGCTATCCTCGTCTGATTCTCAGCACATTGTGTTCATTATGACTCTTGCCACGATTGAAACACCTCTATCCAGTCAAAACAATCCTTAGAATAGATCCAATTTGAAAATTTAGGGTTAGGTTTCCGCCGAAACCATCTCGGACCCACCGAGTTTAAAAACTCGGTCCCACCGATTCGGCTAACGCCATTGCACTAGTAACTCTCGGTCTGACCGAGAATTGCTAATCAGTGTGACCGATTTTAGAACTTTGTGAAACCCTAGCAGTCTCGGTGCCACCTAACTGTGACTCAGTCTGACCGAGTTCACTAGTTTAGGTTCCAAAACTGCTTCGGTATCACTGAGTTTGAAAATCGGTTGATCCAAAATGCTTTCTGTGGAAAACTAAAACTAAGTTTTTGAATCATTCTTTTGCAAAAATCTCTGCATTTTGTGATGCTCATCCACTCTATCTCATCTATAACTATTCACAGGGTCAGCAGTCAGTGTTTGCAACATGTCAGACCAAAGTGACAGCCAGAACAGGGAAGAAGAGCAGATTCACATGAGTGAGGGCACTAGTCCCTCTAGCACTTTAGATGATGGCAGCAGAAGCACTCCAAGCAATTTGCCCAAAGCTGCCACCAGGACAAGGAAGAAAAGAACCTCAGAATCTGAGGATGAGGACTATGTGGCAGTAGAAGATGAGGCCACTTCCAAGAAGAAGGTGGTCAAGAAAGAATATGGTTCAGCTGCAGCCACTAAGCCAGTAGTGCAGAAGAAGGCACCTGCAAGAAGGATTCCCACTTCCAAACCCAGGAAAGTTGCCACTGGAGAAACCATGAAGTTTACTATTGAGTCAGAAGATGAGGCTGCTGGTCAAGACAAGAAGAAGAAGAAGAAGAGAGTCAGAACCACCACTGCCAAAGTTCTTGGCAATCCCTCTATGAGGAGAGATGATGAAGAAGAGGAAGAAGAGGTTGCTACACCAGCACCCAAGGCACAAAAGCTGATGGGTGATGCTATTAAGTCAGGGGTTGCATCATCAAAGCCCAAAAAGCACCCAAAGTTGCCCCCAAGCCCAAGATTGCACCAAAGAGGAGTACTAGAAACATACCTGCTACTGAGAAGAACAAGGCCCCAGTGCCTGGAGTTGCTGCTGAGGAAGATGATGAAGGACAAGTCCTGAGGAAGCTGAAGCCAAAGATTCCGTACCACAATGATGCTCATCCTGTGGCTGAGAACATGAAGCTAAGAAAGGATGCAGGACTCAAACAGTGGAGGTTGTCTAATCCCTATGCCACCAGGAGAAGGACTGCTGTTGGTTACAGGTTCCACACTAAGGAACAACGGGATTTCTATGAGACAGTGTTGTTGGACAAGAAGCCTATAGTTTGTGACATGAGGTGGGTCGACTGGACCTACATGAAGGAGAATGAGGAACACTATCCTGGAGTGCAAGACAGTTTCATTGCTTGTGGAGTTGCAGACTTTGTTGGGCAGAAGCTCACAAAGTGGAATGATGAGCTCATCAGCAATTCTACTCCACAGCACATTTCTATCCATATGGCAGGATAGTTTGGATGTCTGAAGGTACGAGATACCAATCAACTATTGAGGAATGGGCCAATCTGATCAATGCACCAAAGGAGTGTGAAGATGACTTGGATGTCTATGCCAAGAAGAAGATGGATCACAATTCCATGGCTCATATGTACAAGGAGATCCCAGATGCTGCAGTTGAGACACATAAATTTGGATCTGTACATTACCTTCTGTCAGGGCTGCCAATGATCAACTGGATCTTAAGGCACACTCTTTTGCCCAAGTCAGGTGACTACAACATGATCAGAGGGCATGCAATTAACTAGCTACACTTGTTTGATGTACCACAGAAATTCAAGGTCATGAGCCTCATGGTTGAGACTATCAAGAGGATAGCAGCAGACCAAAAGAGAAGTTGTGGATATGCCCCACAAATTCAGGAGTTGATTAACTCAAATATGGGCACAGGCACATACTTGCTGGACAAGGAACATTTTGCTATCTATCCAGAATTTGAGGACAATCAAGTTGTGATGAATGAGAATGAACCATCATCAGTACAAGCTCAAGAGAAGAAGGAGAAAGCAAAGAAAGAGAAGGCTGCCAGATGCCAACTCAAGAGGAGGCATCTGAATACTTTTTGAAGAACAAGCAGGAGCAGCTTGGTCACTTGATAGCATCAACTCTGAGGACTGAGAAGGAGTTGGCCACCCTAACTCAAAACCAGGAGAGCCTGGAAAGAATCATGGAACAAAAATTCTATGATTTAGATGTCAAAGTAACTGAGGTTTAGTCAGTTGTGGAGCAGCTACAGGATGACATGCAGGAGAGGAAGGGCAAGACAACCACTGATGCATTTGCCAGAGTGCCTAGAGCTCAGAGATCAGCTACAGTGCCTATGACAGACACCAGAGCCACTTCATCTGCACCAGCTACAGCTCCTACAGCTCCAGTGCAACCAGCTCCAGCACCTACACCTCCATCTCCATCCACATCAATTGAAGCCTTCGTCCAAGGAGCCATCTCTACACCACCACCTGAAGACCAAGCCTGAGAGACGATATAGCACTATGCATTTTCTAGGAACTTTTTGGTAACTTGTAGCCAAAGGGGGAGAAAAATGTATAGATCATAGGCTTCAAGAGAGAGAGTTTGCTTTTGTTCTCTCTTGTCTTCTTGGTTGAACTTTGTTTGCTTTTGATTGCTTGAGACACTATGCTATTATCTGTGAGACACTGATGATCATGTGTTTGATCATAAGCTACACTTATGCTTGTTAGATGATATTATCTTACTAATCCTTATATGATCATTCACTTTGCTTGGTGATGAGTGCATGTATTCAATCTTTATTATTTTGAGCGCTCCACCAAGATGTATGTGACATGGAAGAGTAACCCATGAGCCTAATTCCTTGTGCATTTGCAGTCTAAAGCAAATCTTAAACTATGCACAAATTTAGGGGGAGCTCTTGCTTATCACATACTTCTCAAAGCGATGATGTTTTTCAATTTTATTATCATTTGTCGAAGCTTTGATCTATATGTTGTCATCAATTACCAAAAAGGGGGAGATTGAAAGTGCAACTATCCCTAGGTGGTTTTGGTAATTCATAACAACATATAGCTCATTGAGCTAATGCTATTCCAAGACAAATATTTCAGGAAAGCTCAATGAATGGCATGGCATGGATGATGAAAGTGGATCCCTCAAAATATTAAGGACAAAGGATTGGCTCAAGCTCAAAAGCTCAAGACTCTACATTTTACATTTTAGTGATCCAAGATCACATTGAGTCTATAGGAAAAGCCAATACTATCAAGGAGGGATGAGGTGTTGCTTAATGAGCCTCTTGCTTCAAGTGCTTAGTGATATGCTCCAAAAACCCTCAACTACTTTCTCACATCCACATATGACCTAAACCCAAAGTCAAAATCGGTCCCACCGATTCTTTCTATCCGGCGCCACCGAGTTCAAATGTCATAGCCACTGCCACAAACCCTAGGCAAATCGGTCTCACCGATAGGGATCTCGGTCTCACCGAGATGGGATTGTAATCTCTCTGTTTCCCTTCGTAACGTTTCGGTCTAACCGAAGTGAGCGATCGGTCCCACCGAGATTGCAATGTAAACTCTCTGTTTCCCTTTCGTAACATTTCGGTCTCACCGAAAAGAGCGAATCGGTCCCACCGAGTTTACCTGACCAACTCTCTGGTTAGCTAATTACCAAAATCGGTCTCACCGAGTTTGCGTAATCGGTCTCACCGAGATTACGTTATGCCCTAACCCTAACCATATCGGTCCTACCGAGTTGCATGTCGGTCCCACCGAAAATCCTAACGGTCACTAGATTTACTAAATCGGTCCGACCGAGTTTGTTGATTCGGTCCCACCGAGTTTGGTAAATTGTGTGTAACGGTTAGATTTTGTGTGGAGGCTATATATACCCCTCCACCTCCTCTTCATTCGTGGAGAGAGCCATCAGAACAAACCTACACTTCCAACTTACCAGTTCTGAGAGAGAACCACCTACTCATGTGTTGAGGCCAAGATATTCCATTCCTACCATATGAATCTTGATCTCTAGCCTTCCCCAAGTTGCTTTCCACTCAAATCTTCTTTCCACCAGATCCAAATCCTATGAGAGAGAGTTGAGTGTTGGGGAGACTATCATTTGAAGCACAAGAGCAAGGAGTTCATCATCAACGCACCATTTGTTACTTCTTGGAGAGTGGTGTCTCCTAGATTGGCTAGGTGTCACTTGGGAGCCTCCGACAAGATTGTGGAGTTGAACCAAGGAGTTTGTAAGGGCAAGGAGATCGCCTACTTCGTGAAGATCTACCGCTAGTGAGGCAAGTCCTTCGTGGGCGACGGCCATGGTGGGATAGACAAGGTTGCTTCTTCGTGGACCCTTCGTGGGTGGAGCCCTCCGTGGACTCGCGCAACCGTTACCCTTCGTGGGTTGAAGTCTCCATCAACGTGGATGTACGATAGCACCACCTATCGGAACCACGACAAAAACATCCGTGTCTCCAATTGCGTTTGAATCCTCCAAACCCTTCCCTTTACATTCTTGCAAGTTGCATGCTTTAATTTCCGCTGCTCATATACTCTTTGCATGCTTGCTTGAATTGTGTGAAGATTGCTTGACTTGTCTAAGATAGCTAAAATCTTCCAAAGTCTAAAATTGGGAAAAGGTTAAGTTTTTAATTGGTCAAGTAGTCTAATCACCCCCCCCCCTCTAGACATACTTCAAGGTCCTACATCATAACTATCACCTTTGTCAATTATTCTCTTCACCGCGCCTCTCCAAGTAGCCAGGGTCATGCTCATCTTCGTGAGGGCGGCACTGTTCACTTTATTCCCTGAGTGGTGTGTGTTTGCGACGTCACCGGGGAACTTGTATCGTTTTTGCAGCTTCGTGAAGAGGAGGTTGTGCAAATTCCCTCGGTCAGGATGCCTTAGGTTCTCGGTGTTGAATCGAGACGGTGCTCCGGAGAATGCACCCGAGTTGAACCGCGTACCCCTTGACTAATTCTTTGGGTGTCGTTGGATGCCCCTCAGAGGACACTTCAGTAAATTCCTCCTTGACGGTGCCGAGCATGTTCGGGCGCCGGTCCTTCCGTTACCTCTTCGGTTGGCTGCCATCTGTGCGTGCACTTCCATCATCAGTGGTTGCATCCTCGGCGGCACCATCAATGGTGTCATCCCCGACGCCACTAGGGGTTGTGTAGTCAGGATTGGTGTCTTTCGCGGCGTCCTCATAGCGGTGAGGTTCTTCCTCCATCTCCTAGGACAGCTCCCAGAATTGCTTGCCCGAACCGCCGGCCTCATCGTTGTGGGCCATGTTCGCTCTAAATAGGAAAAAAGTTTGGTCAAAAAGTTGGTTATTGTCAAGGAACAAGATCTCTAAGTTGACCAAATAACCTAATTCTCGAGGAATTCGCTATTAGTGTGTTGTTGCTAAGGTCCAAGTCCCTTCCTAATCCCCTTCTTCTTGTCTCCTCTCACTATCTCTCTCACACACATGGCAAGCAAGGGTGTCTGAGTGTGTGAAAAAATACTAAACTAATCTAAGGGCTGAAAATTGATCATCTATTTCAGATTGCAGTTTTCTTTCTTAGGGCTACGGTGTGCGGCACAAAACTGAATTTTGGAAATCTACAGAATGAACAAGCTAAGGGCTAAGATTTCATCATTTAGGTTTTTATCGACACCGAGGCACCCTAAAAGCCAAGGTTTTATCATTTAGGGTTTGGATCCAACACACTATCCATTGCTTACCAATTAAGTTGGATCCTTCTTCTTCCTCTATCCATCCAAGAGAGATAGATAGATAGATACTAAGTAGCTAGAGTCAAAATTTGTTGGTGAATTTCTGAAACACCTTTCAGAATCTTCAGTCAGAAAGAGTTATCATTTAGGGTTTGTTGACGCTATGGCACCCTAAATGCTAAGTTGAGTTTTCATCATTTAGGGTTTATCGATGCCGAGGCACCCTAGGTTGACTGATATATATGGGTATCTTCTAATAATATACCCTATCAAGAAAAGGGAAGGAGAATTCTAAGTTGAGACTAATCACTTGGCTCTAAACGACTCATAGTTTCATCTGTCCACACATGAATTCAGCATATGTGTTTAATGCAGCAAGAATAAAGGGGCAGTTGATCCTTGAAAGTGCGTTATATCGACTAGAGGGGAGGTGAATAGGCGATTTTTATGAATTCTTCAATGAGGAATTTGCCGGTGAGGAAATTCCTTAGGGAAGAACTACTAGCAACGGAATAAGTACTCAGAAGTAAGCATAACAAAATACAAGCATGGTCATCATGATGAAATGAAGACTAGCACAGAGTACAGAAAGCGTAATCACAGGATAACACAAGATGAAGACAAACAGACTGAAGAAATTGAACTTAGGAAATTGAGAAAGTCTTCAAACACAGATATGAACAAACACTCAACACAGTAATGAGGAAATGAAAGGGTTGAGGAAATAGAACCAGTTAGGTTGGTGAAGACAATGATTTGGTAGACCAGTTCCAACTGATGTCTCAGTTGTACGTCTGGTTGGAGCGGCTGAGTATTTAAACTCGAGGACACGCAGTCCCGGACACCCAGTCGCTGAGCATGCAGCTCAGGACACCCAGTCCTCACCGTATTCTCCTTGAACTAAGGCCACGCAGACCTCGTCCAATCACTCGTGGTAAGTCTTCAGGCGACTTCCAAACCTTCATAGACTTGGTCACTCAGCGATCCACAATTCCTCTTGGATGCTCTAGACCATGACGCCTAACCGTCTGGAAGAAGCACAGTCTTCAAAGGTAACAAGCGTCGGATCCACGCAGGATCAATTTCTTCAGTGATGCTCAATCACTTTGGGTTTGTAGGGGTTTGGTTTTGGGTTTTCCTCACTTGATGATTTTCTCTGAAAGTCCTCGGAGGATGGGTTTCTCTCAAATGACAAGTGTCAAGTTCTCTCGGAGCAGCCAACCAGCTAGTGGTTGTAGGGGCGGCTATTTATAGCCTAGGGAGCAGCCCGACATGATAAGACATAAATGCCCTTCAATGATATGACCGTTAGGTGGATAAGATATTTTGGGACAGCTGGCGCGCAGCACAGCAATGGTCGGAATTTTGACTCTCAAATTCCTCAGGGCTATCATGTTCCTCACTGTGTAGGCAATTCGCACTGGCGAATTCCTAACTCCTCAGTCAGAACAAATGTCACATCCCTAGCTTTACCCTGGCCTTGGACTAGCTTGGTTGCTGCATCATGTTTAAATTCAAATGAAATTTGGACTGAGGAATTCAGAAGCCTCAAAACCCTAATTAAAAGAAGGGCAAGCACCCTTTAAATTGCATTCTGTGAATCCAAAATGCCCTAAAAATAGTTTTGTGAATTTTGGCAAGAGTTATATATCAAACCAAAATTCTGGAATATTTTTAAGGAATTATTTGGTCTCTGAATTTAAATCAATAATCTATTTGAATTTGGGGATATATTCATAATATATAATGAATATATTTTCAAATGCTTTGAAATGTTTTATGTACTTTTGGAATAGACCAGAGAGGTAACATAAAATATTTCAGAGGAGTTTTGGCATTGTTGAATTATTTTTAAATTCAAAACAGTGGCAAAACAGATTAAATAAAAGAAAAACAGAACAAAAATAGAAAACAGTAAATAGAAGAGAGAGAGAGAGAGAGAGAGAGAGAAGCCCAGCTTACCTGGCCTCACCGTGCAGCCCACCAGAACTGGCCCAGCTGGCCAGCCCATCTGGCCGGCCCAGCCCACCTCCTCCCCCTTGTCTTCTTCCTCCTCTGCCAGGAGGACGAACAGAGGCGTGGCGCGCGCCCGAGAGGCCTCGGCCACCTCCTGCTTCCCCCCTGGCCACCTCCTGCCTGGGTGCCTCCCTCCTCGACGCCCGGAGACGCCACGCCACCCCCTCGGACCCCTCTCACTCTTCCTCGAGGCCCCGCCCCTCTGCTCTTTCTCTCTCGCCCGAACCCGAACACAGCCGTCGCCGCCGACGAGAACTACCGCGGCCACCGCTTTCCCCTCGCCTCTCCGACGCGCCCCCGAGCTCCTCCGTGACGTTCCCGTCCCTACCACGGAGCCACAAGACGCCGGACGCCCTGGAGCGCCGTCACCGACGCCATCTTCTTCCTCTGCACCGACGGCCGTCGTCGCTTGATTCGCCGGCCACAGAGCGTCCCCGGCCTCGCCCTCGCGCTCGTTGGACTCGCGGTGAGCCACTGAACCGTTCCCCTCTTCTTCCCATGCCGTTGGGCCGCTCTAGCCATTGCTTCCGCCGGAGCCGAGACGCTCCGCCGCACGGACTCGTCGCCGGCGAAATCCCGGTGACCATTTGGTCACGGGCGTGCACCGTTGCGCTAGCCGTGACCCGTAGAGCCCCTCCAGCGCCTCAGCTCCCTCGTTTGTGAGCTGCAGCGCCAGTTCCGCGAACCCCCGAGCTCCGGCCGCCGCCTCGGGCTTCATTCCGGCGAACCCCGGCCACCCCACGCCCTCTCGTTGGCCCCCCTAGTTGCGCACGGGCACGGGCTACCTTCTGGTGCCCTTCGCGCGTCCAGCCGTCGCCCGTAGCGCAACCCCGGTGAACTTCCGCCGCGTTCCGGGTCGCCGCCGGTCGAACTCCGGTGGCCAGTGACGTGGCTGGCTTAATTAACCACTAACCACCGCTTTGTGACACTGACAGCAGGGCCCCACCTGCTAATTAATCATAGATTAGTTTCTGTTTAGTTTTTAACTAATCCAGTGGCCCCACCCGTCAGCATTGACTCTGCTGACGTGGCCGTTGACCTGGCCCCACCTGTCAACGACACTAGTCAGCACTGTGTCACTGACCAGTGGACCCCACTGGTCAGGTTTGACCTGGAGGCGCCCTGTTGACCTGCTGACGTCATGATGATGTCAGGCTGACGCAATAAGTATTTTCTGGAATTTAAATAATCTTAAATGATTTAATAATTTCAGAAAATAGCTAAAACTTCTATAAATCATAGAAAATTAACCGTAACTCCAAATTAAATAAATTATATATGAAAAATTATCAGAAAAATTCAAGGAATCCATCTGTACCATTTTCATGCATGTTAGAACAACTTATAGCTGCTGTTTTAGCACAAATGATATAAAGGGCATTTATTTAATCACATATGGAGTTTGAATTTGAATCTTGTATTCAAACCAACTTCATTTAATCTGTTGCTAGTTGCATTAGCTCAAAACACATTCATTTTGCCATGTCATGATCATGCATCATATTGTGCATTGCATTGATTGTGTTCCCTTCTGTGTTGCCGGTATTTGTCCCCTCTCGATAGACGTGATACCGATGATGTGATCGTTGACACTGATGAAGACTCAATGTTATCTTCAGAAGTGCCAGGCAAGCAAAAACCCCCTTGTTCATTCCGATACAATCCTACTCTCTCGCTCCTGCTCTCTTTTACTGCATTAGGACAACACCGATTCATCTGTTACTTGCTGCGGTAGCTGAACCCCTTTATCCTCTGCATGACCTGTCATTGCCACAGTAAATAGATGAAACCCACTAGCATGAGTAGGAGTTGTTTGAGCCCTGTTGTGCCTACTCATTCATGTTTGTTTGTCATGCCTGCTACTGCTTAGAGTTGAGTCAGGTCTGATTCATCGGGGATGAATCAGAGGCGTGTGAACATGTCCTACTGTGTGTGAGCTAGGTGTGTGAACACGATTTGGTAAAGGTAGCGGTGAGAGGCCATGTAGGAGTACATGGTGGGTTGTCTCATTGTAGCCGTCCTCAGGAACTGAGTTCTGTGTTTGTGATCCATGATTCAGTTACTACCATACATTGGGCCCTGAAATATGACCCCGCTCGACTTCTTATTCACCCTTGTCCTCTGTCCAGGAGTTGCAAGTAGTTTCTGGTGTTTGTAGTATGCTGGAGGCCGTGGACAGCGCTGACCGTAGGGGTGGGCTGTGATGCGGTAGGCACGTGGCCGGGTATACCGGGCGCCCGTTTGGTGTCACGGAACCCTGTTCACATCGTTTGGGGCTGTGAGCGAAACTCCGGCCGGATCTCCTCATGGATGGAACCCGAATAGGCGATAAACCTGGACTAGAGACTTAGGTGGTTAGGTAGGTCGTGGTCTACACCCACGTCGGCTTTCGCTTGAAGTCTGCCGAGCACATGTCGTGTGCAGACGCTAAGTGGTGGAAACATGTATGAAGAAGTACACCCCTGCAGGGTTAACATCATCTATTCGAATAGCCGTGTCCGCGGTAAAGGACTTCTGGGTTGCTTATATCAGTTCATAGACAAGTGAAAGTGGATACTCTAAAATACGCAAGATAAGCGTGAGTGCTATGGATGGCGTTCTCGCAGGGAGACGGGAGCGGATCCATAGTGGTGTATTGATATGGTGAATATGTGGACTCGTGTGCGCCACCTCAAAAGTTACATTGCAGTCGTAGTTCAGGATAGCCACCGAGTCAAAGCTGGCTTGCTGCAGTTAAACCCCACCATCCCTTTGTTGATAATGATGCATATGTAGTTAGTTCTGATGTAAGTCTTGCTGGGTACATTTGTACTCACGTTTGCCTATTTTATGTTTTTGCAGAGAGACTTCGGTCTCACTAGTAGTTTCGCGTGGACTTCGACGTTTAGCTTGTTACCTCAGCTACGATCTTGTGCCCCGGCAGGATCTGATAGATAGTCAGGCTTCTCAGCCTTTTTCATTTATAGATGTCTGTACCCAGACATGATAGCTTCTGCTTGTGCTTTGACTTGTATGCTCTGAATGTTGGGTCGTGAGACCCCTGTTTGTAATATCTCGCTCCTCGGAGCCTATTGAATAAATACTTGAGTTGTAGAGTCATGTTGTGATGCCATGTTGTATTTGCACATATCGAGCATATTGTGTGTATGTTATTGAAATGCTTGGTATGTGTGGGATCTGACAACCTAGTTGTTATCCTTAGTAGCCTCTCTTACCGGGAAATGTCTCCTAGTGTTTCCACCGAGCCATGGTAGCTTGCTACTGCTCCGGAACACTTAGGCTGGCCGGCATGTGTCCTTCTTCGTTCCTGTGTCTGTCCCTTCGGGGAAATGTCACGCGATGAATACCGGAGTCCTGTTAGCCCGCTACAGCCCGGTTCACCGGAGTCCTGCTAGCCCAGTGCTACAGCCTGGATTCACTCGCTGATGACCGACACGTTCGATGCTGGGTCATGGATGCCTGTCCCTGTAAGTCTGTGCCACTTTGGGTTTACGACTAGTCATGTCAGCCCGGGCTCTTTATCATATGGATGCTAGCGACACTATCATATACGTGAGCCAAAAGGCGCAAACGGTCCCGGGCAAAGGTAAGGCGACACCCGTGGGGATACCGTGCGTGAGGCCGCAAAGTGATATGAGGTGTTACCGGCTAGATCGATGTGACATCGAGTCGGGGTCCTGACAGCGTTGGTATCAGAGCTTGACTGCCTGTAGGATTACCAAGCCAAACTGGTCGAAGTTGAGTCTAGAAATTCTTTAGTTATATAAGGGAATTGATTGTGGGATGGAACGTAAGGCTCTTTTTATTCCTTATACCTTATGCCCTTCTGATCTGAGTCATCTTCTCTTCTACGGGGATTAAGAACTAGGCTATCTCTTCTTTCTATTAGGATCACGTGTTACTAATCAGTAGACTTATAAGATTGTTGGATTTAAGCTTGAGTTCAGTTCCTACTACTTCTGTATGTTATCTGTTGATCTCGAAACCTTGATATTGTGCTTCTGAGTGGTTATGCCACCATTTTTGTGAATGTCTCAAGTCTTCTCTGAGCATTTACAGCCGTTATGCTGTCCGAGTCGTTCCAGGTTTCTAAATAGTCTGATGCATTTGCAAAATCCTTTTCCTCTGGTTTCGATGCTCCTTTATGCCAGCTCAATCACACTAATTGTTCAGTTGAGGTATTCTATTGCCTTGACATTATGTTGGAGTTACTATTATGACCCTAGGTGTCTCAGGGGATCACCTAGTAATCTAGCAATGTTTTGTGATCCCCAGTGTGATGATTCTGGCTTTTATTCTCGAAAGCATCCCGTGATGCTACTTAGTAGTAGGTATTCTACTCCTGGGTTTTGAACCCGAGATTCACTCTACTTACTTCATGTTGATAGTGTTTGCTAGTTCCTTCAGGATATTAGTAACTTTGCGATAGTCCTCGAGGTCCGTGGTATTTCCTTCTTCCAAATACTATGAACCGCTTATGGCAGATGTTTATTGGATCAAAAGATCACAATTAGAGTACTCTTGAGGAGTTCTCCATTCATAAATCGTGACTCTGCCAGTTCTACCTTTCTGCATGGGTTATCCGGAAGAAATATGTTGAACTTGGTTCGACATACTAATCTATGCATCCACAACTCAGAAAATTATATGTTCCTTTGAGTTGTTCTCTTTAGTTGCATTCTGACCCTCGCCTATCAATTGATAGTCAAGAGTATGCGTGCGTTCGTTTATCGATGCCTATTACTCTTGTGGTCCGTCAAGCCATTCTATCATAGAATGACCAGGAGAAACAAACTCCAGTACCTCTTCCATATCCAGGATTGGGTCAAAGAAGTTGTGCTCCGCAGATCAAAATGCCAATCCAGCTTTTGCTCTGTTCTACCTTGGAGTATTACCATCTTTATATCGAGATTGTTATAGGAATTGCACACCATCCTATGAACTCTTGGTGCAGTGATACTTCTCTCCATCATTAGTCATTCCTCGGCCCTCGTGTTGATGCAACCGGAATACCGACAAATGAATTGTGATGTGTGAAATCAATACTCCCAGCAACCTCGTTGCTTGGTAGTTAAAGGATAATAATTTCATTCTTAGCATGTTGGTTTTTGAATCATCATTCTAAGGTTGATCATGCTACCTAATCCATTCTCCTGGTTCACTCCTCGATCGATGAGTTAGGATTATTTCAAATCCTTGCTCTATTGATCATATCGTCTTGCCCTGAAAAGCAAGATTGTTCTCGAGCTTAGTAACATACCGGTGGTTCGTGATTTTCTGAATATCTTCTCAGAAGTATTACCAGGTTGTCACCTGACCGCTATGTTGAGTTCGTGATCAAGTTGGTTTATTCCTGTAAACCACCCCTTCTCCAAGAATCCGTGTTGGATACCCTGAGCTAGTTGGATAAGCTAAACAACAACTTGGAGAGTTGGAAGATAAAAGCGTGTCCGACTTAGTTCATGTTAAGGGATATCTTTTTGTGTGTGTGTGTGTGTGTGTTGAAAAAAGATGATATCTTCATCAATTGGTCCTTGTGAACAATTGTTGGATCTATTATCTTACCCAAACCTTTGATTGAGTATGGGCTATCATCCAATCAGACCAGAACCAACGATATTCGTAATGTTGTCTTACTCGTGGTTGATCCCTCGAGCATACACCATTATATCTTTTAGGTCTGACCAATGCTATCACTTGTTCACCTAACTATGGAATTCCTTTTGAAAGGAAACCCAGATGAATTGTTGTTGAGCCCATTGACAACATCCTTGCCTTCTCCATAATTTTGCTGAGCATTAAGCTAGTGTTGGAAACTTTTGAAAGCATTTTCTTCATGCTAGCTCATGAAGTATTTGTTGATGAAAGGAGTGACTTCCTCTTATACACGTGCATTTGGTGAAAGTTACCGCCGTGAATTTGAGAAAGTTAGTTTTGCTTCCTCTGGAATCATCCCAAGTCAGTCATGCATACGTGCGAAGTATTCTGTGGTCTGGAGATTTGCAACCTCCATTCTATATGTATATCCTAGCACACCAAGCCACTGATTGAGTTGTTCAAAGATAAAGGAGTCTGTCCAAGGTGAACTCTTTGGACTTCCACGCGTGGAGACTTCGATGTCATTAATGATGGTTTCCCTTCCTGAACTCGGTAGTGTTTTATTATAAGACTACTTTGTGGTCATGCTTGTCTTGGACAACGTGTTCACATGTTTGTAGCAGAACCAGCTCATGTTTTGGAGCTTGCTATCGTAGTTCATCTCCCGAGTATCCCGCAACGTCATCTCGTCGATTTGTGTTGCAAACTTTCATTTTTCTTTCTAGACTCGATGAGTCTGGAATATCCTGACACCAACCAGATCTGAATCTCAGGCAGATATGATGGTTTGGAACATTTCCCAAGAACTATAATATCGGTCCCTCGAAAACCGGTAAAGTGGATGTCGTGGCCAACACATCCAGCCGGAAGACCTGTTATTATAATATCTTGATTGAGGAAGTTGGCCACCTCCCCATAGGGATTTCGTAGGATTTACTCCCTAGTTGCCCCTATGGATTTTGAGATCCCGAAGTCCGACCTTTTTACTTGATGTTCTAGATATCAAACCATATCTATGAATGGTTACGCTAGCACATCAAGGAGAACATTAGAAGCGGAGTGCTAAATGTCTCTCGGTCGATCGTCCAGATTTTGTTCCTTGGCTCGCTAAGGTGAAATCTGAGAAAGTGTTATCCTCCTTTGCATCTGCATCGTCCATCGCTATTCATCATGGTAGTATGTTGTGTTGTCAGCATCCTTGACACGGATGTTGGTAAAACCTTGATGATTGTGGAAATGCTCAAGTTCTTGAAAGCACGTACAAGCGCTACGTGTTACCATCGGCTCTAACTAGGATTCCTCTCAGTTTCCTCGGCAATGCTATGACCTTTTCAACCAGTGAATTCACTCTTTATTGTTGGGTTCTTCCTCAG
Organism: Triticum aestivum; assembly: GCF_018294505.1. Lineage (NCBI taxonomy): Eukaryota > Viridiplantae > Streptophyta > Magnoliopsida > Poales > Poaceae > Triticum > Triticum aestivum. The sequence continues at coordinate 155,113,838 of NC_057807.1, forward strand.
TTACCAGAATCATTCCCATCATTTGCATTTTGTTCCCAGCTTGCACCGCCAATGTGCCATTCTACCACGGGTCTTTTCCATCTCCGGTGATAAGGAAATTCATCCATTACGTTGTCTTCAACAAGGTAATCCACATCATCCAAGTCCGAGTATGCCATTCTACTGGCCCCCTCCAAACGATCGTTGTGAACTGCCTTAGGCTGGTATGAAGAGTTTCAATGATCTCTGAATCAAAAGTAATTCTTTTTGCCACTTAAGGGGATATCTCTACGAGTCACCTTCCCTAAGGTGTATCGTTATGGTATCATGGCAACTCAACTCCTCGCTACGTTGACAATCGATTACCACCTTCTTAAGCGCGAAATTGTGGTCTACCTAGTGAACCTTCGTCATCTACTTCACTCCATTCCTATGGATGTGTGCTTCGCCTCTCATCTCGAGAGATGTTGCTATGTCTCATTCCGTGAGTTAGTCCTGAGTTGTTCGACCTTCGAGAAGAACCATTCTTTTAGGATCTTTCCTTTCCTCTCGTTGTCATGTTAGTGGGATTTCTCAAAGCAAGACGACAAGACAAAGATGGTGAATGAATCAACGTTCCTATGAAGTGCAACCTAGATCGTGAAGATTGTACTAGTTGCGTTCCCCCTTCACCTTACCCTACGCTTGAATCTCGAGACGAGATTCTTGTTTAGTGGGGGTGAGTTGTCACATCCCTAGCTTTACCCTGGCCTTGGACTAGCTTGGTTGCTGCATCATGTTTAAATTCAAATGAAATTTGAACTGAGGAATTCAGAAGCCTCAAAACCCTAATTAAAAGAAGGGCAAGCACCCTTTAAATTGCATTATGTGAATCCAAAATGCCCTAAAAATAGTTTTGTGAATTTTGGCAAGAGTTATATATCAAACCAAAATTCTGGAATATTTTTAAGGAATTATTTGGTCTCTGAATTTAAATCAATAATCTATTTGAATTTGGGGATATATTCATAATATATAATGAATATATTTTCAAATGCTTTGAAATGTTTTATGTACTTTTGGAATAGACCAGAGAGGTAACATAAAATATTTCAGAGGAGTTTTGGCATTGTTGAATTATTTTTAAATTCAAAACAGTGGCAAAACAGATTAAATAAAAGAAAAACAGAACAAAAATAGAAAACAGTAAATAGAAGAGAGAGAGAGAGAGAGAGAGAGAAGCCCAGCTTACCTGGCCTCACCGTGCAGCCCAGCAGAACTGGCCCAGCTGGCCAGCCCATCTGGCCGGCCCAGCCCACCTCCTCCCCCTTGTCTTCTTCCTCCTCTGCCAGGAGGACGAACAGAGGCGTGGCGCGCGCCCGAGAGGCCTCGGCCACCTCCTGCTTCCCCCCTGGCCACCTCCTGCCTGGGTGCCTCCCTCCTCGATGCCCGGAGACGCCACGCCACCCCCTCGGACCCCTCTCACTCTTCCTCGAGGCCCCGCCCCTCTGCTCTTTCTCTCTCGCCCGAACCCGAACACAGCCGTCGCCGCCGATGAGAACTACCGCGGCCACCGCTTTCCCCTCGCCTCTCCGACGCGCCCCCGAGCTCCTCCGTGACGTTCCCGTCCCTACCACGGAGCCACAAGACGCCGGACGCCCTGGAGCGCCGTCACCGACGCCATCTTCTTCCTCTGCACCGACGGCCGTCGTCGCTTGATTCGCCGGCCACAGAGCATCCCCGGCCTCGCCCTCGCGCTCGTTGGACTCGCGGTGAGCCACTGAACCGTTCCCCTCTTCTTCCCATGCCGTTGGGCCGCTCTAGCCATTGCTTCCGCCGGAGCCGAGACGCTCCGCCGCACGGACTCGTCGCCGGCGAAATCCCGGTGACCATTTGGTCACGGGCGTGCACCGTTGCGCTAGTCGTGACCCGTAGAGCCCCTCCAGCGCCTCAGCTCCCTCGTTTGTGAGCTGCAGCGCCAGTTCCGCGAACCCCCGAGCTCCGGCCGCCGCCTCGGGCTTCATTCCGGCGAACCCCGGCCACCCCACGCCCTCTCGTTGGCCCCCCTAGTTGCGCACGGGCACGGGCTACCTTCTGGTGCCCTTCACGCGTCCAGCCGTCGCCCGTAGTGCAACCCCGGTGAACTTCCGCCGCGTTCCGGGTCACCGCCAGTCGAACTCCGGTGGCCAGTGACGTGGCTGGCTTAATTAACCACTAACCACCGCTTTGTGACACTGACAGCAGGGCCCCACCTGCTAATTAATCATAGATTAGTTTCTGTTTAGTTTTTAACTAATCCAGTGGCCCCACCCGTCAGCATTGACTCTGCTGATGTGGCCGTTGACCTGGCCCCACCTGTCAACGACACTAGTCAGCACTGTGTCACTGACCAGTGGACCCCACTGGTCAGGTTTGACCTGGAGGCGCCCTGTTGACCTGCTGACGTCATGATGATGTCAGGCTGACGCAATAAGTATTTTCTGGAATTTAAATAATCTTAAATGATTTAATAATTTCAGAAAATAGCTAAAACTTCTATAAATCATAGAAAATTAACCGTAACTCCAAATTAAATAAATTATATATGAAAAATTATCAGAAAAATTCAAGGAATCCATCTGTACCATTTTCATGCATGTTAGAACAACTTATAGCTGCTGTTTTAGCACAAATGATATAAAGGGCATTTATTTAATCACATATGGAGTTTGAATTTGAATCTTGTATTCAAACCAACTTCATTTAATCTGTTGCTAGTTGCATTAGCTCAAAACACATTCATTTTGCCATGTCATGATCATGCATCATATTGTGCATTGCATTGATTGTGTTCCCTTCTGTGTTGCCGGTATTTGTCCCCTCTCGATAGACGTGATACCGATGATGTGATCGTTGACACTGATGAAGACTCAATGTTATCTTCAGAAGTGCCAGGCAAGCAAAAACCCCCTTGTTCATTCCGATACAATCCTACTCTCTCGCTCCTGCTCTCTTTTACTGCATTAGGACAACACCGATTCATCTGTTACTTGCTGCGGTAGCTGAACCCCTTTATCCTCTGCATGACCTGTCATTGCCACAGTAAATAGATGAAACCCACTAGCATGAGTAGGAGTTGTTTGAGCCCTGTTGTGCCTACTCATTCATGTTTGTTTGTCATGCCTGCTACTGCTTAGAGTTGAGTCAGGTCTGATTCATCGGGGATGAATCAGAGGCGTGTGAACATGTCCTACTGTGTGTGAGCTAGGTGTGTGAACACGATTTGGTAAAGGTAGCGGTGAGAGGCCATGTAGGAGTACATGGTGGGTTGTCTCATTGTAGCCGTCCTCAGGAACTGAGTTCTGTGTTTGTGATCCATGATTCAGTTACTACCATACATTGGGCCCTGAAATATGACCCCGCTCGACTTCTTATTCACCCTTGTCCTCTGTCCAGGAGTTGCAAGTAGTTTCTGGTGTTTGTAGTATGCTGGAGGCCGTGGACAGCGCTGACCGTAGGGGTGGGCTGTGATGCGGTAGGCACGTGGCCGGGTATACCGGGCGCCCGTTTGGTGTCACGGAACCCTGTTCACATCGTTTGGGGCTGTGAGCGAAACTCCGGCTGGATCTCCTCATGGATGGAACCCGAATAGGCGATAAACCTGGACTAGAGACTTAGGTGGTTAGGTAGGTCGTGGTCTACACCCACGTCGGCTTTCGCTTGAAGTCTGCCGAGCACATGTCGTGTGCAGACGCTAAGTGGTGGAAACATGTATGAAGAAGTACACCCCTGCAGGGTTAACATCATCTATTCGAATAGCCGTGTCCGCGGTAAAGGACTTCTAGGTTGCTTATATCAGTTCATAGACAAGTGAAAGTGGATACTCTAAAATACGCAAGATAAGCGTGAGTGCTATGGATGGCGTTCTCGCAGGGAGACGGGAGCGGATCCATAGTGGTGTATTGATATGTTGAATATGTGGACTCGTGTGCGCCACCTCAAAAGTTACATTGCAGTCGTAGTTCAGGATAGCCACCGAGTCAAAGTTGGCTTGCTGCAGTTAAACCCCACCATCCCTTTGTTGATAATGATGCATATGTAGTTAGTTCTGATGTAAGTCTTGCTGGGTACATTTGTACTCACGTTTGCCTATTTTATGTTTTTGCAGAGAGACTTCGGTCTCACTAGTAGTTTCGCGTGGACTTCGACGTTTAGCTTGTTACCTCAGCTACGATCTTGTGCCCCGGCAGGATCTGATAGATAGTCAGGCTTCTCAGCCTTTTTCATTTATAGATGTCTGTACCCAGACATGATAGCTTCTGCTTGTGCTTTGACTTGTATGCTCTGAATGTTGGGTCGTGAGACCCCTGTTTGTAATATCTCGCTCCTCGGAGCCTATTGAATAAATACTTGAGTTGTAGAGTCATGTTGTGATGCCATGTTGTATTTGCACATATCGAGCATATTGTGTGTATGTTATTGAAATGCTTGGTATGTGTGGGATCTGACAACCTAGTTGTTATCCTTAGTAGCCTCTCTTACCGGGAAATGTCTCCTAGTGTTTCCACCGAGCCATGGTAGCTTGCTACTGCTCCGGAACACTTAGGCTGGCCGGCATGTGTCCTTCTTCGTTCCTGTGTCTGTCCCTTCGGGGAAATGTCACGCGATGAATACCGGAGTCCTGTTAGCCCGCTACAGCCCGGTTCACCGGAGTCCTGCTAGCCCAGTGCTACAGCCTGGATTCACTCGCTGATGACCGACACGTTCGATGCTGGGTCATGGATGCCTGTCCCTGTAAGTCTGTGCCACTTTGGGTTTACGACTAGTCATGTCAGCCCGGGCTCTTTATCATATGGATGCTAGCGACACTATCATATACGTGAGCCAAAAGGCGCAAACGGTCCCGGGCAAAGGTAAGGCGACACCCGTGGGGATACCGTGCGTGAGGCCGCAAAGTGATATGAGGTGTTACCGGCTAGATCGATGTGACATCGAGTCGGGGTCCTGACAACAAATTCATCAGCGACCAGAAGAACTTCGTCTCTGTCACTGAAGAAAGTGACTGAACTGTATGAGATTTCCAAAGGCTTCACTCGAAGGGATTGGTAGGTGTATGATTTTGAGTTGAGCATCACATGGAAATTTTTCCTTAGTATTTCCTCGACCCCCTTTAACAGTACGGTGTTTCCTATGACTCAAGAAAGAGAAAATGAAACTACGAAAACAAAAGTCTTCACGCTTCATGTTCCTCAAATGAATACCAAGTCTTCAAGGTCACACCAATTTCTTCACTTTCAAAGTCTTCAGAAAGTCTTCAGAATATCAAAGTCTTCAGTCGAAGAACTTCATTTTTAGGGGTCGACTTTCTCTGTAAATATCAAACTCCTCATAGACTTATAGACCTGTGTACACTCACAAAATCATTAGTCCCTTAACCTATAAGTCTTCAATACACCAAAATCACTAAGGGACACTAGATGCACTTACAATCTCCCCCTTTTTGGTGATTGATGACAATATAGGTTAAGTTTTCAACGGGGATAAACATATGAAGTGTAAATACTGATATTGAGGAATTTGATTGCAAGATATAGAAGACTCTCCCTGAAGATGTGCATAGTGAGGAATTTGCGTTTGAGGCAATGCACGTTTGAAGAGTTGAATCATGGAGATCTCTCCCTATATCTTGTAATTCATACACGCATTTGATATATAATATGAAGAATTTGAAATGCATGATGAAATATGGTGCCTGATGAAATTCAGCATGTGTGCAATAATATTAACGAGGAATAAGCATGCAGAATAGCACATCAAAAGTATCAGAGCATAGTGCATCAAAAGTATCAGAGCACCATCCAAAAGTATCAGAGCACCATCGGGTTTAAGATTACAACTCGATCCAAATCAAAGTTTCAGAAGAACGAGAGTTGTAACTTAAAAAATGCCCTTTATATAGACCCGCTTGAAGACTAACTTAGATTTCTCCCCCTTTGTCATCAAATCACCAAAAGGATTGAAACTGAGGACTAACGCCCCTGAAGAATTTCAAGTCGATGGAGGAGCGCCAGCGTTGTCGGGGTTGTTTGTTGAAGCAGGGCCTGCCGCAGTGTCGTCCAAATCTTCATACTCATCAGTGTCACGCAATGAAGAATAAGAGCTGGCCACCAGTGGAGGAATTTTGACCCTCTTGAATTTCTTCGGAGGAGGTGCAGACCAGTCAAATTCTTCCTTGAGACCCATAGTCTTCACTTCTTGCGCTATAGACATGAGTGAGGACAGCCTAGGTGCGGTTGAAGGTTTCATGAAGGTAGTATTGGTTCTTCTTCACTACATTGTGTGTTGAGGTCATATTGTGAAGAAGTGCACCAAACTGACGCTTTACCCATTTGTGATTGCGATGAACCTTCTGATGAAGACTGAGGAGTAACTCACGGTCAGTCATCACCCTGGGTGCTGTGGCTTGAGGATTTTGCTTGGCTGAGGTATTTGCGGCAGAGTCATGTGTGGCAGAGTCGTCATTGGTAGAGTAAGATGTAGCCAGGCGAAATTGACCATCCAATGGACGAATGCCTTCATCGATCACAGCAGCTGCCTTGCCTTTATCATCAGATGATGACACTGTCCGTTTGAGGACTTCAATGGGAGGCAAGTAGCTACCGTGGTTCAGAGTGTCAGCTTTGTAATTCAGTGAAGATCTTGCCCTGATGAATCTCATAATCCAAGGCGCATAGGGCTTCAGCTCGAATGGTGACATAGCAATATTGGCCAGAGTCCTCATGAAGAAATCATGGAAGTTGACGGGAACGCCATGAATGATGTTGAAAAGCATATTCTTCATGATGTCAATGACTTCTTCATCATTTGAGTCATGCCCTTTGATAGGACTCATTGTCTTCGTCAGAATGTGATAGACAGTCCGAGGCACATAGAGTAATTCCTTGACGAGGAATTTGGTTCGTGGGGCCTGCCCAGGCTTCAAAGGATTCATGAGCACTTGCATATAGTGATTTGTCAGTTCAAGGTCATTGTAGATGCAACATGCACTGTCATGGGGAGGATCGAGAGGAAGGACACGAAGCAATTCAGTTGTCGGTGCCTTGTAGTGAGTGTTTTCAGTCATCCAATCCAACACCCATGAGTTGACATCTTCAGCGTCTCCAGTGATATGCAGTGTCGCGTAGAATTGAAGAATGAGTTCTTCATTCCAATCGCAAATGTCAGTGCAGAAATTGAGTAGTCCTGCATCGTGAAGAACACTGAGGACTGGCTCGAAGCATGGCAGAGATTTGATGTCCACGTGAGGAATATGTTCATGATCGAAGATTTTGTCTTTGTCAAACAGCACTGAGGAATAGAAGTTGGCTTGAATAGCAGTCTAGAAACGCCTCTTCCTTATGCGAGTAGGGTCATAGGGGTTGTAGTCAGTGAAGAATGCATGCTCGGAAAAGAAGTCTTCAGCCTTGAACTTCTGTTTGCTTGAGAACGGATTCTTTGGCTTTGGCAGAGGGGTGTCAGTGAGTTGCATCACTACCTCAGGAATCGCGAGCTCAGGTTCTTTAGGCTGAGGAATTTCTGGTTCCTCTTCTTGTGCAACCTGGGGATCAGCAGCAGCAGGTTCTTTAGCACTAGTGGCTGGAATATCTTCATGAACAGAGGGAGTGGGATGAGTTTCTTCAGAGCCCATTTGAACTATTATTGCCGGGGACTGAGGAATCTGTTGGATAGGTGTGAATAGAGGAGTATTGGGATGCTGGCTTTCCCAAAAGTCATCATTCATCACAGGTGTGGAGCATCCTATATCCACATCTTCATCTTCAATTTCCTCAACACCAGCCTCTTCAGCTGTGAACTGAGGCATAGGTGAGGAAATGACTGGCGTTGAAGGGATTGCGTCCACTTCAATTTCTTCATCTAGCTGTTCCGACGAACCAGCAGAATGATTTTCTTCATCAGATCCGCTTGGGATCTTATAGTCTTCTCCAAACGGAACAATTTCCTTTGATGACATGGAGGAAATTGGAACAGCATCAATTGGATTTTTGAGTGAGCTGGTCATTGGCTTCATTTTCTTTGCAGCCGAAGAATTTGACGCAGTTGATGCTTTCCTTTTCTTCACTGCAGCTCGCTCTGCAGCCTTGGTCTTCTTCACATCAAAGGCAGATGGAAGAATTGGAGTTGGTGTAGGTGCGGGAGGAGCTGAGGAATCTGGTTGATTTTCTTCAGGCGCAACTGATGCAGTTGCCCTGATCTCTTCAGTTTCTTCAGGCGCACCACTAGTGGATGCCCTGGCAATTTCTTCAGCGGCTGGAATGGAGTCATCAGCCCTGGAACTAGTATTTTCTTCAGCAGGTTGAAAGTCATCAGCGGTGCTGGCATGTTCTTCAGCTGGCTGAGCAGAGTCTGCAGCCTGAAGATTTTCTTGTTGCGATGGGGCTGCAACATTCGTGAATTTCTTCGTCAGATTGACGAATCTCACTTTGGCTCCTTGCCAATCAGCATAGTAGGCATCAAAGTCTTTGCTGAGGGCTTGAATTTCAGACTGAGCCTTGAGAAGTTCCTCAGGTGTCATTCTGACAACATTTTTCTTCAGGAGCTTCTCCTTTCTGTATTGCGCTTTCTTGATCTCTCTTGCCTTTTCAAACTTCCATTTCTCTTGAGTGATGAAATGGGTCATCATGTGACTTTGACCAGGAGTCAGAGGAAGATCAGGCATTGGGGTGTTTGGATCCTTGTGCCAGAGATCAATGTAATCGAGGATTTTTCTCGGATCCAAAAGCAGTGGCACAGATGTGCATTTGGCTCTAGCGGCCTTCACCTGTCTGTCTCTGATGATTTCTGCAAGTTCATCATCAGAAGCTTCATCATCAGAAGGCACATGGAATGCGACCTGTCTCTTCTTTGGACTTGGCCGAGGACCGCGTCTAGCTGTTGCTTTAGTCTTCAACGGTGTGGGGCCTAATGAGGAAATTGGTGCAGCTGAAGAACTTGCTGAGACACCAGAGGCAATCGAGAAACCAGTAGTCCTTTCACATGTAGCCAGATGCACAGGAGCTGAGGACTTTGAAGGAGCTGCTGAGGTCTTTGGTGGAGCAGTAGCAGTGTGAGGAATTTGCCGTGAGGGCATTGCTGAGGAACTTGGCCGTGAGGGCGCTCTTGGTGAAACACTTGGCTTACGAGCAGGCTTCTTTGGCATAGATTTCCTCGGCCTGACCGAGGCCTCAGTTGCAGCAGGAGTGGCAGAATCCTCATTGAATTTCTTCACTGCCTCCTTGGCTTGTCTTGCCAATTTAGCTTGGCGCCTAGCCCATTCTTCAGGAAAGTCCTCACCACGCTTGATGCTGGTGGGATCAGCTACTTGGCCAGGTGCCAATGGAGCTCTTGGGCATGGAGGATTTAAAGCAAATTTCTACATGTACTTTGGAGTCACATATCTGTACTCCCTCCATTCTCTTGCCCATCTTCGTTCAATCCTCTGAATGCGCACCTTGCGCTGATTTTTGTTTTCTTTGCCAAACTTGGCTTCATCAGGTGTGCAATAGTCCTTATAAATGTCATCAGGGATCTCGAAAGCAGTCATGACCTCAGGCTTCTTTCCTCCTTTCTGTGGTTTCTTACCGTCTGCCATATTCTTCAGATGAGGAATTTGAACAATTGAACACTCTGAAGAAGTATGCAATTTTTCTTCGAGGAACGCTGCAAATGAGCTAAGTTGATGAGAACCTAGTGATTCAGCAGCAGACATGAGTACCTGTGAACATAGTATAGGTGCAAGGAATTTGGAGAGGTCATATGCGTTCTCAGAAGGTTTTTCGAAAAGAACAAGTTTTGAGGAATTTGACCAGATGAACCTTGAGGAATTTCACTAAGCGTTCTTGTCTTAGGTTCCAGAGTTGTACAGATTGAAGATCCACACAATTAGGGAATCTTGAAGAAAATGATTGCTTAGAGAAACAGTTCAAGATCATATGATGTGTGAGGTGTTCATATGTGTGAAGATTTGAAGAATAAACACTTTTGAAGATTTTCAGGAAAGTTTGAGAATCAAAGTGAGTAATAAAAGTAACTTTTAATTACCTGAAGTGAAGAACACGACGAACAGAGAAGAACAGATGTGAAGTTCATCAGGTTAGATCTCCCACGCCCTAACTTGGCAGAGGGAGACAGCTACGGCGGCGGCGGAGTGAAGATTTCCGCAACCGGCGCGAGTACGATGGCGACGAGGTCGAGGCAGCGAAGCTCTTCTTCACCGGCGACGATGGAGTAGCGGCGGCGCTAGGGTTTGAGGAGCTCGAGCGAGAGGGAGCGGTCGAGCGGAGTAAATGAAGTGAGGAAGGGGAGAGGGGTATTTATAGATACGGTGAAAAACTGTTTGCCCGAAGATTTGGGACGAACATGCCCCTGCCCTTTCTCCTTCTCGCGACATGTGTCACCCACGTACTGTGTAGTTGAGATCGTGTACGATCATGGGTGAATAGAATAATGCATCATGGGATGTGGAACGGTTTGAGCGGCAAAACCGAAAATCTGGATAGGATTTGTTTTAAAGTTTCGTTCGCAATTTCTTCAGCTGACAAGGACACAGTGAAGATTTTGAACGACTTTCAAATAGAACGCACATGAAGAATTTGTGAATAGATTGGATTGAGTATAGCATAGAGGGGGAAGGGTCCGATCACATTCACATAGCAGAAAAAGTAACTTGAAGAAATAGCCATAAGTGAATGCTGTAGAGGACATAAACTCATATATATATAGCCAATGAAGAAAACGACGGAAACAGTGAAGATTTTGCAAAGTTGAAGAATTTCAAAAACTGAAGAATTTCCAAAACTGAAGAATTTCAAAAACTGAGGAAAAACTCAAATTGAAGATTTTCAACTTTTGTGGTGGCGTGACCCACCGTATAAGAATGATGATTTCAGACACCGCGTACAATTGTCGTAGGGTTCTGAGAATCAAATTCTTCATTAATTTCTTCACACTTAGAGTGTTATTCTTCATTGATTGAAGAAAAACGTTTCTTCATGTGTTGCACATCTAAGTCATCAATTTTGCATAAGTGTTAGGATGTGTGTCCTTTTCAAAGAACATTCGAAGATTCTAAGATATTTAGCTCACACCGCAACTTGCTAAATCTCTTCTCATCCAAGGGCTTAGTGAAGATATCAGCTAGCTGTTCTTCAGTCTTCACGTGCTCGATGGAGATGTCGCCCTTCAACACATGATCACGAAGAAAATGATGACGAATCTGAATGTGCTTTGTCTTCGAGTGCTGAACTGGGTTGTGAGCAATCTTGATGGCGCTCTCATTGTCGTAGAGGAGAGGCACATTCTTCACGTTGACACCATAGTCCTTGAGGGTTTGCTTCATCCAAAGCAGTTGAGCACAGCAAGAGCCAGCAGCAATGTATTCAGCTTCAGCAGTGGACAGTGATACGTAGTTCTGTTTCTTCAAGGACCAACAGACCAAAGATCGTCCGAGGAAATGACAAGTGCCAGATGTTGACTTGCGGTCCACACGATCACCAGCATAGTCAGAGTCAGAATATCCAATGAGATCAAAAGCAGAGCCCTTGGGGTACCATAATCCTAGTGTTGGTGTGTGAGCTAGATATCGAAGAATATGCTTCACAGCCTTATGGTGTGATTCCTTCGGTGCAGCTTGAAATCGGGCACACATGCAAACACTAAGCATTATATCTGGCCTAGATGCACATAAGTACAATAAAGAACCAATCATGGAGCGGTATACCTTATGATCGAAGTCAATACCATTTTCATCAGTGCATAGATGGCCATTTGTGGGCATAGGAATTTTGACGCCTTTGCAATCTTGCATGCCGAATTTCCTCGGTACATCTTTGAGGTATTTCTCCTGAGATATGAATATGCCATTGCGCTATTGACGAATTTGAAGACCTAAGATGAATTTCAACTCTCCCATCATAGAAATTTGATATTCTTCACTCATCATATAGGCAAATTCATCACTATAACGTTGGTCAGTACAGCCAAAGATAATATCATCAACATATATTTGGCACACAAACAGTTCACCATCATAAGATTTAGTAAAGAGAGTAGGGTCGAGTGAACCGGGTGTGAAGCCATTCTTCACAAAGAATTCCTTCAATGTATCATACCACGCCCGAGGGGCTTGCTTGAGGCCATAGAGGGCCTTATTAAGAGTAAAGACTTTGTCAGGATTCTTTGGATCTTCAAAACCTGGGGGTTGAGCAACATATACTTCTTCCTCAAGCTTACCATTGAGGAATGCACTTTTCACATCCATTTGATATAAGATGATATCATGATGGTTAGCATAAGCGAGTAATATGCGAATAGCCTCAAGTCTAGCAACAGGTGCAAAAGTTTCATCGAAATCAATTCCTTCAACCTGTGTGTAGCCTTGAGCTACCAGTTGTGCCTTATTCCTCACCACAAGGCCATTTCCATCTTGCTTGTTGCGGTAGATCCACTTTGTGCCAATGATATTATGCTTGCGAGGATCTGGACGGTTGACCAGTTCCCAGACATTGTTAAGCTCGAACTGATGTAATTCTTCTTGCATAGCCTGAATCCACTCCGGCTCCAGAAATGCTTCATCTACCTTAGTGGGCTCTGTGATAGAGACAAAAGCATAGTGCCCACAAAAGTTAGATAAATGTGAAGCTTTTGAGCGTGTGAGAGGACCTGGGGCTCTAATTTCATCGATGATCTTCTCCACTTGCACTTCTTTTGCAACGCGAGGATGAGCTGGTTGTCGCTAAGGAATTTGATCAGCATTTTCTTCAGCACTTTTCCTCAGCATTTTCTTCAGGTGCATCAGCTCTACGTTCTTCATGAACAGGAATGAATTCTTCAGCAGATTCTTCAGTAGGAATGACATCCTCAGTTGCTTTGAATTTGATAGAATCCTCGGGTGCTAGTCCATCTAACACAGAAGGTAGGTGCTCTATTGGGTTTCTTGTCAGTGAGGAGTTCATAGGCCGTCTTCTTGAAGAATTTGTGAAGATATACTCTGTTGATGATGTGGCATGCAGTATCAATTGCATCAATCCAAAAACGCTGAGGCGTTTTGTATTCATCAAGCATAGTGCGAGCCATCTCAACAAGAGTTCTGTTCTTACGCTCCACGATGCCATTTTGCTGAGGAGTATAGGGAGCAGATAACTCATGAGTAATACCAAGTTCATCAAGATAGTCATCAAGACCGGAATTCTTGAACTCAGTTCCATTGTCACTTCTGATGTGCTTGATCTTCACACCAAAGTTGGTTGAAGCCCTCGAGGAAAATCGTTTGAAGACTTCCTGCACTTCATGTTTGTAAGTAACAATGTGTACCCATGTATATCGAGAGTAATCATCAACAATGACAAAACCATATAGAGATGCATCATTAGTGACTGCTGAGTAATGATTAGGTCCGAAGAGGTCCATGTGAAGCAATTCGAATGGACGAGTAGTGGTCATGATAGTCTTCGCTGGATGCTTGGCCTTGGTCATTTTTCCAGCTTCATAGGCTCCGCATAAGTGATCCTTGAGGAATTTGACATTCTCAGTGCCAATGACATGCTTCTTCTTCGCAAGCGTGTGCAAATTCCTCATGCCTGCGTGACCAAGTCGTCGATGCCATAGCCAGCCTTCTGAAGCTTTTGCAAGTAGACACACGGCTGGTTGTGGCCCTGTAGAGAAATCAACAATATACAAATCTCTCCTCCTAAAGCCTTCGAAGACTTTGGAATTGTCGGCTTCCATAATCACAACACAGCGATACTTGCCAAAGACAACAACCATATCAAGATCACAAAGCATTGAGACTGGCATGAGGTTGTATCCTAAGGACACAACAAGCATGACTTTGTCCATGTGTTTATCCTTAGAGATTGCAACCTTACCAAGACCCAATACCTGACTTTTGCCTTTGTCAGCAAAGATGATATGCTTCAGAGGTGACGGTGATAAGGGAGCATCCATCAATAGATTCTTGTCACCAGTCATGTGATTCGTACATCCACTATCGAGGACCCACTCAGTAGTTTTGGGTTGATCATCCTGCAGATGAATTAGTGTAACTTACAATCTCATATGCTTCATCAGTGAAGAATATGATATCAAGTTCATCAGATGAATTTCATCAAGCAGTAAACAGATATAGCAGTATGAGGACGTGTGAAATGAAGGTTCATTTCATCATGATTCGCCTGCGTCCTTTCAGGCAATTTCGTCAGGTCCCCAGCAAATTCTTCAGACGTTAAAGCACTTCTGGAGACCTGGCCCTGCAGAAGAGATTAGTTCTTTTTCTTCACCTCCCACATCTGAAGGGGTGGCAAAGAGTTCATCACTCTGCGAGCACCATACGAGAATGGTGGCATAGAGGCCAAACCATTTCGTTTCACATAAGAGGGGTTAGGGTAAGCATATGAATAAGCAGAGAAATTCTTCGAGGACTTATGAACATAATGGTTTGAAGAATAATGCACATATTCATAGCCCTTAGCTCTACCCTGCGAAACAGAGTTGTTAGCACGATGATAATCATATGAGGACTTTGATCCTTTTGAGGAATTTGATCCACATGAGGAATTTGGTCCGTATGAGGACTTGGATCCATATGAAGAATTTGGTCCATATGAAGAATTTGATCTGAGGTTCCTGTTCTTCACAGGTGGTGTCATGAGGACATTCACCTGAAGACTTTCGAGGCTCTTCTTGGGAACCCAGATTTTCTTCATAGGAGAACCATTCCTGCAGTTAGTGCCAACATATCTAGCAAATACTCCACCATTCTGATTTTTGAACAGTTTATAGTTGGAGTCAAATGACTCATCAGAAGAATGAGGAGATTCACATGTAAAGCCAGATAAGTTAGATGGATCAACTAGAGGTCCCTTTGCAGCAACCCATGAGGTTTTGGGGTACTGCTCAGGCTTCCAATATGTTCCATCAGCATTGAGTTTCCTCTCAAAGGCAATACCCTCTTTCCTAGGGTTTCTATTGAGGATCTGCTTTTTAAGCACATCACAAAGAGTCTGATGCCCTTTGAGGCTTTTGTACATGCCTGTCATGTACAATTCCTTCAGCCCTGCATTGTCAGTGATACTAGCAATGTCCTCAGATGAGGAATTAGTGATAGCAGAGGCAGATGAAGAATTTGTAACAGTTGAAGCATTTGAACATTCAGGTGAAGAATTAGCAGATTCACGTTCAATGCACTTTAAGCATGGAGGAACAAATTCTTCCTGAGAAGCGCTGATTTGTTGAGCAAGTAATGAATCGCGCTCCTTCGGAAGATCTTCATAACTCACTCTTAGCTTCTCGTGATCAGTCAAGAGGGTATTATGTTGATCTTGAAGGGCGTCAAACTTGGAATGAAGTCTCTGAAGACATTCACCCAATGCTTTTGACTGGTCCATTTCTTTACCCAACATATCATCACTTTTGTCTAGCATGCTTTGAACTTGTTCCAAAGCCGTTTGTTGTTTAGTGGCAATGCAAACAAGTTTGGTATAACAAGATTCAATATCGTCATCAGATTCATCATTATCAGATTCATCATTATCAGATTCATCATCACAACGCTCGGATGAGGAGCATTCGGTTACCTCATCACCTTTTGCCATGAGACATGATGCAGAAGATGATGATTCTGGCTCGAAAGTCATCGTTTTGAGAGATTCCTTGAAGTCCTCAAACCAGGGATCATGACGGGTTCGATGACCTTCATAGACATCAGAGATTCGGTCCCAGATAAGCTTCGCATTACAAAGATGCATAATGCGCCTGAATTCATCTCTGGATAGGCAGGAACAGATGATATCCTTCGCCAAGATGTCAAGTCGAGTGTACTTGCGAATATCATCAGCGTCCGCCATCTTGCATAGATCAGTAAGACCAATCTCAGTGACGGTCCATAGCTCGCTGTTCCTTGCCATGAGGTGCTTCCTCATCATGGCCTTCCACTTGGGATAATCATGACCGTCAAAGATAGGGCATGTCACTTTCTTCATACCTGCGGTCGACATAACTAAAACTCCAGGCGGTTAAACCAAAATCACACAGAACAAGGGAGTACCATGCTCTGATACCAATTGAAAGTGCGTTATATCGACTAGAGGGGGGTGAATAGGCGATTTTTATGAATTCTTCACTGAGGAATTTGCCGGTGAGGAAATTCCTTAGCGAAGAACTACTAGCAGCGGAATAAGTACTCAGAAGTAAGCATAACAGAATACAAGCATGGTCATCATGATGAAATGAAGACTAGCACAGAGTACAGAAAGTGTAATCATAGGATAACACAAGATGAAGACAAACAGACTGAAGAAATTGAACTGAGGAAATTGAGAAAGTCTTCAGTCAAAGTCTTCAAACACAGATATGAACAAACACTCAACACAGTAATGAGGAAATGAAAGGTTTGAGGAAATAGAACCAGTTAGGTTGGTGAAGACAATGATTTGGTAGACCAGTTCCAACTGCTGTCTCAGTTGTACGTCTGGTTGGAGTGGCTGAGTATTTAAACTCGAGGACACGCAGTCCCGGACACCCAGTCGCTGAGCACGCAGCTCAGGACACCCAGTCCTCACCGTATTCTCCTTGAACTAAGGCCACACAGACCTCGTCCAATCACTCGTGGTAAGTCTTCAGGCGACTTCCAAACCTTCACAGACTTGGTCACTCGGCGATCCACAATTCCTCTTGGATGCTCTAGACCATGACGCCTAACCGTCTGGAAGAAGCACAGTCTTCAAAGGTAACAAGCGTCGGATCCACGCAGGATCAATTTCTTCAGTGATTCTCAATCACTTTGGGTTTGTAGGGGTTTGGGTTTGGGTTTTCCTCAC
Source organism: Triticum aestivum (assembly GCF_018294505.1). Lineage (NCBI taxonomy): Eukaryota > Viridiplantae > Streptophyta > Magnoliopsida > Poales > Poaceae > Triticum > Triticum aestivum. The sequence continues at coordinate 155,130,625 of NC_057807.1, forward strand.
TTGATGATTTTCGCTCAAAGTCCTCGGAGGATGGGTTGCTCTCAAATGACAAGTGTCAAGTTCTCTCGGAGCAGCCAACCAGCTAGTGGTTGTAGGGGGCGGCTATTTATAGCCTAGGGAGCAGCTCGACATGATAAGACATAAATGCCCTTCAATGATATGACCGTTAGGTGGATAAGATATTTTGGGACAGCTGGCGCGCAGCACAGCAACGGTCGGAAATTTGACTCTCAAATTCCTCAGGGCTATCATGTTCCTCACTATGTAGGCAATTCGCACTGGCGAATTCCTAACTCCTCAGTCAGAAAAAATTCATCAGCGACCAGAAGAACTTCGTCTCTGTCACTGAAGAAAGTGACTGAACTGTATGAGATTTCCAAAGGCTTCACTCGAAGGGATTGGTAGGTGTAGGATTTTGAGTTGAGCATCACATGGAAATTTTTCCTTAGTATTTCCTCGACCCCCTTTAATAGTACGGTGTTTCCTATGACTCAAGAAAGAGAAAATGAAACTACGAAAACAAAAGTCTTCACGCTTCATGTTCCTCAAATGAATACCAAGTCTTCAAGGTCACACCAATTTCTTCACTTTCAAAGTCTTCAGAAAGTCTTCAGAATATCAAAGTCTTCAGTTGAAGAACTTCATTTCTAGGGGTCGACTTTCTCTGTAAATATCAAACTCCTCATAGACTTATAGACCTGTGTACACTCACAAAATCATTAGTCCCTTAACCTATAAGTCTTCAATACACCAAAATCACTAAGGGGCACTACATGCACTTACAATCCTACTCAATTAAGTACTAAGATAACCCGGACCATGCATTAGTCGCAAGTACCCCATATGTCCTATTTTTAGCAAAGTCATGCTAAAATTCACGGAAAATTTCAGCATGACCTTTGCTGAAAATAGGACATATGGAGTACCCGAATTTGCTGGAACGGAAGTTAATCGACATTCCGGCAAACTCAAGGGCCTCGGGGTACCTGCAAAATCATTATCCAATGAAGGAATTGCGCCGCACACTACTGCCTCACACTGCTGCCAAAATCATTATCGACATGCTGGTATTGTGTTTCTCAAAAAACATCTTGCAAATAGTTGCACCGCACAGTGCTGCCTAAATGTTTAAGCAATACTAAAGCATTAAACACATATGCTGAATTACAACTCCAGAAGCAAAGCATGGGCTAGGACAATGACAACACTGAACCAGAAGCCCAAGCCTGTACTTAACTAGGACCAGGTCCATTAAATCCTCAGAGACCAAGAAATGGAATCAGCTGCTATTATAGAATCCACAATCCAGTGTCACTGATTGAGTCATGGGAAATGCCAAGTCTCATTAATATCAACTAGTACCATCGAGATCGATTTTAATAAAAGTAATATAGCAAAATAAACAGTTAAGTCCCATAGGTGAGCAAGAAACTTTGGTCTTCTAGTTACAGTCCTACAGAACAAAGCTAACATAATTCTAGATGCCACAAATCATGTCCAGAAGATCAAAATCTAAAACCACACACTTATGTTCAAAGACCAAATTAGGAACATTTTGAGACATGGAAAAATAGGGTACATCTGAAGATGCAGCAGACTATGAAGAAAAGAAGACTGTAATACAAGAAGATGATTGTCGCTAAGGTAAGAGAAACCATCTGCGACCAACACTGTAAGTAATAGACCGGTTTAGTACGATTCTAAAAATACATCCAGCAAAGCATGTTCATTGAAAAATAGAAATGCAAAGCACAAGTCCTAAAGCATTAGTGGTAGCTAGTAGGTGCAGATTAGTATATCAACCATAACTTAATTGCCTATGGACTCGGGAAAATCCCCATGATAGTGACAGATTTGTGTACTCCAGACAGTCTGAGCTGCGTAGGCTGCAGCTAAAATGTATATGAAATGCATGACATGCTTGATAAAATGTATAATGATTGCGCTTGACATGCGAATCACTGCAGTGCAGAACTCGAGAGAATGAAGGTATCTACTATGCTATGCAGGCCTCCCATGGGCTCACAAGCTCTGCCCCTGATTCAAGTCCTCAACAACTTCATACTACATAAATAGAACCCAGAAAAGAGCATGGTGGAGTACTCATAGAAGAGAGCCTGAAGGGGCAAAACTTGGGCTTCCCTCTCTTGCCACACTTGAGGAGATGCGTGCCCTTCTTCAGAGCAACAATGGCCTGGATAATAAGAGGAAGAACCAATCCGTCAGAATCAGATCACATTCTTGGCTCATCCTACCCGGGAATAATATGGAATCTGCAGACGCCTCTAAATCTGACCAGTTTTGAGGTAAACAGAGAATGGTCAAGCAAAAGTACTGTAAAAAAACATTTTAGGCCTTGTAATAATCCAGAGTCTAAATCAGCCAAGAAATCTAAGAAATGGTCGCGGGCGCCGGCGGTGGGAAGGTTTGGGGCGGCGGCGGTGGTCTGGTGGAGGGCACGGGTGGATTGGGCGTGATTGGGGGCGGCGGTGGTCGGGTGGGGGTCGGGGGCGTCGGGGGCGGTGGGGGTCGGTGAGGGAGTCCTAGATTAGGGGGTATCCGGACAGCCGGACTATATACTTTGGCCGGACTGTTGGACCGTGAAGACACAAGACTCAAGACTTTGTCCCGTGTCCGGATGGGACTCTCCTTTGCGTGGAAGACAAGCTTGGCGATTCGGATATTAGATTTCCTTCTTTGTAACCGACTCCATGTAAACCCTAGCCCCCCTCCGGTGTCTATATAAACCGGAGGGTTTAGTCCTTAGGGACACAATCATAATCATCATAGGCTAGCTTCTAGGGTTTAGCCTCTACAATCTCGTGGTAGATCCACTCTTGTAATACTCAAATCATCAATATCAATCAAGCAGGAAGTAGGGTTTTACCTCCATCAAGAGGCCAGAACCTGGGTAAAACATCGTGTCCCTTGCCTCCCGTTACCATTAACCTTAGACGCACAGATCGGGACCCCCTACCCAAGATCCGCCGGTTTTGACACTGACATTGGTGCTTTCATTGAGAGTTCCTCAGTGTCGTCGCTGCGAGGCTTGATGGCTCCTTCTATCATCAACAACACGGTCCAGGGTGAGACTTTTCTCCCCGGACAGATCTTCGTGTTCGGCGGCTTCGCACTACGGGCCAATTCGCTTGGCCATCTGGAGCAGATCGACAGCTACGCCCCTGGCCACTAGGTCAGGTTCGGAAACCTAAACTACACGGCCGATATCCGCGGAGACTTGATCTTCAATGGATTCAGGCCTGCGCCAGGAGCGCCGGACAGTCACGATGAGCACGGCTTAGACCTGCTGTCGAACAATGCTCAGGATATCGCCCCTGCAGGAACCCCGGACCTAAATCCGGGGCAGATCACGTCGCCCGAGGACGGGTGGATGGACCCCACCCCGGAGGCCGCACACCCATCGGCGGTAGATCCGAACACAGACTTCACCCCCAAGGAAGCCTGTGACACCGGACCCCCGGACTCGTATCCGGCTGTAGGTTCCAGTCTGCGCACCCCCGAGCCCGCCGAATCTGGTTGGGCTCCGGTAAAGGAGTTCATCGCGGCAGATATCTTCCAGCACTCGCCCTTTGGCGACATGCTGAACTCGTTAAAGTCTCTCTCTTTGTCAGGAGACTCTTGGCCGAACTATGTCCGGCTCGAGTGGGAAGCAGGCGACGAAGGAATTCATTGCCGACCCACCACCCACTTCATTGCCACGGTCGATGATTTAACCGACGTGCTTGACTTCGACTCTGAAGACATCGACGGTATGGACGACGATATAGGAGAAGAACAAGAACCACCGCCCATGGGGCGGTGGCCAGCCACCTCCTCATATGATATATATATATATGGTCACTTCGAAAGAAACCAATGGCGATGAGGCAAGAAAGCAAAGCATGGGCGGCATTGGCGCCGCTCCAAGCCCCGCCACAGAAATACCGGCTTAGGAGACGAAAACAATCCGGATGGTGCCGAAGATGAATACAACCCCGATCAGCCTGCCTTCGAGCAGGCCGAGCAGGAAGACGGGCAGGTCAGCCCAGACGAACAGGCGACGGACGGATATCCGGAGAAGGACAACTACATGCCCCCCTCCGAAGACGAGATTAGCCTCGGTGACAACGAGTTCGGCGTGCCTGAGGACCCCGTGGAGCAGGAGTGCTTCAAGGCCAGCTTATGGCCACTGCGAGGAGCCTGAAAGAGAAGCAGCAGCAGCTCCAAGCTGATCAAGACCTACTCACAGATAAATGGACTGAAGTCCTGGCAGCCGAGGAATATGGACTCGAGTGCCACACGGCTGACCGGCCACCTCGTGGCCGGGATAAAATGGCGTATCAGCCCGAATACCAGCCCGCACCCCCACGCCAATACACAATGGCCTGGGGCAATAGGCAGGACCTGCAAGATATACTGAAAAACAAGGCAGGACAGCCAAGATCGATCTTCGGATCGCGGGGGCACACCCCAACATGTAACGATGATCGTTACGCCGGATACACCATCGACAAGTCCGGCCGGGCCGAATATAGCCAACCGGACTCAGTCAAACTATGTAGCCACGTAGCCCGGCATAGAGGCGCCGCACACCCCCTCTGCCTCACTGGCAAAGTGATGGATCATGAATTCCCAGAAGGGTTTAAACCCGTAAACATCGAATCATACGATGGCACAACAGACCCCGCAGTATGGATCAAAGATTTCCTTTTCCACATTCACATGGCCTGCGGTGACGATCTACACGCCATCAAGTACCTTCCCCTTAAGCTCAAAGGACCGACCCGGCACTAGCTAAACAGCCTGTCGGCAAATTCCATTGGCAGTTGGGAAAACCTGGAGGACGCATTCCTCAACAACTTCCAGGGCACGTACGTGCGACCACCTGATGCCGATGACTTGAGCCACATTACCCAACAGCCCGGAGAGTCAGCCAGGCAATTCTGGACTCCGTTCCTAACCAAAAAGAACCAAATAGCCGACTGTCTGGATGCCGAAGCCCTGGCGTCCTTCAAGCATAATATCCGTGACGAGTGGCTCGCCCGACACCTCGGCCAGGAAAAACCAAAGTCCATGGCGGCCCTCACGACACTCATGACCCACTTTTGCGTGGGTGAGGACAGCTGGTTGGCTCGCAGTAGCACCACGCCAATAAATTCCGGCACCTCAGATGTCCGCGACAATAACGGCAAGCCACGGCGCAACAGACATAAGCGACGGAACAACGACGACAACACTGAAGACACGGCAGTCAACGCTGGATTCAGTGGCTCGAAATCCAGTCAGCTGAAACAACCGTTCAAAAGAAACAATCAGGGACTGTCCAGTCTGGACCGCATACTTGACCGCTCGTGCCAAATTCATGGCACCCCGGATAAGCCAACAAACCACACTAATAGAGACTGTTGGGTGTTCAAACAGGCCGGTAAAATAAATGCCGAAAACAAGGACAAGGGGCTGCACAGCGACGATGACGAGGAGCCCCAGTGTCCGAACATGGGGGGACAGAAGAAATTTCCTCCCCAAGTGAAGACAGTCAATATTATCTACGCCACCCATATTCCCAAACGGGAATGGAAGCGAGCACTACGGGACGTCTATGCGATGGAGCCAGTCGCCCCCAAATTCAACCCATGGTCAACCCATGATCACCCTACCAGCATTCGTCACGGCGGTTCAACTGCATTGGTCCTAGACCCAATCATCGACGGATTCCACCTCACGCGAGTCCTTATGGATGGCGGTAGCAGCCTAAAAGTGCTCTATCAGGACACAGTGCACAAAATGGGCATCGACCCTTCGAGGATCAAGCCCACCAAAACCACCTTCAAAGGTGTAATTCCAGGAGTAGAGGCCCGTTGTACGGGCCCTATAACACTGGAAGTGGTCTTCGGATCTTCGATAACTTCTAAAGCAAGGAGTTAATCTTCGATATCGCCCCTTTCCGTAGTGGTTATCACGCACTGCTTGGACGAACCGCATTCACTCAATTCAATGCGGTACCACACTATGCATACCTCAAGCTCAAGATGCCAGGACCTCGCGGGGTCATAACAGTCAACGGAAATATGGACCGCTCTCTCCATACAGAAGAGCATACTGCAGCCCTCGCGGTAGAAGTACAATGCAGCCTTCTCCGGCAAACCACCAATCCGGCGACAACAACCCCGAACACCGTCAAGTGAGTCCGCAGTACCCCGCAACAGGATCGCCAGGCGTGCCAAGAGCGTGACTAGCAGTCCGGCCTCCGCTCCAGCCCCATCAATGCAGCATTCGTGCCACAATTACGCACTCAAAATACCATGGGCATAGGCGGAGGCGCAATAGTGACTCAGTCAACAGTGCGGTACAACCGCAACATACTTTAATAACCCCCCCCCCTTTATCTTTCAGGACACTGCTTTTGGGCAACCTCTTCAGAAGAGCTGGATTGTCGGACTTGCACAGGAGAGAAAACCAAGGAGGCAAAAGGCTTTGCCCACAAAGGGAATACCCAGGTGGAATCTGTTCACGATTGTTATACCTGTTTTATATACCTACATGTGGCCCGCCCCTGGATAGGACATGTTAAATAGTCCTATTTACTTCTGCTTAACGCATTCATTGTAAACATACGCTTAGACGTATTATTCATCAATGGGAAATAATATATAGCATCAGCTTATTACTCCTATTTGCACATTTTTTCTATAAATGTTTATTTAATATTGCATCCGTACACCTTGGTACGTTCAGTTTGCCAGGGGCTTCTTATGGCACCCCATAATACGGCAAGACAAGTTTGAACACTTTCAACATTGCGGCACCCCGAACTTATAGCATTATATGCATCAGCTCCAAATCATGTCTTGGGTCAATAGTTGGGCTTGCCCAGCTCCCCTGTTTTGGTACCTTACGTTCCGTTATATCGGCTAAGGTAGCGCAGGGAGAACTACTGCGATTGTGTCCAGGTTCTTCTGGACGAGCACCTCAGTAGAGAAAGCCGAAAACTGACCGGCATGATGCGGCGAGAGCTGGTCGCTGTTCGAGAGGTCTTAAAATCCTTAAATATTTTTTCTGATTTAGACGAGGAATCGGCCTCGTCCGATTTAGGCGTATATAGCGCCCCAATTCGGCTTTCCGAATTCTAGGGGCTTCACCGAAATTTGAAATTATAGACTTCTATGGCTAAGTGAAAGTTATAAAGCCGCATAGTCCGATTGCCTTGTTCGCTGCGCCAAACACCTCCTTTAGGGACCAAAAATTTGGATAAAGAGTGTCTGGGTTTTTCCACAAACACCCCAGTACTAGTTATGTGGGGGCGGAAGCCGACGACTGGCCTACTTTTAGAATTCTATAAATAGTCGCACATAAGGTAATATTTTAAATCAAAACAAAGCGCTATATAGCGCAAATGACTTCGTCTTTATATTACAAAAATGACAGAAGTACATTCACTCAAAGATCGTGTCCTTGGTACATTCTTCGGCCACGAGACGAGCGCCTTTCATAACGCCATCATAATATTTTTCGGGACAGCGATGTGCCTTGCCCTCCGGCGGTCCATCCTTCACCAGCTTCTCCGCATCCAGCTTGCCTCAATGCACCTTTGCACGGGCAAAGGCTCGGCGGACACCCTCAATGCAAACTGATCGCTTGATCACTTCAAGCCGCGGACAGGCATTTACCATCCGCTTTATCAGGCCGAAGTAGCTGGCGGGCAGGGGCTCACCAGGCCACATCCGGACTATGAAATCTTTCATAGCCACTTTGTCGGTGTCAAAACCGGCGGATCTCGGGTAGGGGGTCCCGATCTGTGCGTCTTAGGCTGATGGTAACAGGAAGCAAGGGACACAGTGTTTACCCAGGTTCAGGCCCTCTCGATGGAGGTAAAATCCTACCTCCTGCTTGATTAATATTGATGATATGAGTAGTACAAGAGTAGATCTACCATGAGATCGTAGAGGCTAAACCCTAGAAGCTAGCCTATGATGATTATAATTGTGATCGTGATAGGCCTTCTAAGGACCAACCTCTCCGGTTTATATAGACACCGGAGAGGGCTAGGGTTTACACGGAGTCGGTTAAAAGGAAGGAAATATAATATCTGGATCGCCAAGCTTGTCTTCCACGCAAAGGAGAGTCCCATCCGGACACAGGACGGAGTCTTGAGTCTTGTATCTTCGCGCTCCAATAGTCCGGACGAAGTATATAGTCCGGCTGTCCGGATACCCCCTAATCCAGGACTCCCACAGTAGCCCCTGAACTAGACTTCAATGACGATGAGTCCGGCGCGCATTCTTGTCTTCGGCATTGCAAGGCGGGTTCCTTTCTCCGAATACTCCAAAGTAATTATCGAACACTTAAATCGTGCCCGGATCTGCAAAAATGATCTTCACATACCACCGTAGAGAGAATGATATTTTGCAAGTGCAATCTGCTGACAACTTTTTTAGACGTGACATGCCATTACGGTCGGGTCATTATTCGAATCGTTTTCCCACAACCAGCCACAGCGCATATTGCGAGGCGGTTTTCTTGACACATCTTGTCAAAGCAGAGATCGTGTCCCCTTATCACGGGATTCTCATCAATACGAGTATGGGTAATTCCATCGCGCCATCAATCGTGGCGCTTGGGAAGTAAGCAATTCTCAACGGGCAAATGGGGAGGCACCCCGCTTTCGTCGCCTCTATAAAGGGATAAGGGTTCCCCATTTTTACCCACACCCTCTTCCTCCTTTGCTCACCCTTGCCTCCTCGAGCTCCAGCACCCTAGCCAAAGTCTTCTCCGCACAGCGTAACATGTCCAGAGCAGGAGGCAAGTGGGTGGCCTCCACCGTGAAGGAGAAGCATATCGCGAATCTTCGGGCGGCCGGATACTTGGCCGCAGACATAGCGCACCGGCAACCGGACGCCGGGCAGATCATTACAACTCCGGAACCTCATGAGAGGGTCGTGTTTGTCGCCCACTTTGTCCGTGGACTGGGATTTCCACTTCATCCCTTCGTTCGCAGGCTCATGTTCTACTACGGGCTAGATTTCCACGATCTAGCCCCAAATTTCATCCAAAACATCTCGGTGTTTATCGTCGTGTGCGAGGCCTTCCTCCGCATCAAGCCTCACTTTGGCTTGTGGCTACAGATCTTCTGCGTGAAGACGAAGATCGTGAGCGGCCAGCAAGAAGAGTGCGGAGGGGCCATGGTGGGAAAAATGCCTAACGTCATCTGGCTTAGCGGCTCCTTCGCGGAGACCATGAAAGGGTGGCAATCGGGGTGGTTCTATATCATCGAGCCGCGCGACGCCAACAGGGCGGCGGCCCCCGAATTCCGATCCGGAACCCCAACGCGGCTCACCTCCTGGGAAAGGAAGGGCCTGACCTAGGGCGAACCTGCAGAGCTGGCGGGCTCCAGAACTGCATCAAAAATATGAAGGACAAGAACATCAAGCTTGTCAACATGGTCCAGGTCATGCTTGTCCGCCGGATTCTTCCGTGCCAAAAACGGGTATTCACTCTGTGGGAGTTTGTCCCGGCCGAACACCAGACGCTTCGAAAGCTCTATGGCATGACGCACAAAGACGCATGGAAGGCATTGTTCAAGGCCTCCGAACTACCTCCTCCCACATCCCAGGACCGCGGACTTCATGCCCCCCCCCGTCCGGTGAGTTTTCTGACTACCACCAGATTCAGTTCTTCCCAATATATTCATGGGGCAGTCTTAAGTCATTGTGTGTATTTGATCAGGATTATGTGGAGACGGCGGAGCGGATTGACTGTCCGGCTCCGCTGCCGGAAGGTCCAGCCGACGCGCTCCTGATGGAGATGCTAGTCCCGGCGCCCTACAAGGCACCGGAAAAGAAGGCCCCGGGGGCCAGAAAGGGTCTCTGGCATAAGGTCATGCCGGATGCCTCGTCCAAGGACGACGAGGCACACTCCTCCCCCAAAGGGGAGGAAGAAGAGGAAGAGGCCGCCCCATCCGGAGAGGATGGGGGACCTAGGAAGGCGGACCAGGGGGCCGGGAAAGGCCCCCGGCGCAAGGCCGTCATACCCACGTCGTCCGAAGATGACGAGGCAGATTCTTCCCGCGGAGGCGGGGGGAAACACAAAGAGGTTCTGCCTCCCTGCACTGGGGAGGAGAAGAAGAGGAAAGCCGCCCCAGAGGGGGAGGCTAGGACGTCCAAGAAGGGAAAGGCGTCCCTTCCAGACTACTCCACCACGGCCGCTCATAGTGATGAAGAGTGGCTGCCCAGGGGAAAGCCCCTCGCGAGATCGTAAGTCTCCGCACTCTATTGTACTTTAGTGCGACTTTACTTCATAATCTTGTTATAACGCCGGACATATATGCAGTCCGGCCAGGGCCCATCCCGAGGTATCATCTTGGGATGGGTCTTTGAGTGATTCAGAGATGAACTCGCTCTCGACGGCCACCACTCCTCGACCTGTGGATGACACGGAGGTGTTGTCCCAAAGGCTCCCGGAGCAGGGGGAGGTGACTGTGGAGATACCCCAAGGCGGGATTCCAGACGCCGGGCACACGGGGTACAGGATCCCCGTGGATCGTGCCGATGAGAGCCGCAACCAGCCGGGCTCTCAGCCGGACACTATGCCGGAACCTTCAATGGTTCCTGATTCGGGCAGGCGGCCTCCCATTAGGGAGGGCGAGCCGTCTGTGCCGATGACTTCCGTCATGCCAGAGGCGTCGGATAGTCTGCTGGAAGCGCTTCGCGGCGCTTCCATGGATGAGGAGCACCGTACTCTTATGAGTGCGGTGATTCAGAGGGTTCTGTCCGCCAAGAGCGGACTGACCGAAGCCTGCACCAGCCTCCTGACGGGCTTTGAGGTAAGTAATAAAAATGTAAAATTATCACCCGATAGGTAGTAGCCCCTGATACTCTATTTGGTGTTCGGAAAGAAGAGCCAAACGGAGGGTCAATTAAAATCCGCAGGAGTCTAATAGTAAGTCTGTATGTGAATAAGCAGGATGTGCTGCTTGCCGCTGTTGTCCGCACAGCCGAGGTCGCTGGACTAAAACGGGACTTGGAGTAGGCGTAGGGAGAGCTTGGCCTCACGAAGAGGCAGCTCGAAGAGAACAAAGGTGAGTGATACCCCGTTCGCATAAAATGAAGTATAGATGAAATTGGTTATTCTAACAACAAAGCGTCGTGACTTTGTAATAGGGGCCACCACCGAAGTGGCATCTTTGAAGAAAGCGTTGTCCGAGGCCGAGGACAAGGCGGCTCTGGAGCGCAAGGAGCGCGAGAAGCAAGATGCTAGAGTGGGCGAGGTACAGCAAGAGCTCCAGGAGCTCTGCAAAAAGTTCGAGTCCTTGGAGCATGATCTTGAGATGAAAGAGACTGAGCTTGCGAAGGCCCTTGCGAGTGTGAAAGACGCCAAGGCCGAAGCCAAAAAGGCACAGCAGGAAATCCAGGCAGCCAAGAAGATAGCAGCGGGTAAGACATTCTTTATGCAAAGCAAGCATGTGGAGGAGGCGTTTCTTTTACTTACCCGAATTCGGAGCTCTCCAGGGGCATTCGCAGATCTGCCACGCAGCGTATCAGATGCCACGGAGTTCTACCGTGCCGAGGAGGGGAGCTCAACGGAGAAGCTGTTCTGGTCCCAGTATGCTGGGGCCGAACACGCAGTGCCTCTGAGTGACCAACTGAAGCAGTTGGTTGAACTCCACCGGGCGGCCGAAGTGGCTATGAAAGATTTCATAGTCCGGATGTGGCCTGGTGAGCCCCTGCCCACGAGCTACTTTGGCCTTATCAAGCGGATGGTAAATGCCTGTCCGCGGCTTGAAGTGATCAAGCGATCCGTTTGCATTGAGGGTGCCCGCCGGGCCTTTGCCCGTGCGAAGGTGCATTGGGGCAAGCTGGATGCGGAAAAGCTAGTGAAGGACGGGCCGCCAGAGGGCAAGGCGCATCGCTATCCCGAGAAATATTATGATGGCGTTATGAAGGGCGCTCGTCTCGTGGCCAATGAATGTACCAAGGACAAGATCCTTGAGTAAATGTACTTCTGTCGTTGTTGTAATATAAAGACGAAGTTACTTGTGCTATGTAGCACTGTTTGATTTAAAATATTACCTTCTGTGCGACTATTTATAGAATGCTGAAAGTAGGCCAATATTCGGCTTCCGCCCCCATGTAACTAGTACTGGGGTGTTCCTGGAAAAACCCGGACACTCTTTATCCAAATGTTTGGTCCCTTAAGGAGGTATCCGGCGCAGCGAACAAGGCAATCGGACTATGCGGCTTTATAACTTTCACTTAGCCATAGAAGTCTACAATATTAAATTTCAGCGAAGCCCCTAGAATTCGAAAGGCTGAATTGGGGCGCTATATACGCCTAAATCGGACGAGGCCAATTCCTCGCCTAAAGCGGAAAAAATCTTTAAGGATTTTAAGACCTCTCGAACAGCGACCAGCTCTCGCCGCATCATGCCGGTCAGTTTTCAGCTTTTTCTACTAAGGTGCTTGTCCGGAAGAACCGGGACACAATCGCAGTAGCTCTCCCTGTGCTACCTTAGCCGATATAACGGAACGTAAGGTACCAAAACAAGGGAGCCGGGAAAACCCAACTATTGACCCAAGACGTGATTCGGAGCTGATGCATATAGTGCTATAAGTTTGGGGTGCCGCACTATTGAAAGTGTTCGGACTTGTTTGGCCGTATTATGGGGCATCATAAGAAGCCCCTGGCCAAGTGATCGTACCAAGGTGTACGGATGCAATATTAAATAAACATTTGTAGAAAAAATGCGCAAATAGGAATAATAAGCTGACGCTATATATTATCTCCCATTGATAAATAATATGTTTAAGCGTATGTTTACAATGGGTGTGTTTAAGCAGAGGTAAATAGGACTATTTAACATGTCCTATCCGAGGGCAGGCTGCATGTAGGTATATAGAACAGGTATAACGATCGTGAACAGATGCCACCTGGGTATTTCCTTCTGTGCGCAAAGCCTGTTGCCTCCTTGGTTTTCTCTCTTGTGTAAGTCCGACCATCCGATGCTTCTGAAGAGGCTGTCCGAAAGTAGTATCCTGAAAGATACAAAGGGAGGGTTATGAAGGTATGTTGTGGTTATACCGCACTGTTGACTGAGTCACTGCTACACCTCCGCCTATGCCCATGGTATTTTGAGTGCGTAATTGTGTACACGTGGTACGAATGCTGCTTTGATGGGGCTTGAGTGGAGGCCGGACTGCTAGTCGCGCTATTGGCGTGCCTGGTGATCCTGTCGCGGCGTGCTCCGGACTCGCTTGACGGTGCTCGAGGTTGTCATTGCCGGATTGGTGGTTTGTCAGAGGAGGCCGCATTGTACTTCTGCCGCGAGGGCTGCAGTATGCTCTTCTGTTCGGAGAGAACGGTCCATGTTTCCGTTGACTGTTATGACCCCGCGTAGTCCTGGCATCTTGAGCTTGAGGTATGCATAGTGTGGTACCGCATTGAATCTAGCGAATGCGGTTCGTCCAAGCAGTGCGTGGTAACCACCGCGGAAAGGGACGATATTGAAGATTAACTCTTCGCTTCAGAAGTTATCCGGAGATCCGAAGACCACTTCCAATGTTATGGAGCCTGTGCAACGGGCCTCTACTCCAGGAATTACACCTTAAAAGGTGGTTTTGGTGGGCTTGATCCTTGAAGGGTCGATGCCCATTTTGTGCACTGTGTCCTGATAAAGCATTTTAAGGTTGCTGCCGCTGTCCATGAGGACTCGCGTGAGGTGGAATCCGTCGATGATTGGGTCTAGGACCAATGCGGCTGAGCCACCGCGACAGATGCTGGTAGGGTGATCCCTACGATCAAAAGTGATCGGACAAGCTGACCATGGGTTGAATTTGGGGGCGACTGGCTCCATCGCATAGACGTCCCGTAGTGCTCGCTTTCGTTCCTGCTTGGGAATGTGGGTGGCATAGATCATGTTGACCGTTTTCACCTGGGGAGGAAATTTCTTCTGTCCCCCCATGTTCGGACGCCGGGGCTCCTCGTCATCATAAGAAGCCCCTTTTCCTTGCTTTCAGCGTTTAGTTTACCGGCCTGTTTGAACACCCAGCAGTCTCTATTAGTGTGGTTGGCTGGCTTGTCCGGGGTGCCATGAATTTAGCACGAGCATTCTAGTATGCGGTCCAGACTAGACGGTCCCTAATTGTTTCTTTTGAACGGCTTCTTCCGCTGCCCGGATTTGGATCCGCTGAATCCGGTGTTGACTGCCATGTCTTCCGTGTTGTCGCTGTTGTTCCGTCGCTTATGTCTGTTGCGCCATGGCTTGCCGTTATTGTCACGGACATCCGAAGTGCCAGAATGTGGCGTAGTGCTGCTACGAGCCAACCAGCTGTCCTCGCCCGCGCAAAAGTGGGTCATTAGTGTCGTGAGAGCTGCCATGGACTTGGGTTTTTCCTGGCCGAGGTGTCGGGCGAGCCACTCGTCACGGATATTATGCTTGAAGGCTGCCAGGGCTTCGGTGTCCGTACTGTCGACTATTTGGTTCTTTTTAGTTCAGAACCGAGTCCAGAATTTCCTGGCTGACTCTCCGGGCTGTTGAGTAATGTGGCTCAAGTCATCGGCGTCCGATGGTCGCACATATGTGCCCTGGAAGTTGTCAAGGAACGCGTCTTCCAGGTTTTCCCAACTGCCAATGGAATTTGTGGGCAGGCTGTTTAGCCAGTGCCGGGCGGGTCCTTTGAGCTTAAGGGGAAGATACTTGATGGCATGTAGATCGTCTCCGCGGGCCATGTGAATGTGGAGAAGGAAATCTTCGATCCATACTGCTGGGTCTGTTGTGCCATCGTATGATTCGATGTTTACGGGTCTGAACCCTTCTGGGAATTCATGATCCATCACTTTGTCAGTGAAGCAGTCCTCTGTGCCGGGCTATGTGGCTACGCAGTTCGAATGGCTCTGGGTGGTTGTGTTCGGCCCGGCCGGACTTGTTGATAGTGTATCCGTCGTGACGGTCATCGTCGCGTGTTGGGGCGCGCCCCCGCGATCCGTAGATCGATCTTGGCTGTTCTGCTTTGTTTTCCAGTATATCTTGCAGGTCTTGCCTATTGCCCCGGGCCGTAGTGTATTGGCGTGGGGGTGCGGGCTGGTACTCGGGCTGATACGCCATTTTATCCCGGCCGCGAGGTGGCCGATCAGCCTTGTGGCGCTCGAGTCCATATTCCTCGGCTGCCAGGACTTCAGTCCATCTATCTATGAGTAGGTCTTGATCAGCTTGGAGTCGCTACTGTTTCTTTTTCAGGCTCATCGCAGTGGCCAAAAGCCAATGCTTGAAGCGCTCCTACTCGATGGGGTCCTCAGGCACGCCGAACTCGTCATCGCCGAGGCTAATCTCGTCTTCGGAGGGGGGCATGTAGTTGTCCTCCTCCGGATATCCGTCCGTCGCCTATTCGTCTGGGCTAACCTGCCCGTCTTCCTTCTCGGCCTGTTCGAAGGCAGGTTGATTAGAGTTGTATTCCTCTTCGGCACCATCCGGATTGTTTTCATCTCCTGGGCCGGTATTGCTGTGGCGGGGCTTGGAGTGGCACCGACGACGCCCATCTTTGCTTTTCTCCCAAAGGGGTTATCCTCCGTTGCCTCATCTCCATTGGCTTCCTTCGAAGTGTCCACCATATATATATCGTATGAGGAGGTGGCTGTCCACCGCCCCGTGAGCGGTGGTTCCTGTTCTTCTCCTGCATCGTCATCCATACCGTCAATGTCTTCGGAGTCGAAGTCAAGCACGTCGGTTAGATCGTCAACCGTGGCAATGAAGTGGGTGGTGGGTGGGCAACGAATTCCTTCGTCGCCTGCTTCCCACTCGAGCCGGACATAGCTCGACGAGCCTCCTGACAAAGAGAGAGACTTTAACGAGTTCAGCACGTCGCCAAAGGGCGAGCGTTGGAAGATATCCGCTGTAGTGAACTCCATTACAGGAGCCCAACCAGATTGGGCGGGCTCAGGAGAGCGTGGACTGGAACCTACAACCGGATACGAGTCCGGGGGAATGGTGTCACAGGCTTATTTGAGGGCGAGGCCTATGTTCGGCCCTACCACCGATGAGTGTACGGCCTGCGGGGCGGGGTCCATCCCTCCGTCCTTAGGCAAAGCGGTCTGCTTCGGATTTAGGTCCGGGGCTACTGCGGAGGTGATATCCCGAGCGTTGTCCAACAGCAGGTCTAAGCCGTGCTCATCGTGACTGTCCGGCGCTCCTGGAACGGGCCCGAATCCGTTGAAGATCAAGTCTCTGCGGATATCCGCCGTGTAGTTCAGTTTCCAAACCTGATCTGGTGGCCAGGGGCGTAGCTGTCGATCTGCTCCATATGGCCAAGCGAATTGGCCCGCGGTGCGAAGCCGCCGAACACGAAGATCTGTCCGGGGAGAAAAGTCTCAACCTGGACCGTGTTGTTGACGATGATTGAAGGAGCCATCGAACCTTGCAGCGACAACACAGAGGAACTCTCAACGAAAGCACCAATATCCGTGTCAAAACCGGCGCATCTCGGGTAGGGGGTCCCGATCTGTGCATCTTAGGCTGATGGTAACAAGAAGCAAGGGACACAGTGTTTACCCTGGTTTGGGCCCTCTCGATGGAGGTAAAACCCTACTTCCTGCTTGATTAATATTGATGATATGAGTAGTACCAGAGTAGATCTACCACGAGATCGTAGAGGCTAAACCCTAGAAGCTAGCCTATGATGATTATGATTGTGATCGTGATTGGCCTTCTAAGGACCAACCTCTCCGGTTTATATAGACACCGGAGAGGGCTAGGGTTTACATGGAGTCGGGTACAAGGAAGGAAATATAATATCCGGATCGCCAAGCTTGTCTTCCACGCAAAGGAGAGTCCCATCCAGACACGGGACGGAGTCTTGAGTCTTGTATCTTCGCGCTCCAATAGTCCGGACGAAGTATATAGTCCGGCTGTCTGGATACCCCCTAATCCAGGACTCCCTCACACTTCGGCCGCCCTGTGGAGTTCAACCAATTGCTTCAATTGGTCACTCAGAGGCATCGGGTGTTCAGCTCCAGCATACTGGGACCAGAACAGCTTCTCTGTTGAGCTCCCCTCCTCGGCACGATAGAACTCCGCAGCATCTGATACGTTGCGTGGCAGATCTGCGAATGCCCCTGGAGAGCTCCGAATTCGGGTAAGTAAAAGAAACGTCTCCTCCACATGCTTGCTCTGCATAAAGAATGTCTTACCTGCCGCTATCTTCTTGACCACCTGGATTTCCTGCTGGGCCTTTTCGGCTTCGGCCTTGGTGCCTTTCATGCCCAACAGGGCCTTCGCAAGTTTAGACTCCTTCGTCTTTAAGTCACCCTCCAAGGACTCGAACTGCTTGCCAAGCTCCTGGAGCTCTTGCTGTACCTCGCCCACCCTAGCATTTTGCTTTTCACGCTCAATGCGCTCCATGGCCGCCTTGTCTTCGGCCTCGGATAGCGCTTTCTTCAGGGACGCCACTTCGGTCGTGGCCCCTATTACAAAATCATGACGCTTTGTCGTTAGCATCACCAATTTTTTCTATTCTTTATGATATGTGAACGGGGTATCACCCACCTTTGTTCTCTTCGAGCTGCCTCTTCGTGAGGCTGAGCTCTCCTTGGGCCTGCTCCAGGTCCCGTCTGAGTCCGGTGACCTCCGTTGTGTGGACAGCAGCGGCAAGCAGCACCGCCTGCTTATTCACATAGACACCTACTATTAGTCTCCTGTGGACTTTAATTGACCCTCCGTTTGGCTTTTCTTTCCGAACACCAAACAGAGTATCAGGGGCTACTGTCTATCGGGTGATAATTTCCAAACTTTTAATTACTTACCTCAAAACCTGTTAGGAGGCTGGTATAGGCTTCGGTCAATCCGCTTTTGGCGGACCGAACCCTCTGAATCACCGCACTCATAAGAGTACGGTGCTCTTCATCCATGGAAGCGCCCTGAAGTGCTTCCAGCAGACTATCCGACACCTCTGGTGTAACGGAAGTTATCGGCACGGACGACTCGCCCTCCTTGGCGAGGGGCTGCCTGCCCGAATCCAAAATCTTTGGGGGTTCCGGTATAGTGTCCGGCAGGGAGCCCAGCTTGCTGCGGCTCCCGTCGGCACAATTCGCGGGGATCTTACGCCCCGTGTGCCCGGTGTCTGGAATTTCACCTTGGGGCGTCTCCAGAGTCGCCTCCCCTGCTTTGGGAGCCATTGGGACAACACCTCCATGTCATCCGCGGGCCGAGGGGAAGTGGCGGTTGTGAGCGAGTTCATCGCCGAATCGCTCAAAGACCCATCCGAAGAAGATACCTCGGGATGGACCCTGGTTGGACTGCATATACGTGTTCGGCGTTATGACTGACTATGAAGCAAAGTCGTACTAAAATACAACAGAGTGCGAATACTTATGATCTTACTAGGGGCTTCCCCCTGGGCAGCCACTCCTCCTCACTATAGGGGGCCATGGTGGAGTAATCCGGAAGGGACGCCTTTCCCTTCTTGGGCATCCTAGCCTCCCCCTCTGGGCGGCTTTCCTTTTCTTCTCCTCCCCAGTACGGGGAGGCGGAGTTTCCTCGTGTTTCCCCCCGCCATCGCGGGAGGAATCCGCCTCGTCGTCTTCGGACGACGAGCTTATGACGGCCTTGCGCCGGGGACACTTCCTGGTCCCCTGGGTCGCCCTCTTGGGCCCTTCGGCCTCCTCAGGTGGGGCGGCCCCTTCCTTTTCCTCCTCCCCTTCGGGGGAGGATTGTGCCTCGTCGTCTCCGGATGAGGCGTCCGGTACGAACTTACACCGGAGACCCTTCCTGGTCCCCGAGGCCTTCTTTTCGGCCTTCTTTTCTGGCGCCTTGTAGGGCACCGGGACTAGCATCTCTATCAGGAGAGCGTCTGCTGGACCTTCTGGCAGTGGAGCCGGACAGTCGATTTGCTCCGCTGTCACCACATACTCCTGATTAAACACACACGATGACTTAAAATCCTCCCATGAGTACGCTGGGAAAACTACATCTGGTGATGGTCAAGAAACTCACCGGACTAGGGAGCCGCGTGGCATGAAGTCTGTGGTCCTCGGATGTGGGAGGAGGTATTTCGGAGGCCTTGAACAGCACCTTCCATGCATCCTTGTGTGTCGTGCCGTAGAGCTCTTGAAGTGTCCGGTGTTGGCCGGAACAAACTCCCACAGAGTACATGCTCGTCTTTGGCACGGAAGAATGCGGCGAACGAGCATGACCTGGACCACGTTGACAAGCTTGATTTTCTTGTCCATCATACTCCTGATGCAGTTCTGAAGTCATTTCAGCTCCTCAGGCTCGCCCCAGGCCAGGCCCTTCTTTTCCCAGGAGGTGAGCCGCATGGGAATTCCGGATCGGAATTCGGGGGCCGCCTCCCAGTTGGCGTCGCGTGGCTCGGTGATGTAGAACCACCCCGATTGCCACCCCTTTACGGTCTATGCGAAGGAGCCGTCGAGCCAGGTAACGTTGGGCATCCTGCCCACCATGGCGCCTCCGCACTCCGCTTGCTGGCCACTCATGATCTTTGGCTTCACGCATAAGATTCGTAGCCACAAGCCAAAGTGAGGTTTGATGCGGAGGAAGGCCTCGCACACAACGATAAACACCGAGATGTTGAGGACAAAATTTGGGGCTAGATCATGAAAATCTAGCCCGTAGTAAAACATGAGCCCGCGGACAAAGGGATGAAATGGAAATCCCAGTCCACGGATGAAGTGGGCTAGAAACACGACCCTCTCGTGGGGTCCCGGAGTTGGAATGATCTGCCCTGCGTCCAGTAGCCGGTGCACGATATCTGCGGCCAAGTATCCGGCCGCCCGGAGCTTTGTGATGTGCTCCTCCTTGATGGTGGAGGCCACCCACTTGCCTCCTCCTCCAGACATGTTTGGCTGTGCAGAGGAGGTGTGAACTAGGGCGCTGGAGCTCGAGGGGGCAAGAATGGATAAGCGAAGGAGGAAGAAGGCATGGGTGAAAAAGGGGAATCCTTATCCCTTTATAGAGGCGATGAAAACGGTGCGCCTCCCCACTTGCCCGTTGAGGATCGCTTATTTCCCAAGCACCACGATTGATGGCGCGGTTGGGTTACCCATACCTGTATTGATGGGAATCCCGTGATAAGGGGACATGATCTCTTCTTCGACAAGACATGCCGAGGAAACCGCCTCGAATATGCGTTGTGGCTGGTTGTGGGAAAACAGTTCGAATAGTGACCCAACCGTAGTGTCATGTCATGCTGTCTAAAGTTGTCAGTAGATTACATTTATGGAATATCATTCTCTCTACGGTGGTCTGTGAAGATCATCTTGCAGATCTGGACATGCTTTGAGTGTTCGAAAATTACTTCGGAGTATTCGGAGACGGAACCGGCCTTGCAATGCCGAAGACAAAACTGCGCGCCGGACTCATCATCATTGAAGCCTGGTTCAGGGGATACTGAGGGAGTCCTGGATTAGGGGGTATCCAGACAGCCGGACTATATACTTTGGCCGGACTGTTGGACCGTAAAGACACAAGACTCAAGACTTTGTCCCGTGTCCGGATGGGACTCTCCTTCGCGTGGAACACAAACTTGGCGGTCCGGATATTAGATTTCCTTCTTTGTAACCGACTGCATGTAAACCCTAGACCCCTCCGGTGTTTATATAAACTGGAGGGTTTAGTCCTTAGGGACACAATCATAATCATCATAGGCTAGCTTCTAGGGTTTAGCCTCTACGATCTCGTGGTAGATCCACTCTTGTAATATGCATATCATCAATATCAATCAAGTAGGAAGTAGGGTTTTACCTCCATCAAGACGGCCCAAACCTGGGTAAAACATCGTGTCCCTTGCCTCCTGTTACCATTAGCCTTAGACGCACAGATCGGGACCCCCTACCTGAGATCCGCCAGTTTTGACACCGACAGTCGGCGTTGGGGGCGGTGGGGCGATGGGCAGCGAGGCGCTGGGGCGTTGGGGGCAGTGGTGGTCGGGTGTGGCGGGGGCGGTGGGGGTCGGCAGTGGGGGCAGCGAGCACGGGGACGGCGAGCACGAGGGCGGCGCGGGTTGTAAATCGAAGGGGGGAAGGGGGCGAGGGAGGATCTCACCACGGGGCTTGTGGACACCTCGCTTGCCGCGGGGATGGACCGGAGCAGCGGTGGCGACGGCGAGATGGGGTCGGTGAGAGGAAGAAGAAGTTCTCCGGCGGTCCTCCTCCTCCTGGTGGACGCGGGCCTCCTCCTCCTAGTGCTCCGGCGGCGACTCCGGCAGCGAAGCGGGCGTGGGGGTCGTCGGGTGCGGGGGAGGCGGCGGGGGCGCGGGGGCGGCGGCGCCATAGTGGGTCGGGGCAGCGGCGGCGGTGCAGTGGGTCGGGTCAGCGTAGTGGGGGCTGGAGAGATGTGAGATTGGGGCATAGGGGATTGGGGATTTTAGTGGGGAGGTTAGCAATGGCGCACCTCCTAGCGGTGCACCTTAAGTAACTTCTTTTTGGGATAGCAATGGCGCACCTCCTACTGCTGCGCCATTATTAATCAAAGGCGAATATGAGTTGTTCTTCCACGAAAGAATCCTCTTGTAAAGGGTACGACAGAAGCTTCTCCTTGAACCAATGCATGAAACATGAGCTGTGCTCTTTGATTATATCTCCGTCCGTCCTCTGTTGGCCTCGGTCATTGTACGTCTTCTCAATAAAGGTTTTGTGCTCTACCACCCAAGGATCGACCACATCTATGTGTTGTAGCGCGACTAGGTTTGCTCTTTCAAAGTCGGCGAGTCGACCCTCGAAGTCGACATGCATTTCGTGGAGACCCTCACGGTGACCCCATCTAGCGAGCCTGCCGAGGTGCCTGTCGACGGGCAGACCAACGGGGTTCTCGATGCCTAGATAATTCGTGCAGTAGGAGATGCACTCTTCGGTCAGAAATCCCCTGGCTATGCTTCCCTCTGGACGTGACATGTTGCGAACGTATCCTTTGATGACACCATTCATCCTTTCGAACGACATAATGTTGTGCAGGAACGTCGGCCCGAGTTGGATGATATCCTCCACGATATGGACCAGCAGATGCACCATAATGTTGAAGAATGCGGGCGGGAAGTACATCTCAAGCTCGCATAGTATCACCACCATCTCTTCCTGTAGCCTTCTGAGTTGCCTCACGCCAACCAACTTCTGAGAGATGACGTCAAAAAAGTTGCATAGGCCAAATAGCATTTCACGGACGTGCGCGTCCATGATCCCACGGATTGCAACTGGAAGTATCTGCACCATCAGCACGTGACAGTTGTGAGACTTCATCCGCTGAACTTCTGCTTCGCTGAGTCTAGGTATCTGCTTATCTTCCCCGTGTAACCGTAAGGAAGTTTTACTCCTACGAGGCAGGTGAAAAACTGCTCAATCTCCTCCTGACTTAGAGTAAAGCACACGGGAGGGAAGTCATTTCCGGTCTTCTTGGCCTTTTTGCCTTTGCGACGACTTTCCGTGTCCTGCTTCGCCTCATCATCATCATCATTAGCGTGAAGCTCCTCCCTGATGCCCATTGATTTCAAGTCTGCCCTTGCTTTCGGTCCATATTTGGTCCTCTCTGGCATGTTGAGCAGGGTACCAAGCAGACTCTCGCACACGTTCTTCGTGATATGCATGACATCAAGGCTGTGAGGCACATGGTGGATCTTCCAGTACGGCAAGTCCCAGAAAACAGACCTCGTTTTCCATACCTTCAGCAGCGGCTCTGGCGCCTTTCGCTTCTATCCCGGCTCTGGCGCCTTTTGCTTCTTTCCCGGCAGTGGGCAATCTTTCCAATTTTTCAACAGCTCGTCTATTTCCTCGCTGCTCCTCGTACACGGGCGTCTTCGGGGTTCGGTTTCACCATCGAATAGATCCTTGCGTTTTCTCCATGAGTCATCATCGCGAAGCCACCTTTGATGTCCCATGAACACATTTTTCGAAGACTCGGGATCTCTAGCTAGCTGGCGATACGTTGTGTCATCCATGCACTTGACGCATCCAGAAAATCCATGGACCACCTGCCCCGCGACATATCCGTAACCGAGATAGTCGTGCACCGTTGTGAGCAGTGCGGCTCTCATAGGGAAATACTCTTTCTCTGCGGCGTCCCATGTATTGGCTGGCGTTTTCCACAGCGTGTCTAGCTCCTCTTTCAGCAGCCCCAGATACAAATTGATGTTGTTCCCTAGTTGTTTTGGCCCTTCAATTAGCATACTCATGTGAATGTACTTGCTCTTCATGCACAACTAGGGGAAGGTTGTACATCCACACAAACACAGGCCAGGTGCTATGTGTGCTTCTCTGGCTGCCAAACGGATTGACTCCATCGGTGCTCGCGCCCAGCATGATGTTCCTTGGATCTTTCCCAAATTCTGGGTGTTCGAAGTTCAACCCTTGCCACTGGCTCGCATCCTTAGGGTGACTCAACATCTTATCTTTTTTATTTATCTCCGGATCATTTGCGTCATCTTCTCGCTTCTTCTCCTCCCTATCCATTTGCCAACGCAGGAGCTTTGCTAGCTTAGGGTCCGCAAAATACCGCTGCAAACGAGGAGTGATCGGAAAGTACCACACCACTTTTCGAGGAGCTTTCTTCCTCTTCTTGTATTGAGTGATGCCACACACCGGACATATGGTAGACTCCGCGTGCTCGTCCCGATAAATGATGCAATTGTTCATGCTCACATGGTATTTCATGTGCGGTAAATCCAGAGGACACACGATTTTCTTCGCCTCCTTGAAACTAGTCGGGCACTTGTTCCCATTGGGAAGACGTTAGTGCCAGAATGACATGTTATCGTCAAAGCATGCGTCGGTCATTTTGTGTTTCCTCTTCATCTCCAGAGCCATTAGCGTTAAATTTAACCACTTAATTTGGGTGAATCTATGGTGCAAATGAGGTGAGGAGGAGGAGGCAGCCGAGACAAGCTTGGACGAGGAGGTGGAGAGAATGAACTGGGGAAAGTGAGTGTGGTAGGTGGCTGTCCAAAATATCTAGCTGGCCTCAGGTTACTAATGGCGCACCACCTATCAATGCGCCATTAGTAACCCTAGTTACTAATGGCGCACCAGTTAGGTGGTGCACCATTACTAGTTTTGCAAAAAAAATGTTAGTAGTGGCACACCGTGTGTGTGGTGCGCCATTACTAGTTTGAACTAGTAATGGCGCACTGTACACTGGTGCGCCATTACTAGTTTTGAAAAAAAAAGTAAAAAAATTGTTAGTAGTGGCGCACGGGGTGAGTGGTGCTCCATTACTAGTTAAAACTAGTAATGGCGCACTGTGCCCTGGTGCGCCATTACTAGTTTTGGAAGAAAAAAAGTTTGTTAGTAGTGGCGCACTGTGGGTATGGTGCGCCATTAGTGTGATGGACACTAATGGCGTACCAACACATGGTGCGCCACTGCTATATAGTAGTGGCGCACCACATGTGTGGTGTGCCATTAATGTCCATATTATCTATAGCCCTTTTCCTAGTAGTGCAACACGTTGGCACAGCCTCCTCAGCACACCGACAAGTTGGCACCACCTGCGCAGAAACCGGACATAGCTTCAATGAATAGTCAGCAGTCCGATGCCTCTGCTCCTACAGCCCAGCAGTCCGTCACAGCAGCACCGCCAGCTCAGCGGTCCGGCAAAGATAAACCATCTGCTAAGCAGTCTGTCGAA
Source organism: Triticum aestivum (assembly GCF_018294505.1). NCBI lineage: Eukaryota > Viridiplantae > Streptophyta > Magnoliopsida > Poales > Poaceae > Triticum > Triticum aestivum. The sequence goes on from NC_057807.1 coordinate 155,155,238, forward strand.
GCTTCACCGTCTGCTCGGCAGTCTACATTGCAGCCAACCAAACGTTCTGCCAGAAATGCTTCAAATACCAAGAAGGAAGTGGCCAAAAAGGCTACACCCGCGAAGAAGTGCGGCAGGAGAGTGAAGAGGAAAGAGAATGATTGCCTCTTTCTTAAAGCACTCATCACCCAAAACCAAATTAACAGCAGGTTGTTTGAATCGGGGAGTAATATTATTTCTGACGCCATGGATGATGAACAATTTGAATTGTTGCTTGCTAAAAGTAAAGCAGACGTACTTGAAGCACGCAGTTACGTCCATGGCCAGCCATTTCTTGTTGGCGAATACTTTGATGAGTGCAGCTCAAGTTGCTACAAGTTACATGAATATTGCATGGATCAAATGTCACTAGGTCATCACGGTTTGCTAGTCCACTTCAATAGAGATCATTTCTGACACGATGCGGGTTCATTCGATGTGAGTTTCGAGGACTTACATCTCTTCTTGAACTTCAACGAGCTCGATGTCACTCTTGTTATATGACTGATTTTGTAAGTACTTAACAGACTCTAATCAACTTCTCCATACAAGGTTGTAAATGATAAATAGCTAACAGCATTATATTCCTCTCAGGGGATTGAACGCGCAGAGAAGAAAAAGGGAGAGTGTGTATTTCATAGACCCTGCATTAGCAAATGGCATAACATTACATGGTAAGGACGAATGGCACTAGGCCATTAACACGGTCGTCCGTATCTTCGAAAACACGTCCCATGCAGAATCATTTCTCTGGCCATATCATGAAAGGTGAGTCAAGTAAACAACCACACATACACTGATTGTCTTTCAGATTTCAACATAATTCATAAGTTCATGGCTTTCTTAATATGTAGCGGTCACTGGATATTGGTATTCATTGTTCCAAACAAGAACATAGTTTACTACATCGATTCTCTCGAAGAGTCAACAAATGCTCAGGATCTGACGCATCTTCAGCAATTCATGGATAGGTCTTGAATTCTATGATGTTGAAATTAATGTGGATTCATATTTGGTTCAATAATTGATGTTGTCAAAATTTATCTTCATTTGCAGTGTGCTCGCATTGTGGAAAACTAAACCGGGGAACCTTTTCAAAAGGGAACTACCTCTGTAGCACAAGATCGTTTCTCCGATAACACACCGAAATCTGTTATTTTTGAAAAATTTATCCAATAATCTGCAAATACATTTTCTTACGCTAGTCAAATGTTCAAGCTTCTAAATAAACCTCTTTCTATTTTGTCCAAAGAAAAAACAATACATCTAACACCGGTTAGGTTGTTCCTAACAGGACAAATACATGACTAATTCTGTACAAAAAATTCCAGTGTCCTCAGCAAGAAGCAGGGACCAACCTTTGTGGATACTATGTGTGCATACACATGATCTCCATCTGCAAATCTGCTGATAGTTGTGATGATCCTTGCGAATTAGTACCAGTAAGTCTATCTTAATTAATATATTCTACTCCACTCATATGGCACATTCTGATCTTAAAAATACTGCACCTCATCTTAGAACCGAGGACCCCTGAACCACTCCCGGCTGGTGAATTGTTGATGGTTCAGAGATTTATCCGCGACTTCTTCCTGAATCACTACATCAATCCCACTGGTGATAATGAAGGTTTCAGCATGCCTTCTCCTGAAACATTGAGTAAGAGTTAGCCGCTAAACATATATGCATGGATCCATTGTTTTCCATCTGATGAGGTCTTCGTATTTCATACACTATGATTAATTATGTAATGCATATATGTGTGCACAAATCATTGGAATTTAGCTACCATATGTTCAATTGCAATTGTTGCGAAATCTGATGAATGTTCTTCCTGGGGACACTATTTGTTCAATTGAATATTGTGGCGAATTTGCTTTTTGCGTGCCGATTCAAAATGGGATATTTTTGTTTATTTGTTCAATTGAATATTGTGGCCAATTTGCTTTATGCGTGCCGATTCAAAATGGGATATTTTTGTTTATTTGTTCAATTGAATATTGTGGCGAATTTTCTTTTTGCATGCCGATTCAAAATGGGATTTTTTTGTTTTAACCTGGCAATTGCTCTGCACACGGTTCAACTAAATGAGTGTGTGCGATCCACATCAGAAAAGCATACGTCAATCGTAGCGGAACCATCGGTGATACACAGCAGATCACAAACGATTTGCAGCGCTACTACGTGTGCGTAGGCTCTCCGAAACCGTTTGTGATATCAATTTATCGCACACGAGAACTCGGAGTAAACCTTGCCCAATGTAAAATACAATCCCAGCCGTAATTTTTTCAAGAAACATGTGGGATCCCAAACAAAAAGCACACGTCACTCTAGCCGCAACCGTCGGTGATACACAACAAATCACAAACGGTCTGCAACACTTGTATGTGTGCCAAGGGGCTCCTGAACCGTTTGTGATAGAACATTATCGTAGACGGTAAATGTTGGGAGAATGTGTGCGATGGAGTCTTGCATGGCAGACGGGTTCCGCCGAAAACTCATGTGTGATAGGGCACATATCGCACACAGTTCATATGTTGGCCCGTGTGCCTTACATACTGTTTCCCAAACGGTTCATTACAACACACCGTTTGGTTTCACTGCGTCATTAGAAACATTTAATCACCGATCCTGCAAGTGCGAAAGAATTTAGTGTGTGCTGCACCACACACGATTACGTTTTGTAAGGCCTCCGGATCATTGCTCCATATCCCCGACGGTTTCTGGGTTGTGTGGGAAGGACCCCCTATCGCCCACACTCACTTGGCAACGGTTCCAAATGCTGTCGCGGAAAGGGGTTAAAAACCATGTGTATAGCACCGACGCGTACCAGTGTTATCCTGTCCACCTTACTACTGAACCGGTTTACCAAAATCAGTTTCATGTACTACATTCTAAGCCTGTGATGTGTCTGATTGTTTCTCTTGTAGAATGCAAACCGAATATTGGAGAAGAGCACCCCATTGCAATGGTAGAGAAAGTAATGCATATAAGGTTCAAGATAGTGAGACAACCCTGTTGATCTCCAAGAAAGGTGATAAAAACTATCTTGTAGACAGTGAGACAACCCCAAAGTCATGCGTTGATTTAGTGTTCGAGTTACTGGCCACTACCGCTGGCACAAGCTCTTTGAACTCGCTGCTTGAATCACTTCAGCTTCTTCAGTCTCAGCTACAAGATGAAAGGCACAAGTAAGTTGTGATGCGGCAAGAAGCCGAAGGACTGAGGAAGTTCCTGCATAATTCACATGCATACTTTCTGGTGCAATAGCAAGCACCGGACGATTTTAGCGCCAAACAAGAGAAAACTAATAAGCTTGCTAAGCTTATTGCCAGCATGGTGGGTATCCAGGATATCGTTTCTTGAGCTCTTATGAAGTGGTTTCAGTTCTAGACTTGTTTTGCTGTCACGTTTATTTTCACTGGTGGCCAATTTAGACGCCCAGTGTATGTAATATGCTGCTTTGTTTACTATATTTGCACTAGTGGCAAACTTTGATGCCCAATGGATGTAATATTTGTAATAGCCATAATATCCTAGCGTAAGCTGCTTGCTTATTTATTTCCTTATTGTCTTGTTTATTTTTTTGCTGGTAGTCGCTGCAGTTCTTTTTCCGCGGTGACCTTTTTATATAGAACTAGGCCACGGTAACCATGGGCAACATACTGACCATTGTAACCATGGTCCTGCTACCTGCTGTAGTGGGCCTCCTAAGGTTCATATGATCCATGGGCTTTCTATGAGCCATAGATTCAATGGGACTTCTACGGGTCGTATGATCGATTGGCCAAACATGGCTCGTACTTTCGTGGACAATTAACGGACCGCAATATGGGACATAAATGGGCTATAATGGGAATTGTCTATTTATGGGCCATTAACAGGCCCATGTGTACAATGGGCTTAATTTCAACCGCAGGCATAAAGAGGTTGTTAATGGGCCATATTTGATGACGCCATGAAAACGGCCCAACGGATTAAAGGGCCACAGACGGGCCGACTTTAACCACGGGTTGAATTTGGCCCACAAGCGGAACATGCCAATAATGGACCGTAAGTAATCGAATGTCGGAAATGAGCCCAATAATAAAGTGGCCCTTAAAAGGCCGAAAGATAACACAGGTTGAAACAGCCCAATGGAATAATGGGCCATTAATGGGTATAAAGCTATATGCTGTTCATTATGGGCCAGTTTCACCACAGGCCGTTTATGGGCCAAGATTTAGAAAGGGCCTCATATGGGCCAAAATACATGATGGGCCATACATGGGTCGGATGTTACAACGGGCTGGAATCATATTGGACGCCCATATGGCGCTACTAGGCCTAATTCGGATAGGCTATAATGGGTCGTGAGTTAGCGGGTTGTAAATGGGCTATATGCGAACAGGCCGTTAATAGGCCTTCGGTGGGCCGGGGTTTGTCATTCTTTCACCCTTGCTGAGTAGCGAACTGAGCATACTCAAGATCCAATTCATCAATCATTTGAGTTGGTACGAACATAGGAATCCAGAGTTCCAGACTTCGCTTGATTTGATCTTTAGTTTCGACCTTCATCAGTGAGGAAAAAGAAGGACCCACTTATTCCACTCGGAGAGACCGAACCAGGCAACAAAAAAAGAAAAACTAAAGGAAGTTCTCTTTCCATTCCAACTAAACTAAGTGAAAAAGGGGGAGACGCTACCTTTTGACTAAGTCAAATGGGCCGCTCTTTTGACCTGAATGGGCCACTGTTGGTCCATGCCACGTGTCGATGTATCATAGAGGAGTCCCATCCATTCGCTGGATGACATTTGTCCCAGCAGTGAGCTGACACGTGGATACTCCGGCGAATGAGAATTTTACACGTGGAAAATCCCCACTGGTCAGGGATGTTAACGGGTTATCGGATCCAAACCGGAACCAGATAGCTTAACGGCGACCAGTTACAGTGGATGCCACGTGTCGGTTACCCTTGACGAAAACACTTCCATGACGCGCGATTTATCGTCGTGGAAGTGGACACTTCCGTGATGATAATTTTGGTATTGTCATGGAACACTTCTACGACAGCACTGGTATGACTATCTTGATACTGTCATAAAATCGTCATGGATGTACATGCATGACAGAAAGCGTGACCTACTATGACAAACACGCATAATCACGGAAGTGTTTTTTTTGTAGTGAAACTGGTTCAAACAGAGGGACATCTTCGATATAAAACCACTCCGAAGACCACTCTTTAGAGTCTTCCTTTGGAGTCCCAATTGGATATTCCGTACCGGCTATGCGACACACCTCGGCTCCGCCTACTTCGAAAATTGACCCTTCATGGGTGTGAGGGATAAGGCAGTAAAACTTCCTCCATAGTTCGAAATGGGCCTCGCAGCCCAGGAACATCTCGCAAAGAGCAACAAGCTGGGAATATGCAGAATTGATCCCAGGGTGAGGTGGTGGAGTTGGATCCTGTAAAACTACAGCAGGCCCCTTAAGAATGGGTGAATGGGGAATCGGAGACCCCTTAGAAGGAAGGATACAAAGCATACCCTCTCATGCATATTTGGACTAGGAAAGTTCTCTGCGAAGGCTTCACCATTGTCTGAAGTCAGCCCGGCGTGAACGGGCACGAGATCTACGGCTGGAAGGTGCCCTTGCCGTTGGAGGTTGCATAGCTAAAGCCGCGACATGGAGCAGCTGGGCCAGTCACCCGGGAGATGGCCGTGAGGATGCGAGGATGAGCTAGGGACGTCGGCCATGAGGATTTTCTCTGGGCAGGGTGGGGTTCGTTTCTTGGGTATGGATGGACCACTTGATGCGCCCTTGGCCTATTTAATAGACATGTTCCTGGTCCCGGGGGGTGTTCTTATAAAAAGACACAAGACTGCTCGCCTTCTAGCGGCTGCACAAAAATCGAGAGTCGCCTATGACAAAGTTAATGGTAATGGGGCCCGCCATGATTTGGTGGGTCGAGGAGTCATCGGAAACCAAAATGTTTAAGTTAGTTGAACAAGGTGAAGATGAGGAACTCGCCTCGCAAGCCGAAGATTTGGGGAATCACGGGACGACCAATGATTGTAGGCTCCAGCATTGAAGGCAATTTCGGGGGCTACCGAGGGAGTCCTGGATTAGGGGTCCTCGGGATGCCGGCCTATCTTGTATGGGCCGGATCGGTGGGTCGCATTGTATCTGGACCGGAGACCTTTTATGCCTTGGTGTTGAAAGTGCAACTAATCCTGGGTGGTTTGGTAATTCATAACAACATATAGCTCATTGAACTAATATCCTTTAAAGACAAATATTTCAGGAAGTTCAATGAATGGCATGGCATGGACTAGAGATGTGGACCCCTCAAAATGGTAAGGACATATATTCGCAAAAGCTCAAGACTCTTCATTTCTACTTTAGTGATCCAAGATCACATTGAGTCCATAGGAAAGCCAATACTATTAAAAGGGGATGATGTGTTACTTAATGGCTTCTTGCTCAAATTCTTAGTGATATTGCTCCAAAAACCCTCAACCACTTTCTCCATCCAAATATGTCAAAACCCTAAACTCTAACTTGGCCCCACCGATTCTTTCTATCTGGAGCCATCGAGTTCATATGACATAACCATAGCCACAAACCCTAACAGTTCGGTCACACTGATACACATCTTGGTCTCACCGAGATGGCCTTGCCAACTCCCTGTTATATGTTGCTATTATTTTGGTCTCACCAAAATAGCAATTGGTCTCATCGAGATGGCTTGACCAATTCTCTATTGCCCTATTGCTCCATCTCGGTCTCACCGAGTTGATGCTCGGGCCCATCGAGATGAGGTTTGCCCTAAGCCCTAGCACATCGGTCCCACCAAGTTGTTCCAGTCGATCCCACCGAGATTCCTAACACTCACATTTTGAACTAATCGGTCCCACCGAGTTTACCCATTCGGTCTCACCGAGATTGGTCAAATGAGTGTAACGGTTGCATTTTGTGTGGAGGCTATATATACCCCCACCCCCTTATCCATTTCTAAGAGAGCCATCAGAACATGCCTACACTTCCACCATACATTTTATGCGAGAGAACCACCTACTCATGTGTTGAGATCAATACATTCCAATTCTACCACAAGAATCTTGATTTCTAGCCTTCCCCAAGTTGCTTTCCACTCAAATCATCTTTGCACCATATCCAAATCTGTGAGAGATAGTTGAGTGTTGGGGAGACTATCATTTGAAGCACAAGAGCAAGGAGTTCATCATCAACACACCATCTATTACCTTTTGGAGAGTGGTGTCTCCTAGATTGGTTAGGTGTCACTTGGGAGCCTCCGTCAAGTTGTGGAGTTGAACCAAAAAGTTTGTGAGGTCAAGGAGATTGCCTACTTCATGAAGATTAACCCGAGTGAGGCAAGTCCTTCGTGGGCGATGGCCATGGTGGGATAGACAAGGTTGCTTTTTCGTGGACCCTTCGTGGGTGGATTCGTCCATGGACTCGCGCAGCCGTTACCCTTCGTGGGTGTACGATAGCACGACCAATCGGAACCACGCCAAAAATCTTTGTGTCTCCATTGCGTTTGCTTTCTTCAAACCCTTCCCTTTACCTTCATATGCAATCTATTACATTCCGCTACTACACTCTTAGAATTGCATGTGTAGGTTGATTGCTTGACTTGTGCTAATTGATAAAATTTGCCCACAACTAAAATTGGGAAAATGTTAGATTTTTATTTAGTCAAGTAGTCTAATCACCCCCACCCCCCCCCCTCCAGACATTCTTTCAATCCTACAGGTGTGCACCCCAAGTCAAGATGGAAGATCCGGAGTTTCCTTGATGTAACTGACTATCTGTAAACCCTAGCACCCTTTGTGTCTATATAAACCAGAGGGCTTGGTCCGTAGAGGCTAGGAGAACAATCGCCATCCTACTAGTTAGGGTTTAGTTCGTCTGATCTCATGGTATATATACTCTGTAACCCCCTTACACACAAGCAATACAATCAAGAAGGACGTGGGGTTTTACCTCTTAGACAGGGCCCGAACCTGGGTAAACACCATGTCCTACGTTTACTGTTCCCCATCAATCCAAGGTCCACAGTTCGGGACCCCCTACCCGAGATCTGCCGATTTTGACACCGACACCGTCTGCTCGCTGTCTACGGGCTCGTCTGCTGACGTATAAGGACTCGGATTAGGCAATTCCGGTTGTAGTAAATGCTCTTAGGCCAAGTCCAACAGGTGACCCCATTTCATTCGGGTGTGTCCATTTTGATACAAATGGACAAAATAATGGCCCAACACGCGGGAGCATACCGTTTTTCTGTCTGGTTTGTGTCTGTTCATTCCCATTTTCGGACCAAATTTGCTCGTGATTTGGGTCTGAAGCGGACACAAACCAGACTTTTACTGGGACTCCTTGTCCGTCCCTATTTGCCGCTTGCCCGACCTGGCCCACCTGCAATACACCCACCCATTGAAACAATGGGCCCACCCACCCACCCATCCCTCTCTCTGTCTCCTGCTTTTCTCTATTTCTTCCCTAGCCGTATGCTGGCCATGGGTGCCCTGCCACTGTCGCGCATCCTGAACCTCGCTCATCATGCCTCGTCGCTGCACTGATCCGCAATAGCAACAACAACATGTCACGCTAGAGCCCGCAGCAACGGCATTCACGACTCGTGGTATCAGCTCCACGTGGCGGAGCCGCTAAACCTATCGCTCCGTCTCTTCCATGTACCAAACCTTTATCCCGTTCGCACGCCTGTGGCCACGCCGTGCACTACTCCCACAAGCGCCAGGCTAAGGAGGTCGGGTTGGTGACAGAGTGAGGTGGCTACGAGCACGAGGCGGCCGAGGAGTTGGTGAGTGTGGAGCTTGGCATCCAGCTCGCGCTCCCCACGCCCGGGCTCGGCACCCCGTACGATGACGGGGGCGATGTGACACGCAGGAGGGAGAGAGGGTGATGCGGAGCATCCTACGGCCATATCGATGGACCTACCATCGTCTCACCAAGTGCCAAGAGGACCCATGACACGAGCACGATCTAGAGCTCTCGAGACCGAGGTGACTTCTTTCCTTAGTGATATCTCATTCGATCCTCTCGAGACATGGCCACTACTTAAGTCTGGAATGTTGTGCATGATTAGGTACCAAGAGAACCCTCCCTAGGATGCACATGAAGATGGTCAAGCCCCCAAGTTCATGGACGAAGAGGAATGACAGAAGTAACTGGAGAAGTCCCCAGGACCCGGACATCCGGCCCCCAAGCCCCGGACATCCGGCCCCTGGAACAACTACCACGGTCGCAGCCCAGCCGAAGCTACAGGCCCCGGACATCCGGCCCAGGCACCGGACATCCGGCGCACGGCGAGCAGCCGGACATCTGGCTCAACCCCCGGAAACCCGGCGCCCATCACAGAAGCTGAACACGGCCAGCCCGAACATCCGGCCCGACAGCCCGGACATCCGGCGCCTTGCGAGCACCCGGACGTCCGACCACCCATGTCTGCGCACAGTGTAAAGGGCCAATCCCATGTAACCCTTTGCCCCCTAGACTATATATAGTCCTCCTCCGCCCTCTTTCTAGGGTTAGCGTTGTGATAACATATATGTGAGATAGAGCCTCGCTCATCCATCTAGATCTGCTCCTCCAAGAGAGACTGTGCCTCTTCGAAGAAGATCCAGTTCGATTCAAGACCCCTAACGGGAAGAACTCACGACCTCCTCACAGAGAAGAACCGGTTACCCTATGTATCGTCCCTTGTTGGATTCAGATCGTGTATCTCTTTGTGTTTCGAGGATCTAGCATATGTGTGACCATATTCTTGTTTGTTGAGTGATTTCTCTCGTGTTTCCCTCGTGTTTCCCTCGTTTCCCCACTCATGTTCTTCGTGTTCTTGGTAGGATCCCCTCTAATCGTGAAAGATCGGGCATCTAGGGTTCCACCCTACATCATCTTGGTATCATGAGCCACGTTGATCGCGTTTTTGTAGCCCCTACCCTTTGGTTTCTAGCTTGATTTTGTAGTTTTTTGTCCTAATCCAAAAATCCCCACCAAAAATAGCCCCAATTTTTTTGTGATTTGTTGGTGTGATGATGTTTTGTTGGATTTCATCCATGGATTTGCTTTGCCACGTGTGGATCTAGCTTTCCCCCATCTTCTCAGCAATTTCCATCCACTAAATCCCCCGAATTTTGCCCTGGAGTTGCCTTTCCCCCGCGGAGTTCATCGCTTTTGTCCACGGATCCTGAGACTGGACATCCGGCCCGTGACCCCAGACATCTGGCTGCCCGAACATCCGGCTCCCTGGCCCAGACATCCGGCCCCTGTCAGCAACAACTCCATCCGCCGCCCCGTTTCCCGCCTAACTTTCGCCAAATTTTGCCCTGGTGCCCATGCATACTTCCGTATACCACCATCACTTCCGCATACCACCACCGCTTTCCGCAAGCACCACCATCGCTTACCGCTACTACCTATGACAATTTTGACCCATTTTGGTGTTTGAGAATTTGAGCTGTGGTTCCCGTGTCCTATTGTGTTTCGGCTATATAGGTACAGTTCGACATCAACATCACCACCGCTCATCTTCGCCAAGGACTCGTCGTCGCCAACACCCTTCAGTGCTTTCCAACGACTACCACGGCGGTAACCTCGATGACATCTTTGTCTATTCCATGCCATTGCATTGATAACCACTTAGCCTTACTTTTGCGTTGCTTACTGAAAGCACAAGTGCTCCCTGGGTGATTTTGGTAATTAATGTCAACATATCTCTTGTTGGACTAATACCTTTATCTAGTATGTTTCAGATAAGTTCAAAAATGGAGTGGCATGGACTAGAGGATGTGGAACCCCTTCAAGATGCTAAGGACAAAGGATTGGCTCAAGCTCAAAGCACAAGACTCTACATTTTACTTTTAGTGATCCAAGATCACATTGAGTCCATAGGAAAGCCAATACTATTAAGAGGGGATGAGGTGTTGCTTAATGAGTTTCTTGCTCAAAGTGCTTAGTGATATGCTCCAAAGCCCTCGACCACTTTCTCACATCCACATATGTCCCAAACCAAAAGTCAAACTCGGCCCTACCGAATATTTCTATCTGGCGCCACCGAGTTCTCTTGACATAGCCACTGCCAGAAACCCTAGTCTTTTCGGTCTCACCGATAGGGATCTCGGTCTCACCGAGATGGGATTGTAATCTCTCTGTGTGTGTCCATTACCAAAATCGGTCTCACCGAGATTGTGTAATCGGTCCTACCGAGATTACAATGCAAACTCTCTGTTCCCCTTTGTAACATTTTGGTCTAACCGAGATGAGAGAATCGGTCCCACCGAGTTTGCCTGACCAACCCTCTGTGTGTCTATTACCAAAATCGGTCTCACCGAGTTTGTGTAATTGGTCTCACCAAGATTACATTATTCCCTAACCCTAACCATATCGGTCCCACCGAGATGACATGTCGGTCCCACCGAAAATCCTAACGGTCACATTATTTACTAAATCGGTCTGCCCAAGTTTCAGGATTCGGTCCCACCGAGTTTGGTAAGTTGTGTGTAACAGTTAGATTTTGTGTGGAGACTATATATACCCCTCCACCCACTCTTCATTCGTGGAGAGAGCCATCAGAACGTGCCTACACTTCCAGCATTCATTTTCTGAGAGAGAACCACCTACTCATGTGTTGAGACCAAGATATTCCATTCCTACCACATAAATCTTGATCTCTAGCCTTCCCCAAGTTGCTTTCCACTCAAATCTTCTTTCCACCAAATCCAAATCCTGTGAAAGAGAGTTGAGTGTTGGGGAGACTATCATTTTAAGCACAAGAGCAAGGAATTCATCATCAACACACCATTTGTTACTTCTTGGAGAGTGGTGTCTCCTAGATTGGCTAGGTGTCACTTGGGAGCCTCCGTCAAGATTGTGGAGTTGAACCAAGGAGTTTGTAAGGGCAAGGAGATCGCCTACTTTGTGAAGATCTACCCTAGTGAGGCAAGTCCTTCGTGGGCGACGACCATGGTGGGATAGACAAGGTTGCTTCTTCGTGGACCCTTCGTGGGTGGAGCCCTCCATGGACTCGTCCAACCGTTACCCTTCGTGGGTTGAAGTCCCCATCAACGTGGATGTACGATAGCACCACCTATCGGAACCACGGCTCAAAAATCTCCGTGTCTCCAAGTTGCGTTTGCACACTCCAATCCCATACCTTTACATTCTTGCAATTTGCATGCTTTACTTTCCGCTGCTCATATACTCTTTGCATGCTTGCTTGATATGTATTGTGAATCTTAAACTTGTGCCAAAACTCCACTTCAACTTAAAGAAATTAAAAATTGTAACTTTTCTTGCTTAGAGTCTATTCACCCCCCCTCTAGACACCTCTTCTCGATCCTTTCACTTACCCATCGAGACTAGCCTTTGAGTATTGCCGGCAATGTGACTTGTGCACATTAGTGATCATACTCCATATAGCATACATACTATATCAAAGTGGTGCATATCTTGGTATCATCTTTTGTGTCACAAAGTTGTCATCGCATACACAATTGCTATCTTGGTTCGTGAAGTTTTGCATGAGAAAAGAGCTCAAAAGTGAAAGAGCCAAACAAGCTTTTAAGCAAGAAGGAAAGATAAGCAAAGAGCTTATAAGCAAGAACCATAGCACCATACCACATTAAGATTGTCATACTCGATCATCTTAGATCATACCATCGGAATACCATACATATAGCATACTTGGGATAGAAGTCGTTGCATTTTTGCCTAGTAGGTTGTGCATAAGTTCCGTATCCGCCTATTGTGCAATCGTGCTAGCGTCTCTCTAGTGTTGTGCCACAAGAGCATTTTCGTGGTCTTCACATTTTTGCTCATCCCTTGATTGCACGACCCCACTTATCTATTTGCGTGTGTGTTTCCGTGTACCATATCTTTTTATTGGTCTACTTGTTGCATTTGAAAATTTGTGAATCTTTTCCAACATTATTGAAGCTCACTAACAATTGCATCAATTTTTGTGCCACCATCCTAACCGAGCTCCACCATTAAGCTTTTACTTGTGTAGGTGTGAGAACCAACAAGAATTGGTACCAATTGTGCTATTTCCTTGTTCCACATTTGAGCGATCATTGATCCATCATCAACATTGGTCAAGGTACATTTGGTATAAGTTCTTCTCTTTCTCCCACTCACATATTTGCTTGGAATGATGGATAGGCCAAGTTCTTCTACCAACCCACTCTTCATCGAGCAACACGACGACATGTCATCATATGTCACCAAGAGCCACCTCTTTGGTGCACAACGAGCTTTGCATCAAGAACAACAAGCAATGAGCGACCGCATCGACAATCTCGCCACCGACTTGTGACTCTCAGAGCAACGAACAAGAGACTACTTCGACAACAAGCTCGACGCTCACAAACAAGAGAACGATGCAAGAATGGACGAGATTCGTGCCTTGTTGGTGAACGGCCATTCTTCCACTTCTTCCTACTCAAGACAGAGCCGTTCGAGTCGACACACCGATGACACCTTCTCCGGCTCAAGTACACCAACATCAAACACTCTACGTTGAGACGCGCGTCAAGACCGTCAAGCATCTTACAATCCTCTACACAACAATCATCCATAAGAGCAATTCAATGAGAAAGCACATCATCATCGACAAAAACAAGTCCCTCTTGCACAAGCACAAGAAAGGCAACATCAACGTCTCCAAGAGGAAGAGCGAGCATGATAACATCAAGATGAACAAGACGCTGAGGCTGAACGTCAAGAACAACGACTACGTGAAGCACAAGCTCTTGAGGCGCAACGTACCCTTCGAGAATCAAGTCGAGCCATTGCCAACCACAACCGAGATAGGCGCAATCAAGAGGAAGCACTTCGCGAAGAAATTCAAGAGCGAAACTACCAAGCAAGAGTGAATCGTCAAGTTCCTCAAGCTCCTCCACAAGCTCGACAAGCTCCTCCACAACCTCAAGTTCATCAAGAACAAGACGAAAATGGAAATCCTCCATGCCAAGAGCAACATGAGGTTGATAATCCTCTACTTCAAGGGCATCATCATCACCCTCGAACCCAACACAATGAGGAGCAATACTATGGCAAGCTCAAGTTCACCATGCCCAAGTTCCATAGAAGCAATGATCCCGAAGAGTACCTATCATGGGCATTGAAGGTCAAGAAAATCTTTTGTTTTCACAACTATGAGGAAGAGAAGAAGATTTGTATGGCATCCCTTGAGTTCCAAGACTATGTGCTCATATGGTGGGAACAAGTCCTTGAATGCCGAGAAGCAAGAGGTGAACCCCCAATCACCACATGGGAGGAAATGAAAGATGTCATGTGTGCACGCTTTGTGCCAACCTACTACAACCGCGATCTCTTCAAGAAACTCCAACTCCTCAAGCAAAGAACAAAGAGCGTTGAAGAATACTACAAGGAAATGGAGATTGCCATGATAAGAGCCAATGTCATGGAAGATGATGAGCAAACTATGGTCCGTTACTTGAATGGCCTCAATCATCCCATCAAGAAGATTGCCGACTTCCAACCCTACTCCAACCTCATTGAGCTCGTGCATCAAGCTACCAAAGCGGAACGTAAAGTGCAAGATGACTTCAAGTACGCCAAGTACTAGTCCAAGAGCCATGGCTTCTCCAACAACCAAGCTTCAACGACTCCAACAACTTCTACCTCAACCAAGCCATCTACAAGCAACAGCGACAAGTCGAGTTACAAGAAAACTTCAGTAACCTCAAGTCGTCCTCCTACTACAAGCAACTTCAAGCCGCGCGCTTCATCATCTACTCCAACCGATGAGACCGTCAAGACAAGTTCCATCAAGTGTTCCACTTGCGACGGCCGAGGCCACAAGTCCTTTGAGTGTACCAACAAGCGCACCATGATCCTCAACGACGATGGAACCTATGACTCCATGAGTGAAGAGGGAATGGAAGCCCTTGAGCAAGTGGCCATGAATCAACGCGTGAACGAAGATGAAGATGATCAAGTCTTTTGTGATGAGGATTCGAGCCCCGCTCTCATTGTCTCCAAAGTCTTGACTCTTCAACATCAACAAGACGAAGACCAAAGATGTCACATCTTCCACATCAAGGTCGGCATCAATGGAAGGTCCATCAAGGCCATCATTGATGGAGGGAGTTGTCACAACTTGGCAAGTGAAGAACTATGCTCCAAGCTCCAATTGGTCAAGATGAAGCACCCGCACCCCTACAAGGTCCAATGGCTAAGCGATTCCGGCACTATACAAGTTGAGCATACGGTCAAAGTCTCCTCAAAATTGGAGCATATGAAGACACTTTGGAGTGTGATGTCGTTTGGATGTCTATTTGCCACCTCCTTTTTGGTCGACCATGGCAATTTGACCGTGGCGTCATCCACAACGGGCGTACCAATCATTATAGCTTCAAGCTGAAAGGAAAGGAGTATGTGTTGCGACCCATGTCTCCAAGTCAAGTGATCGCCGACAAGCAGGCCACCCATCCTGGAGAAAAGAGTGAGAGAGTGACCCACCCAAACGAGAGTGAGCGCCACAAGCCAAAATCGAGTGCCTCCACGATGAGCGACAAGAAGAACTTAGTCCTATTTGCCACCAAAAGTGAGATGAGAGAAGTGTGTGAGAACCCATCAAGTGTTATGTACTATGTACTTGTGTGCAAGGATGAGGCACCAAAAACTAACACCTCTCATGATCTAACTTTAGTGTTGTCTTCTCTTTTGCAGGAATTCCAAGATGTTTTCCTCGATGAGCTACCTCCGGTTCTACCTTCACTACGAGGCATTGAGCACCGAATCGACCTCATCCCCAGAGCACCTCTACCTAACAGATCTCCCTACCGCGTCAACCCCGATGAAACTAAGGAGATCCAACAGCAAGTACAACAACTCATCGACAACGGTCAAGTACATGAAAGCTTAAGCCCTTGTGCCATTTTGGTAATACTTGTTCCAAAGAAAGACGGTACTTATCGCATGGTTTCCGATTGCCGTCCCATCAATGCTATCACCGTTAGATATCGTTACCATATTCCACGCTTAGATGATACACTACTAGGAAAAGGCCTACTAATGGCGCACCTAATTTGGCCATTAATGGCGCATTAGTGGTGCGCCATTAGTGCCACGCCATTAGTATATTTTACTAATGGCACACCACTGATGCGCCATTAGTATACCAGATACTAATGGCGCACCATGTGGTGCGCCATTAGTATACCATTCAGTGCTCCACTAGTATTCCCTCCAGGTGCGCCACTAATAACCTTACAGGTGCGCCACTAGTAATAAAGGAAGGTGCGCCACTAATAAGGGCTTAATGCGCCACTAGTAATGTATTTGGAAAACAAAAAAAAACTAAATTTACAGAAAACAACCTATAAGGAAAAATAATTTAAAAACAAAAAATGAAATAAAATCATAATTTTTATTATAGTAAGAATATTACAATGTCTTTACAATTTCCAATAAAAGGAAAATTTCAAGGAAATAAAAGAAAATCCTAAAACTAATCTTCTAATCTTTTCTTCTTTTTCTTCACTTTATCCCTGCAAAATGGAACAAAATAAACAGAAACACAAACAAACTATTTATAACATGTCAATACTGTCATTTTTTATGCAGAACTAGATATGAGCATATATTTCCAGAATTACATGGTGTGAATATTGTATGAGTAAGATTATAATGGAAATGAATTTTGATAGGAGCCCACTTTCGACGAGTATTTATCTCACAGAGCTAAGTAATCAGGGCGTTTACCTTTTGATAATATTATTATACTATACTACCAGTATACTACTTCACTTGGATTTTTTAGATGAGCAGATCTGAGATAGACATATGTTCAAGTGGCTATAGGTAGGCTTAAAGAATTCTCATCGGTTCAAGTGGTCGCACAGCTGGAATATAGACTACTAGTACTATTTGAGAAGAAAACAAGAGCAAATCTGAACGTACTAGTCAGATCCGATCACATTGAGCTAGAAAGAAAATTCATCAGGAAACAGATGGCCGACGACTTACTTGCAGACGTTGAGGATCTCGTTGTGACCGGCGAAGACGCTGCGGAGCGCGTTGCAGATGGACTGCACACAGTGATAGCTGCCGCAGATGAACTTGTTGTCCTGCAGGTAGTCTAGCAGCCAGGAATTAAAGATAGGAGGGCTAGAATTGAAAGAACTAACAATTCATGAGTAGGGCAAACATAAACATGCTCAAGTATAAGAAAAAGGAGAACACCCAATTCTATGCAACAACATAGAAAAAAAGGAATAATTTAGCTAATGCATTTGAGCTCATATGCTTTAGAAGTGGTCATACGATGTGTTTAGCATTCCCATACGATGGTGTCCTTTTTTCTTCTTCTAAGGAGCACATACTCTTTGTGGTATTGTGGTTATACTAAGTTACTAACTCACCAGCAAGCAATCTCAAACAAGTATCAGCAAAAAAAAAGGGTTACTTACTAAGTCGAAGCCTGTTCTTTAATGCAGCTAAACAAACATATGTTGTGATAGGTAAAATACCCTTTAAAGCAGGACTGATTCCAGAGTCTATGATGTTCACCAATCAACGCGGTGCTCTATATCTATCACTGCGAGAACTGAAAACAGACTATCCGAAAAAAGTACTAGAACACAAGAAGCAACATAGACGGAAAACAGGAATAGTTCAGCCAAATGCAGTTGAGCCAGTTGGCATACAATTCAACAGTTGTTAAGAATCAAATTAAGGGTGTGTGGCATTTCCATATCCTGGTGTATTTATCTCTAAAAAACACTAATACTCTGTTTGGTAATATTAAGTTACTAACCGGAAGCCTCTTTTAGTGCAGCTAAACAAATACATGCTCAAATATGTTACCTATTCTCTAGAACAACGCTGATTCCAAAATAAGCAACGCAAAGCATGTACATTACCCCTAGATGGTATGACCCGAAGGTGAAAAGCACGACATTTGCGTTGACTTGGCCTCTCTGAATAGCCAACTCCTTAACCCACTCTTTCACAATCTGCATTTCAAACATGCATATTGTTCACCAGACGATAAATTACCGAAAGGTAACGCCAACTTGCATATGGTAGGAGGAAACAGCCACCTTGTCAAGCTTCCCCAGCACCTCTTCTTGCCTGGCGGCCTCCTCCTTGCTCTTGTACAGACCCAGCTGGGCCAAAAGCTGCGATTTTGATCAACGAGCAAGGCTTCAATCGGCTCATCTAGTACTTGGTTGAAATAGGAAGGTAAAGAAGACCAGAATATACGAGTTCTGTGGAGTGTTTTTTTTTCAGCTCACCATAGAGGTTTGGTAGCTGGTAAACTTGGTTGGTGACACATATGATTGTGAAGTTGTTGGTATTTCACCAAGTTTCAGGCTAAAGCTAGACCCGGGTTCTGTCTGAAGTCTGAACTGACAAGTTATAATAAGCTCAAGACTGCAGTGACTTTATTCATCCCTATCCAGTATACTCTACTAGTGCAGAAGTGAATTTGTTGTCAAAATTTACTTGGTTGTAAGCGGGAGGTGAAGAACGCCAGAATTATACAACCTGACAGCCCAAGATTCAGATGTTATATGCCGTTCATGTTGCTCAGGGAAACTTGGATCAGAAGTTCAGAACCCAAGATTCAGATGGCATGATGTAGGTGACTCCTAGCTAAATGAGAGCACGCGAGAAACGGCAGGGAGGGAGCAGGTGTTACTTAGCTCACCTGGGAAACGAAGAAGTGGACGGATGCGCGCAGGAGATAACGATACGGAGCGCTCAACTTGGCGGCGCCGGTGGGAATGGCGACCCTAGCGGCTCTGGCGCTGCTTCTGTGCATCTCCATGACCTCCATGGACGGGTGCGCCGCCGCTCAGTACAAGGTGGGCGGGCTGGACGCGTGGGGGGTGCCGCCGTCCAGCAAGCCGGACGTGTATGTGCGGTGGGCCAAGTCCGTCCCCGTCAAGCTCGGTGACGCCCTCTTCTTCCTCTACCCACCCAGCCAGGACAGTGCCGTGCAGCTCACCGCCAAGGCCTTCGCCGCCTGCGACGTGTCCGACCCGCTGCTCAAGCTGGAGGACGGCAACTCCGTCTTCAACCTCACCAAGCCCGGGCGGGCCTACTTCAGCAGCGCCGCCTCGGGGCGCTGCCGCAAGGGCCAGAAGTTCAAGCTGCGATGATACTTGTAAGAAACAGAATCATAGCCTCGGAGTGGCCAACCTGTGGCAATAATCGAATCAGAGCGGCACATCGGTTCGAACCTGCTCCAATTCTTGCGTGCTGTGGAGGTCAGCCTCCAGCGGCCCGTCGAAGGACCGCATAATCGGGAAGCTAGACGAGGATCTGGAAGCCCGGCTATGGCCGTGGCGGCTGGGTCTGGGGCCTTGGGGTGGCGGCTGGATCTGGGGCCTTGGGATGGCGGGGAGCTCCTCCTCCTGCAGCTCGGCGGCCTCCACACCCCGGAGCAACGCCCTCGCCAGAGGACGTGGTCACCAGCTCTCCTCTGGATCCGATGAGGAGGGTTGGGGAAGGAGCTCACCACGGCTCCATGCCCTGGATCTGGTGTGAGTGAGGGGGAAGGGGGCTCGCCGTGGTCGGGAGGGAGAGGAATAGACGGGCGGCCGGGGCTTCCCGATCTAGATCGAAGTCGAGGGAGGTGGGTGGGTGTGTCAGGAGGAAGGGGGAGGGGAGAGAACGTGACTAGAGGGAGGGGATAAGGGGTGATAGCAATGGTGCACTGGTAGGCGTGCGCCATACGTGTAGATAGCAATGGCGCATCTCGTACTAGTGCGTCATTACTAGTTAAAACTAGTAATGGCGCACGGTGGAACAGTGCGCCATTAGTAGTTTTGCAAAAAAAGGAATAAAAAATATAATAAAAAAACAACATTAGTGGCGCACTTTCCGACAGGTGCGCCATTACTAGTTACAACTAGTAATGGCGCACTGTGTCTGGATGCGCCATTAGTATGTTTGGACAGGCGCACTAGTTCAAAAAAAATTGATACTAATGGCGCACCTTGGGCCAGGTGCGCCATTAGTAGTTTCAACTCTAATGGCGTATCAGAAGGTGGTGCGCCATTAGTATATACTAATGGCGCACCGCTTGTCTGGTGCGCCATTAGTGTCAATCCCATCTATAGCCCTTTTTCTAGTAGTGATATGCTTTATGAGCTTAGCGGAGCCGCCATTTTCTCTAAAATTGATCTTAAGAGTGGCTAATATCAAATACGCATCCAAGAAGGTGATGAATGGAAAACCGCATTTAAGACCAAATTTGGCTTATATGAATGGCTTGTTATGCTAATGGGTTTATCCGAAGCACCCGATACTTTCATGTGAGTCATGCATTTTGTTCTTCGTCCCTATATTGGTGTATTTGTTGTGGTCTATTTTGATGATATTCTTGTCTTTAGCAAATCCCTCAAGGATCATGTCACCCATCTTAGAACCGTGTTGCAAACCCTTAGGAAAGAGCGCCTTTATGCTAACATGGATAAATGCCTTTTTGGTGTTAATAAGCTTGTTTTCTTGGGTTTTGTTGTGTCTTCTAAGGGTGTTCATGTAGATGAATTTAAAATCAATGCTATTAAAACCTGGCCCCAACCAACCAACTTGCAACAAGTGCGTAGTTTTCTTGGTTTAGCCGGTTTCTATCGTCGCTTTGTGAAGGATTTTAGCACCATTGCTTCACCTTTACATTCTTTGAGTAAGAAAAATGCGCCTTTTGTTTGGCGACCATCTCAAGATACCGCATTTAATGAGCTTAAGAATTTGCTTACTCATGCTCCCGTGCTTGCATTACCCAACTTTGACAAACCTTTTGAGATTTATTGTGATGATGGTGGTAATGGCATAGGAGGTGTGTTAACGCAAGAGAAGCGCCCCATAGCATACTTTAGTGAGAAACTTTCCGGAGCGCAACTCAATTACCCATCTATGACAAAGAGCTATATGCTTTACTGCGAGTTTTGCGTGAATGTGAACATTATCTTCGCCCTCATGAATTTATCATTCATACCGATCATGAAACACTTAAGTACTTAAAAGGACAAACTAAGTTGACAAGCGTCACGCTAAATGGAGTGAATTCATTGAGTTATTTCCTTATATCATCAAGTACATCAAGGGTAAGGAAAATGTAGTGGCAGATGCCCTTTCCCGCATATGCACGCTTGTCACTAATCTTGAATTGAATGTCATTGGTTTTGAGCACATAAAAGACTTGTATGTACATGATCCTAGTTTTGCTATTCCTTATGCAAAGTGTTTGATGCATACATCTTGGGAACAATATTACATCAAGCATGATTATATTATGAGAGCTAACAAACTTTGGATTCCCGAGTCTTCTCTTTGTTTGCTCCTTTTGCAAGAGGCTCATGGAGGCAGATTCATGGGACACTTTGGACGCGACAAGACATTCGCCATGCTCTCCAAGAACTACTTTTGGCCCAAGATGTTCCGCAATGTCTCACACTCCACCAACTGATGCTCTACATGTCGTAAAGCTAAGTCAAAAGCTCAATCCCATGGTCTTTACATGCCTCTTGCTATTCCTTATCAACCTTGGGAAGACATTAGCATGGATTTTGTACTTGGTTTGCCTAGAACTCAAAATGGAAAGGATTTTGTGTTTGTTGTTGTGGACCGATTCTCTAAAATGGCTCATTTTATCCCATGCAACAAGATAGACGATGCTTCACATATTGCAAATATCTTTTGTAGGGAAATCTTGCACCTGCATGGAGTGCCCAAGACGATTGTCTCGGGCCGCGATGTCAAGTTGTTGAGTTACTTTTGGAAGACTCTATGCGCCAAGCTCGGAATCAAGCTCTTGTTCTCTTCGGCATACCATCCCCAAACCGACGACCAAACGGAGGTGACGAACCGTACACTCTCCACTCTACTACACGTGATGATCAAGAGGAACACCAAGGAGTGGGAGGAGTGTCTACCCATCGCCGAGTACGCCTACAACCGCGCAAGACATTCGACCACTGGCAAGTGCCCGAATGAACTACCTCAAGAAGATGCATGAAGATACAAGGCACACCATCGAGCGCCAAGTACAACGACTCGCGACCAAGCTCAACATCAACAAGTAACCAATGATATTCAACATCGGAGATCTTGTGTGGCCACACCTTCGTAAGGAGCGCTTCCGCAACGAACGCAAGCCCAAACTTCTACCACGAGCCGATGGACCCTTCAAGGTGCTTGAACGCTACAACAACAACGCCTACAAGATCGACATTCCACGCGACAAGTACTCCGTGAGCGACATCTTCAACGTCAACGATCTCTCCCCGTACCATGATGATGAGGATTTCGATCCGAGGTCGAATCTTTCCCAAGGGAGGGGAGATGATGCGGAGCATCCTACGGTCATCCCCATGGACCTACCATCATCTCACCAAGCGCCAAGAGGACCCATGACACGAGCACGAGCTAGAGCTCTCGAGACCGAGGTGACTTCTTTCCTTAGTGATATCTCATTCGATCCTCTCGAGACATGGCTACTACCTAAGTCCGGAATGTTGTGCATGATTAGGTACCAAGAGAACCCTCCCGAGGATGCACATGAAGATGGACATCCGGCCCGACACCCGGGCGTCCGGCCACCCCTGTCTGCACACATTGTAAAGGGCCGAGCCCATGTACCCCTTCGCCCCCTAGACTATATATACTCCTCCTCCGCCCTCTTTCTAGGGTTAGCGTTGTGATAGCTCATATGTGAGATAGAGCCTCGCTCATCCATCCGGGTCTGCTCCTCCAAGAGAGACCGTGCCTCTTCGAAGAAGATTCCACTTGGATTCAAGAGCCTTAACGGGAAGAACTCAAGACCTCCTCACGGAGAAGAACCGGTTACCCTATGTATCGTCCCTTGTTGGATTCGGATCATGTATCTCTTTGTGTTTTGAGGATCTAACATATGTGTGACCATATTCTTGTTGGTTGAGTGTTTTTTCTTGTGCTTCCCTCGTTTCCCCACTCGTGTTCTTTGTGTTCTTGGTAGGATCCCCTCCAATCGTGAAAGATCGGGCATCTAGGGTTCCACCCTACATCAGAGGGGCTCGGGGACACCGAGGTCATGCTCACCTGGCCACGGCGCGCCGGTGGTGTTCTCGGGCGGCAAGGGCGCGCTGGCGCGGGCGGGGTGGGCGCGGCGGGTGCGTGCGACGCCCTCTTGTTGCTCTCTCGTGCACCTCCACGGCGGAGTGAGGCGACGCCGGTCCTCCTTGCGCACGTCGCTGGCCACCAGAAGCTCTCTCCGGCCCGATTGGTGGAGAAGTTGTTGTGCCTATGCTCGTCGTCAACGCTGGCGGCGGCCGTCCGTGCTGTGTTCGACAAAATGTCAAAGCTAGAGAAAGTCAGACACTTTTTAAGATGAGTCGACCGCGTTGGGCGCATCTACCACGGTCAGACAAAAACCGCACACGGACCTCCCTTTCTTCTTCGTGCTGCGTTGCGGTTGGGCGTTCGCCCCTGAGGACCCTGTCCGGTTGGACGGCCGAGCCACTCTCCTCTCCGTCCTCTCTTTCGGCTGCCACACGAGAACAGAAACCCCAAAAAAATACAAATTATATATTAAGAAAAAGAAAGCACATCTCCAGCAACGACATCTATCGCCTCATCTCGAGAACGCGAAAGCCTCCGGCCGTGGGCGCCGACCCACCAGGTACCGTCGACCGAATCCCTCCAAGCGTCCCATTGCGAACTTTTTCCTTGGTCAATCCGATTGGGCTTTTCTGTTGCGAGTTGGCGGAGAAAACATCGCTGATTTGGTTGCTGCCACCTCTGTGCAGGTGAAGGATGATGATGAACTTCAGGGACTGGATCTCATACCGGCTCGGGTCGTCGCTGCTGTCGGCGAGGCCGTTCGCCATCTCCGGGTCCGGCGCCGGCGCCTCCCAGGGCGATGGGGAAGGTACTCTCCTTGCTTGGTTTACCGCATATATATTCAGCGTGCTAGCTAAGGGTTCCTGTCCGGTCGTATCGAATTGCTAGTGATTTTTAGCCTTGTTTACAATGATTTAATGGAATTAGGCCTATTTCTTGTTACTGCTTGAATGCAACGTTGATTCATCGTTGGTTAGTTCCAGTTTCTCTGTCCTAATATATGTTCCTGATGTTTTTTTTCGAGAGTATGCCAAAGGCATACCTTACTTTTATAGAAGGCAGAAAGACATTTACAAGAACTTGTGCAGGATAAGAACATCCCCACAAGGATACAACCTACACCAACACCTAGAGACTAAGGCTACTCTCTCACAAATCTGTGGAGTACACCAACAACACCCATACCAGCTTCTTTCCATTCCTTGATCTCGTTGAAGATGTGCCTGTGCAGTTGTGCCACCGTCTTGACTTGATCTGCACGATTGAACACTCTAGCATTCCTTTGCTCCCAAAGTGCCCAAGCCATTGCCGTGGCTAAAGTGTCGAAACCTCTATTGTCTGCGCCGTGAAAACTCTCCCTGGCCCGAAGCCACCACTCCAGAAAAGTATCATCCCTGTCGGGTCGTTGCACGGTAATGTTGAGGTCCGTTAAGCAACGATGCCATATTTCTCTCGCGTAGCTACATTGTATGTGAATGTGCTCTGCGTTATCCTCGTCCTGAAGGCAAGTATAGCATGCAGAAGGTGCATCCTGTAGCTCATGCCTAGCTCGGCGATCGGAAGTCCAGATTCTATGTTGCACTGTCAGCCAAGTATGGATCTTACACTTAGAGGGGCCCAATTGCGCCAGATGCAAGTGGCAAAGGGTACTCTCTGTAAGCCTAGGCATAGTCTATCATAGACCGACCGAGCAGTGTAGGACCCCGACACGTGACAAGGCCAAGTGAAATCATCATCGACGATCGGATCTCGCTGGACTGTGGTGATCGCTCGTTGCAAGTGCAGTAGTTGAATGTGGGCTGTGAAGGACAACTCTCCCTGCACGTCCAACAGCCATGTCGCTCCTGCGAGGGCCTGTTGGATGGTCCGTCTGTTCCTTGTACGCTTTTCCACCGCGCTGACCACCAACGGGGCAATATTGGAGGCCGCAAAGCCATGAATCCATCTGTCACGCCAAAACAGGACCCTCGTGCCATTCCCGACCTTGATCTTTACCAAGCTGTCAAACACCTGTCTCGCCTCCTTGTCCACAAACAGGAGGATTCCTTGCCAGGGTCCCTCTGGGTCTACTCTTCTTAACCATTCCCACCTAACCCGCAGAGCGAGGGCTTGGATTTGCAAATTCTTGACCCCCAGGCCACCATAGCCCACCGGCTTGCATATGTTGTTCCAGGCCACCAAACATTGCCCTCCATTTGCCTTATCTTTGGCCGTCCAAAAGAAGGCTCTCATCCACTTGTTAAGGTCCTCATACACCCATAGTGGCGCATCCATCACCAGGAAATGGTGTATAGGCCTCGCCGACATGATCGATTTCACAAGAATGAGCCCCCTCCTGGCCTCGTGATCAGGCCTCTCTGCCATGCCGGGACCACTTTCTTCGCGCGATCAAGCATCGACTGCCAGTCATTCCTTGTAAGCTGCTTGATCGCCAACTGTAGGCCAAGGTACTTACATGGAAAATCCGTCATATCGCACTGAAGCATGTTGGCCACCCTATCCTTGTCCAGATCGTTTCCACGGATCAGAATAGCCGAAGATTTGCTGTAGTTAACTCGGAGACCTAACGCTTCCCCGAAAGCTTGCAGTGCCCAGCGAACAAATGTAGGCCCAGCCACCGAAGGCCTGATGAAGAGAGCAACATCATCAGCGTAAATAGATATCCTCTGCACAACCTTAATGCCATGGAATGAGCTGACCACGTTCTCGTTCGTCGCCTTTGTGATCATCAAAGTTAGCACGTCCATGGTGATTACGAAAAGAAGTGGCAATATAGGGTTGCCCTGCCCCATCCCACACGCATGCGCAAACGCTTCCCCTGGCACTCCATTTACCAACACACGCGTAGTTGCCGTTTTCAGTAGGATGGAGATCCATTCAATCCATTTTCTTCCAAATCCTTTAGCCTGCAAAACCTCAAATAGAAACGGCCATGATAATGAGTCGAACGCTTGCGATATGTCGAGCTTAAGGAAGAGCCCAACTTCCCTGCGATTGTGTATCTTCCGTGCGACTTGTCTGACTAGCAAGAAATTGTCATGTAAGCTCCTAGTCTTGATGAAAGCGGTCTGGTTAGTCACAACCACTTCTTTCATCTGTTTCCTCGCTTTGTTAGCAAGCATCTTAGCAAAGACTTTGGCCGCACTGCGTGTCAAACTAATCGGTCGGAAGTCTCCCACTTCCACCGCGTCCGGCTTCTTAGGAATCAGCACGATGTGTGCACGATTGAGCTTCCCAAAGCCATGACCATCTCCGATGTACAGCTTCAGCATAACCGCCATGAGATCTTGCTTAATGATCGGCCAAGCACGCTGATAGAAGGCGCCAATGAACCCACCTAGTCCTGGCGCTCGGTCCGACGACATTTCCTTTATCGTGTTCCACACCTCATCCTTCGTGAATATTTCCTCCAGTTCGTGGAGGTCACATGCTTGAACACCAAGGAAATCCAGGGTCCAGGGTGGCCTCCCTCGAGTTAGCCTTGCCCAGTAGTTGCTTGTAAGCCTCGGTGAACACCTCTTCCTTACGAGCTTGATCGGTGATAATGTCATTTCCAAAGCTTATACGCGGGATAAAGTTTTTTGAGCGCCTTCCGTTCGCCACAAGTTGAAACAACTTGGTGTTCGCGTCACCCTCTTTAATCCATCTTAACCGTGACCGCTGCCTTTCTATAGTACGCTGGAGCGAGGCTAGGCCCAGCAGGGCCAACTTCAGCGTCCTCCTAAGCTAGACCTCCTCGATAGTCAACCCTTGATGCTCCTGAGCTCTATCAAGCCGAAGGATAACGTAGTTGGCCACTGTCATCTGTATCTTGATGTTGCCCACCTTCCTTTGACCCCATGCTTGGAGTGCACATGCCGTGCTCCGCAACAGTTCATCCAGCCGTTTGAAGGGATCTGTGATGTTCCCATCGCAAACCCAAGCGTCCCACCACGTCCAAGAGCCATCAAGCTTAGTCCAAAAAAGCTCGAATCTAAACCTCTTTTGGGGGGAGAACGTCGCAGAGGTGGAGGGTAGAAGTGGCGCGTGATCCGACACGTTCGTCGATAGAGCCTGGAGCAAACAGTCAGCGAAGTGCAGCTCCCAATCCACGAAACCAGAATTCTATCAATTTCGGTCATAACCGGTTCGTCTCGCTCGTTCGTTCAGGTGAAGTTGCTACCATGCATTTATAACTCTTTGAGTTCATGGTCGTCCACAAAGTCCTTGAACTTGCGCAGCATCGCTCTGTTCAGATTAGTGTTATTCTTTTTCGAAGCTCGAAGGATCATGTTAAAAGTCCCCAAGAACCATCCACGGTCCAAAACAGCCTGCCCTTGTAACTCTCAGTTCCTCTAGGAAATTTGTTTTGAGCTCATCTCCTTGAGGGCCATAAACAACCGAGATCCACCATTTGGCCCCGTCCTTCCTGTGTACCATCCCTGTGAGAAAATTGGTGTCCAGCTGTATGCTATCTATCTCCATGACCGTGGTGTCCCAAGCAAGGAGTACCCCCTCTCTAGTTTCCAACGCAGGCAAATACGCAAAGGCATCAAACGACGGCCCCAAACATTGTATAACACAGAAACGGTCAATTACATCTAATTTGGTTTCTTGTAAGCACACCATGTTCACACGCATCGATGTCACAAATTCCCGCACCGCCTTCTTTGCTGGATTGTTCAGGCCTCGAATGTTCCAGCACAACACTTGCGGTTGAGATCCATAAAGCATATCGATCTCCCGCCTCCAACCAAGCACTCAATGCGCCTCGATCCCCGACGACTGCTCCAAGAGGTCCCTCCTCGCTGGCATCTCCTTGCCGAAGAGGGCTGCGATGATCCTCACGTGCTGCTCTCTCAACGGTGAATCAAATAGCACGTTGAGCTCCTCTATGGTTGCATGGTCCACTTCCAAGTTTTCCGGGGCCAATCCTAGCGCCCGCATTAAGACGTTTTCAGCCGGGGAGGCCTTTCCTTTTTGTGTCGATGGCGCACGTTTGGTAGCTCTAGTCATGCGGCAAGGGGTATAGGGCTTCATCTCTGGCCTGAGCGTGGTCGTCTGAACTTCTTTGAGGAGCGGTGGGGCTAGCTTCTTGACCAGGTTGGAGCAAAACCACTTCATCTTCTCATATGCAGCTGCTTCTTGGGGGGTCATACCTGGGTTGCATGCAGCTTGGACGATTTGCATGTCGCGATCAGCATCTGGATTAACCTCCACCAGCAGCGGCGAACTCTGGGCCGGCACGTGTCCCTTGCTGTCCCCATCTTTGGAAGCTGCGTTGGTCTCCATCGTGATCTCCCTCGGGATCGACAGTGGGTATTTGGGTTCCATGATGGCAGCCTCCACTCGAGAATCCACAGTATCATACGCCGCCGATGGGCCCCTCTTGTCCGTCTCCACCGCCGAAATAGAAACCAAGGCTGGATCCTCTGCGGGCCGACTTGACGGCCCTTCCCTGCGGCCCTTGGGCACCTCCTCTTGCCCCACCACAGCCGAAGCCTGAACTGCACAGAAAAGATCCGCAGTGGGTTGCGGGGCGGGATCCACCACCAACAGTTGCGTCCCCTCCGTGGCTGGCCTCGAAGTCATGTCCTCATCCATATCTAGCCCTGCCGCAGCTGTCCTGGTCTCGCGAATCCCCACCAATGATGGCTCGGATCCAGCAAGGGGCCCCCCAGCCTGTCGTCCCTCTCGCAAGTCTTGCATGGCGGGTGCGCGCTCCACCTGCTGAGCCGTCGAGTTGGCGCTTGGGCGATTCAAACTTCCAGTTGCCGCGCGTGGACTGGTTGTCGTGGCGATATGGTCAAAAGCAGACTGTCGAACCGTCAGCCTATCCTGAACTCTGCGTGGGCCTCTCAATGCTTTTTGCTTTGTCGGCATTCATTGGTGGGAGCCTCCAGTCCTGGGGCGTCCCTGGCTGCCCCTCGCCGCCGGCGAACTGCCGTTCGCCACCACGGCCCTGCCCATGCTCCTGAACGCCGCCACTGCGGGTGTCCCTCACCCCCAAACTGCCGCTGCCAGTGCCTGGTGGTGATCCCACGGCCTCTCTCCATCTCATCATCGTCCGGCAAGCCACTTTGTCCATTGTCCGAAGAGCCACCAAGGAAGAAGGGCTCGCCAGCGCCGGAGTAGTCTGTCACTGAATCCAGGTGAATGAGAATCTTGTATTGCAGCATCTGCGGCTTGAAAACGTGCTCTGCAGGCTCCGGCACTGCAAGCCACCGACGAGTCGGAATAGATTTCGGGTCCGCTGCCCAAGCCGACAGCTGGAAAGATGAAAGGTTGGAGCGTGAACTCGTCTCCGGTGCCACCAAGTTGATGATGCAAGCAGAGCCCAGCAAGTCCTCCACGACGCTGCGGTCCCAAGCGTGCGGAGGAATACCTTCAATCTCAAGTTGAACCTTGTACCTCATCACCGCATGAACTGCCTGCGATTGTCTGTTCCATTGGCGGAAGAATAGCCGGACTCCATGATGCTCCACAGTCGGGCTCTGCCCTAGCCTGTTACGGTGATCTTGCCTCGCGAATACCACCAAGAAATCCTCTGGCCTGCAGGGGTGGACCGAGACCCACTCTGCAGAGATGCCCATCTCCGTCTCCAGCGCGTCGAGCACGAACCGCGGTGACACATCTCGCCTGGCGCCGCCCACATATGCGACCATGGCATGCTGAAGGCGCCGCTCCAGGTCAGCCATGGCGGCTGAGCGGTTGACGACACAGAGCTCCGAGGGCTCCATCTCCAGATCATCCCGAATTTGCAGCCTGGGGGCTGACAGCAACGGCCAGATTGGCCTCGCCGCCAAGGGAGGCGGCGGAGGGGGTGGAGGAGGTTGCCGGGCCACGACCGGCCTGTGCCGAGCCGCCGCCGAGTCCGAGGCCTTTGCAACGTCCCGGCCCCCAGCAGAAACTGAGCGGCAAGCCACCTTGGCCGCCGCCTCCCGCCTGAGCTCGTCTTCAGAAGAGGGGCTGCACGCGCCCTTGTGACCCGACAACCCACAACGAATGCAGACGACGTCATTGGTACAGTCCCGCCGGAAGTGCCCCTTCTCCGGGCACCGGAAGCATTTGTCGCGCATCTCCGGCGAGATCTCTTTGCAGACCGGGGAGGGAGGGCGCGGCGCCACCTTTGGCTGCCCAATGCCGCGCCTGTGCTTCCGCAGGGTCTTCCTCGGTGGGGGGGCTTCCTTCCAGGGAATTAGCCGCCGGCAGGACTCCACCTCCGGCGCCGGCGCCTGCGCCGCCTCCTGCGCAGCAGCCGCAGCCGACTTCTCCGAGGCCGAGGAAAGTCCCAGACCAGAGACAACGGGGTGCTCCCTGTGCAGGAAAGAGGAGGTGATGGAGAGCGGGCTCTCAGCCATGGCCTAGTCGGGGGAGAGCGAGAGAGGGGTGGCCACCGTCGCCGGAGTGGCGGGCGGCGGGAGGGTGGACGCTGGCGTCGGAGTGACGCACGGTGGAGGGCTTAGAGCGGAGCGGGAGCGCTAAGAGCGGAGCGGAGTGGGAGCCCTATGTTCCTGATGTAAAGTTATAGGACTTGGCGATGTTCACTTGCTGTTATTGCAGTTGTGATATCCCTTTAGTGTGCGGTCTATCTTGATTTCATTTGCATAGCTTAAGGTCCTATTGCTAATTGTTGTTTTATTTTTTATTCCGTCACATGGAGACATTTCCTGACAACAATTTGTTATAAAGCCATCCTCCTGTTAAATGTTAAGGTAAATTGGTGGATTTCTTGTTTCAGGTACAACACAAAGTGAGTTTGTAGAAACCGTATCCGCCAACAGATTTCCTTCCAATGATAGCCGTGCACTAGAGGTCGTCACATCCAACCCACAGGATGCTGTTTCCTCTGGTCTTCTTCAGCCAGATCATGATCACAACAAGTCAGATCCACTAAAGCAAGTTGAGGCACTTCAAATTAAGTTTTTGCGGCTGGTACACAGGACTGGAGTGCCTCCCAGTACCAATGTAGTTGCACAGGTACTGTACAGACTGCAGCTTGCCAACTTGATCAAGGCTGGTGAATCAGATGCGAAGAGAACTAACCTTGCTATCAACAAAGCCAGAGTTATAGCAGCAGAACAAGAAGCACCCGGTGGACCTGATTTGGACCTCCCCTTGCGAATTCTTCTTCTGGGAAAGACTGGTGTGGGAAAGAGCGCCACAATAAACTCCATGTTTGATGAAACAAAGGTTGCTACTAATGCACTTGTTCCTGGTACTAGTAGGATAAAGAGGGTTCATGGAAATATCAAAGGAGTAAGAGTTACAGTTATCGACACACCTGGTCTGGTACCTCATTACCATAGCCAACGGAGGAACAGGAAGATTTTGCATGCTGTCAAGCGTTTCATTAAAAGAAACCCGCCTGATATCGTCCTGTACTTTGAGCGGCTTGACCATATTAATAGCAGATGCAGTGACTACCCTCTGCTGAAGCTTATAACTGATACCTTGGGTTCTTCGATATGGTTCAACACTGTCCTTGTAATGACTCACTGTTCCTCATCTCCTCCTGAAGGACCAGATGGTCATCCTTTGGAATATGACGCGTACACCCGTTACTGTAAGAATGTCGTGGAGCGTCATATCCAGCTAGCAGCTTCTAACACACAGCTGGAGAACCCTATTGTTCTGGTTGACAATCATCCAATGTGCAGACGGAACACCAGGGGTGAAAGAGTTTTGCCAAATGGGCAGGTATGGGTATCAGAACTTCTTTTGCTGTGTGGGGCGACCAAGTTGTTAGCAGAAGCAAATTCCTTACTAAAGTTCGAAAATAGTTTTCTGCTGTCACAAGCAAATGCCAGGCTGCCTTCACTCCCTCATCTTCTTTCGTCACTCCTTAAACCTTCTGCGTCATTGAGTTCTGAGGGTGTTGACAATGAGATGACTGAGCTATCAGATGAGGAGGATGAATATGATCAGCTACCACCTTTCCGTGTTCTAAAAAGATCTGAATATGAAAAGTTGACCAAAGAACAGAGAACTGCATATCTTGATGAACTGGACTACCGTGAGACTTCATACCTCAAACAGCAGTGGAAGGAGGGAATCCGGAGTCAAAAGCTTGCTGAAGCTCAAAACAGCGAAGCATCATCTGCAGTTGCTGATGATTATGAAGAGACCACATCCCCAGTTGTGCACATATCAGATATGGAAATCCCATTAAGTTTTGACTCTGATTATCCAGCACACCGCTACCGTCACATTATAACTAATGATCAGTTGTTTAGACCAGTTTTGGATCCCCAAGGATGGGACCATGATATTGGGTTCGATGGTATCAATTTTCAATCATGTCATGACTTAAAAAAGAACATATCAACATCTATTGCTGGACAGATGAGGAAGGACAAAGAAGACATGTATATCCAGTCGGATTGTTCAGTAAGCTATAGTGATCAAAGGCGCTACTCATTGATGGGGGGCATGGATATGCAAACAGCTAGTAAGGATTTGGTTTTTACTGTTCATGGGGATGCCCGGTTCCAAAATCTGCCTTGGAACACCACCGGAGGAGGTATTTCTGTTACTAAATTCGGGTCAAAGTATTTTTCTGGGGCCAAATTAGAAGACTCCATCACCATTGGGAAACGAGTCCACTTGGTAGCCAATGCCGGGAGGATGGTTGGTGGTGGACAAGTGGCAGATGGAGGTGGCCTGGAAGTAACAGTAAGGGGGAAAGACTACCCTGTGAGAGAAGGGAGCACCAGCATGGCGGCCACTGCTCTGTCGTTCGAGAAAGAGACTGTATTCGGGGCGAATCTTCAGTCTGTCTTACGAGTGGGCCGTGGGTCAAAATTATCGGTCAGCGCAAACGTAAACAGCAGAAATCTAGGCCGGCTCTGTGTCAAGATCAGCACATCAGACCATGTGGAAATAGCTCTGGTCGTGGCCGTATCACTGGTCCAGTTCTTGCTAAGGAGAAGATTGCTGCCGACTGGCAAAGGCCACCAACAGGTTGACACCGACTTAGATGAGTAATAAGTGAACAGATAGACGGAAGAGCAGACAGCCATTTCATGATGTAAACGTTCAGCAGTTGGGAGTCGTACCTGGTCAAGCTACTGTACCCGCCGCTAATGTGGGGTTCCTAATTGTACAGATTTCCTAAATCTATGTCTGATTTTATTTTATTTTCTTTTTATTTTGAAACAAGGCAAAAGACTTCCATTTTTATTGATTAATAAGAGGAATTTGCAAGAAAACAACCGCAAAAGTAGCACAAGATACTCAAGTGCTTAGCCCCCGCGCAAGAGCAACTCTAGCAGATCATGTAAAATGTTGTACAGCAAATTTTGTTCAAGGGATCCTGTAAAACGAATTTGCGGTACCGTGGAAGGCATGGCAGAATAGATCTGCTAAACCATACTGCATAGTTTTTTTGTGAACACAACTATACTGCATATTTGAAATTTAAAGTTCGTGCCACGATAGTTCATCACCGGAGTTCATACATTCAAACATACAAACTTAAACACATAGTAGATAAAATCTAATCTAAACTAGTTTAGGGCTTTATGTTGAGGTAGAACTCGGCCGCCGATCGGTAGAGAACGTACGTGAGCTCGTACACCACCTTCGTCGCCACGAGCCGCTCGGTGGTACTGTCTTCACCAGCCGACATGGCATTGTCCGTGGCGGCGAGCTCAATCTCCGCCCCGCGGAGCCCCTTGGTGGTGGGCCAAAGCGTCCCCGCGGAGCCCCTTGGTGGTGGGCCAAAGCGTGTCCCCGACCTCGTGGAAGTTGCTCCACGCTCTCCGGACGCCACTACGGGGAGGGCGTTGCACTCTTTGGCCTGCTTTGAGCGCCACGACTCGACGGCGGGCCAGCTGGAGTTGTCGGCCTTAGCGTCGTGTTGGGCACGCTTGTGCGGTGGTGACCCGCCATGGGCCCCGCGCCCCCACGCCAGCAACCTCCATCGGCCATTGATTTGCTCCGAACGGGTGCGTGCACGCGTGGATCGGTCGCCGGAGTAGGGGGGATTGCGTTGGAGGCGGGCGTGGGAAATGCCAGATAGGAACCCTAAATCGCCGGGAATTCGGCAAATATAGCGGTGGAGTCGGGAATATACAGACCGCTTGTACATTTTTTAGGGCCCAGGCCTTCTTTAACCGGATCTGCTCGGGCCGAAAAAATAGCAGATCTTGTAACACGTCCAAAATTATAAGGGCCCGCGAGGTTTTACAGGATTTGCTCTAACAATGACCGCCACCGCGCTGCTTTGTTTTGGAAGAGGTGCACATTCCTTTCCTTCAAAATTGCTCATCCAACAAAGCCAAGCAACGCAAGATAGTTTTTTTTTTCCTGAGGGAGCAAGATAACTTTTCTTGGTCGTGCATTGTGCATTGTTCAGGAGGACCTCTTCCCACAAAGATTTCACCATTTCAGTGTGATGCCAAAGTATCGTACTAACTTGAAGACCTAGCCAAGAGATCATACATAACTTTCCTTGGTTGTGCATTAAAAAAAATCATACCGTTCCAAATTCGAACTAAAAACCGACACTGGAAGAGTAGGTGAGCTGTCGTTTCTTGCACTTGGATGCAAAGGGGGCATCAGTCGCAGTTTGGTCACCCTCTCCGTTGGAGCCTATCCGCCGTCCAAATTTTATTATGGATGACTAACCAAGCGACCAAGCGTAGAACATACATTTGGAAGGTGCCTAAACCTTTCAAATCGTGGTGACCAATTGGACCTTGTAGGTCGATGAAGCAGTGTAGTTCCACATGATGGTATCTTGGATGCCTAGTTGGGTCATGACATTGGCAAACTTCTCCCATAGGATGGTGAACTGATTAATGTGCTCAAGTGTTAGACCTCTTTGAGCGGCAGTCTTCTCAACCCAGTCATAATCTCTCAAAGACTTATCCGCAGTGGCACTTTTTCTTGCGGTATAGCTCAATTTTGTGGTGCAATGTTTTCAGGCCTTAGCCCTTCCAACCAAGATGATTCCTGAATTTCTGCGTTTATTCCAATATCAAGCATAACTGATGCAGAGCATCCTATGGACATCATCATGTCAAGAGCTTCATTTTCAAGAGACACATGCAATATCTACTTCATATATATAAAGGTGAATCTTCTTCTTTACACTTGTCTTCTTGCCCCCCTTCAAGGATGTTGTTTCTTCATTACCAGATCCTCCATAATCTGACAAGATTTCACCTGAAGGTGCAGAAAACTGTCAGATCCCTCCGTAGGGGTCCTAGCGTAGCTGAAAGTCTCAAAGCGGAGGTCGCACAAAGGGTTTATCCATGTTTGGGCCTTCAGAGAGTAATACCCTCCACCCTGCTCATGTTTGTTATTCATGATGGAGGGATAACTCGTGTGATGAGGGATGACTACCGAGAGTTGTTTCTACGGGAGTAGATGGAAATGAGGGCTCCCTAGCCTCCCCTCATATACTCAAGGAGGCTAGGGTTTTACATAAAGGCGAAATCAATCTAGGGTTGCCGTCGTATCAACTTGGAAGTAAAGTTGGCCGCATGGTGGTTATCCTTTCCTTGGGGCTACCTCTTCTCGCTGGGCCTTGTGGGCTCTCCAGTAGGCCTGCTGCCGGGATCCCTTCAGTGAGCCACCCTGGTGCGCCACACCGTCAATAGCCCTTGAGCATGGCAGAGGTTGCAGGAGTGGGTCTTCAGACCTCCGGTGGTCTTCACTACCGATGGTGCTTTAGCCCTCGTGCTTCTTTAGAGAGCTCATCTCCCGGGCCTCCATGAGTGGCAACCCGTGCTAGGAGATGATAGAGGCAAAGGTGTCCCGTCTTTCGATGAGATGATGAATTTCGCTTTGGTGGAAGTCAACTTTGACGATCCGACTACGAACGTGTGAGGACGTCGCGCCTTAGCAATCGCTAAACCAACTCCGAGAGGTTATTAACCACGCCGGAGCACGATCAACTTGACCACGAGGGTCTGTTTCCTGCGAGCAAACGAAGAACAAGCAAGAAAATGAGATTGCAATCTGGATATTGCGAATATAAGATGAAAGCTTTATTGATCAAGGTGGGGTTCTGTGACGCCTTTGTCTGGTCGTTGAACACAAACGAAGTACGTGAAGTTGCAGCTATGGCAAACTTTAATCTAAACAAAACCCAAAGTCTAAACGGTGCCCTAAGGGCTGTATATATGGAGGAAGAGGGGGGAATTTCGTGACCCTTGGTGGAGGGGTCCGAAATCAACCCTATCTCTTGTTTCCCCGCACATACGGACTCTAAAAATAACCTATACTTATGTATTTCGAAATTACATGGGCCTAGCCCAATAATAAGGTGACGCAGCACCTAGAATAGCCTCTAGACGAAATTTATGAAGTGGCATCTTGTATATTTCGTCCAAGGCTTCATGCACCCATTATGGTGGCTTCAAAGTCCTGAAATCATCACTTGTAACTCCGTTCTTGTTCCCCTTGCGCATGCCATCATCTCCATGCTTGCTCTTGCTCCAATGTTCATCCTTCTCCAAGCTAGGCCCTTCATTTGTAAGCAAAACAAATGTATCCAATTTAGGCAGCATCATATTCTCATGAACATTAGAATCATTACCAAGAAACGAAAGTACCTGGTAATTTAGTTGGCGTGCGCGAGCTCTAGTAATTGGTCCAATATGTATAGCAGCAGGGGCTGTGGGTGTAACAATGGTATTGATGTCCTCATCATCCTCCCCTTCTTGAAATGAAGTCGTCCTCGACGGAAGTTCATCTTCCTCACCCAAATAAGGCTTCAAATCTGCAATGTTAAAAGTGGGACTAACCCCAAAATCTGCAGGCAGCTCAAATTTGTATGCATTATCATTTATTTTCTCTAGCACCTTAAAGGGACCATCAGCACGTGGCATTAGCTTTGATTTGCGCAAATCAGCAAATCTATCTTTACGCAAATGTAACCAAACAAGATCTCCAGTTGCAAATACAACATGTTTTCTACCCTTATCTCCAGCAAGTTTATATTTAGCATTCATACGCTCAATGTTTTCCTTAGTTAACTCATGCATTTTTAAAATCAATTCAACACGTTGTTTAGCATCAAAATTAACCTTCTCCGAAGATGGAAGAGGCAACAAATCAATAGGTGCACGAGGTAGGAAACCATACACAACTTCAAAAGGGCACATCTTAGTAGTAGAATGCAATGAACGATTATAAGCAAATTCAATATGAGGCAAGCATTCCTCCCACATTTTCTTATTATTCTTCAAAACAGCCCTAAGCATAGTAGACAATGTTCTATTGACTACTTCAGTTTGTCCATCAGTTTGGGGGTGACAAGTAGTACTAAAAAGCAGTTTAGTCCCTAACTTAGCCCATAAACATCTCCAAAAATGGCTAAGAAATTTAGTATCACGATCTGAAACAATAGTATTTGGGACACCATGCAAGCGAATAATTTCACAAAAGAACAAATCAGCAACATTAACAGCATCATCGCTTTTATGACATGGTATAAAGTGTGCCATTTTCGAGAATCTATCCACGACAACAAATATGCTATCCCTCCCCTTCTTTGTTCTAGGTAAATCTAAAACAAAGTCCATAGATATATCCTCCCAAGGAACACTAGGTACAGGCAAAGGCATATATAAACCATGAGGATTGAGTCGTGACTTAGCTTTTTGACATGTAGTGCAGCGAGCAATAAAATGCTCAACATCCCGTCTCATCTTTGGCCAAAAGAAATGTGTAGCAAGTACGTCCTCCATCTTATTCACGCCAAAGTGTCCCATTAGTCCTCCTCCATGCACCTCCTGCAACAACAAAAGACGAACGGAGCTAGCTGGAATGCATAGCTTGTTAGCACGGAACACAAATCCATCATTAACGACAAACTTGTTCCATGTTCTTCCTTCTTTACAATTCTGCAATACATCTTTAAAATTAGCATCATGCACATATTGATCTTTGATGGTCTCCAAACCAAATATTTTGAAGTCAAGTTGTGAAAGCATAGTATAGCGACGAGACAATGCATCAGCAATAACATTTTCTTTACCCTTCTTGTGTTTAATGACATAAGGGAAAGTCTCAATGAATTCAACCCATTTAGCATGTCTACAATTCAGTTTAGCTTGACTTTTAATATGTTTCAAAGATTCATGATGAGAATGTATAACAAATTCTTTGGGCCATAAATAATGTTGCCATGTTTCTAAAGTCCGAACAAGAGCATATAATTCTTTATCATAAGTAGAATAATTTAGACTAGGCCCACTCAATTTTTCAGAAAAGTATGCAACAGGTTTGCCATCTTGTAATAACACACCTCCTAGTCCAATTCCACTAGCATCACATTCAAGCTCAAAAGTCCTATTAAAATCAGGAAGTTGGAGTAAAGGAGGCTGTGTCAACTTATCTTTCAATACCGTGAAGGCTTCTTGTGCGGTACCCCAAACAAAAGGCACATCCTTCTTTGTAAGCTCATTGAGAGGTGCAATAATGGTGCTGAAATCTCTCACAAAACGCCTATAGAATCCAGCGAGGCCAAGAAAACTCCTCACTTGTGTGACCGTTTTGGGCTGCGGCCAACTCTCAATAGCTTCAATCTTGGCTTTATCAACTTCAATTCCCTGTGGAGTAACAACATAACCAAGAAAAGGCACTCGATCGGTGCAAAAGGTGCACTTCCCAAGGTTACCAAACAAACGTGCATCACGTAGAGCAATAAAAACAACACGTAAATGTTCCAAATGTTCCTCCAAAGATCTGCTATAAATCAATATGTCATCAAAGTAAACTACCACAAATCGTCCAATGAAAGCACGTAAAACTTCGTTCATTAATCTCATGAAAGTACTAGGTGCATTAGTTAACCCAAAAGGCATGACTAACCACTCATATAATCCAAACTTAGTTTTAAATGCTGTTTTCCATTCATCCCCCAATTTCATACGAATTTGATGGTATCCACTACGCAAATCAACCTTGGAGAATATTATAGAGCCACTCAATTCATCAAGCATATCATCTAGCCTAGGAATAGGATGACGATAACGAATAGTAATATTATTAATGCCTCTACAATCAACACACATACGTGATGTACCATCCTTTTTCGGCACTAGAATAATAGGAATAGCACAAGGACTAAGGGATTCGCGTATATAACCTTTGTCGAGCAGCTCTTGTACTTGACGCATAATCTCCTTCGTCTCCTCTGGATTGGTACGGTATGGCGCACGGTTTGGCAGTGAAGCACCGGGAATTAAGTCAATCTGATGCTCAATCCCTCGAATAGGCGGTAATCCCGGTGGCACGTCTTGTGGAAAGACGTCAGTGAACTCCTGCAAAATGTTAGTGACAGCAGGAGGCAAAGAGGAAGGCACGTCCTCGAATGAAAATAATGCCTCTTTGCACACAAAAGCATAACAAACAGATTTGCTGAAATCTAGCTCATCAATATCAGATTTGGTGGCAAATAAACATGCACTTTTCAATTTTATTTCAGAAGCAACACTAGATGGTTTATTATTAGGCTTCATTTGTTGCTCAAATTCTTTTGCCACAATCTGATTTTCGCTCTTATTCTTCTCCTGTTTTGCTTTATTAGCTCTATTAATATCATCTTTCAAAATAGAATCAGGAGTCATAGGAAGCAAAGTAATATTTTTATCCTTATGAACAAGAGTATACTGATTGTTTCTACCATGGTGTACAGAATTTTTATCAAATTGCCATGGTCTACCAAGTAATAAGGAACATGCTTGCATAGGTACCACATCACAATCAACATAATCAACATATGTAGAGATACTAAAATGCACACGAACAGTACGTGTTACCTTAACCTTGCCGCTGTTGTTGAACCATTGGATGTAGTAAGGATGTGGATGTGGTCTTGTGGTGAGAGAAAGCTTCTCCACCATCTCCATGCTAGCCAAGTTGTTGCAGCTCCCTCCGTCTATGATGACGCGCACAGAACATTCCTTCACAACTCCCTTGGTATGGAACAAATTGTGCCTCTGATTTTGCTCAGCTTGTGTGACCTGCACACTCAAAACACGTTGAGCAACTAAACATTCATACCTGTCAGCGTCTTCAGGAGCCATGTATTGCGTCTCATGATCAGAATCATCTCCACCATGTTCTTCACGTGTAATAAGAGCCAGCGTCTCCTCATCATAGTCACTAGCGGACTTATACCCACCATCCTCAGTAGCAATCATCACACGCTGAGATTTGCATTCTCTCGCATAATGACCTCTTCCCTTACAACGACGACAAATAATATCACTTGTGTGCCCAGTTGATGCCATGGAAGAAGAAGAGCTCTGTGTAGGCCCGACAGGTGCGCTCTTGGCAGATAGTGGTGGTTGTGCCTGCTTTCTTGTATCACGACTGGAGGTAGCAGCTGATGGAGGTGCTGGTGTAGTGGAAGTAGAGGATGCACGCGGTGTCCATGATGAAAGTCGATCTGCAGAAAAGTTAGTTCGTGCCAATGCTTGTCGATCCTGCACTTCACGTTCAGCTTTACAAGCAAGATGGAATAAACGAGTGATATTAGTATACTCCTTATACTCTAGAATGGTCTGAATCTCTCTATTTAATCCACCTATAAAACGTGCAAGCATAGCTTCATTCTCCTCAACAATACCACATCTAATCATGCCATTTTGTAATTCCCGATAATATTCTTCTACAGAATTTTTCCCTTGTCTTAAACGCTGCAATTTTTGAAGCAATTCACGTTGATAATATGGTGGAACCCAACGAGTATGCATAGCAGTTTTCAAAGCAGCCCAAGTAGTTGGAATAGGATATAATCTACAATGTTCAGACCACCATACACATGCAAAACTAGTGAAAGCACAAACAGCAGCAGCAACCCGTCTCTCCTCGGGATATTGTAAACATGTAAAACGTTGTTCAGTTTCTAACTCCCACGTAAGATATATATCAGGAACATATCTACCCTCAAATGGTGGAATATTCAATATCAGTTTCGGAATATGGTCATTATCTCGTACCTGAGGTGGTAGTGCAGGCCTACCGTTGCGAATATATACCCGAGGTCGACCTGCTGGTGGTGGTGCTGGTGGCTGCACGTAGTTCTGATTTTGATCAACCTCATCCTCATAATATTCCTCCACCTCTGTAGTAACAGCAGGAGCTACAGAAGCACCAACAGCAGTAGCAGCGGCACCAGAATTTTGTCCTGGCTCAATAGGAACACACTGTGCTCGTCCATACTGATTCGGAAGGGGGCGTTGTTGTAGTTGTTGTTGTTGCAGAGGTGCGATAGGTGCAGCCGGAGGTGGTTGTGGAAAACGCGCGAGCAATTCATTAAACTTGCTATCAAGCTTTGTTTCGAATGTCTTCTCAATGCCATCTATCTTCTCCATGGCCTCGTCAAATCTGTTTAGCACATCTTGCACCTGTCCACTCATCATTTGCTGAAATTTATCATGTAGCTGTTTGTTCGTCAGGTTCTCCCAATCAGTCTCATCGGCTTGTGATCCTACCATGGTTAGCAGCAAATAGAAACACACAAGAATATGATCCTATAGACTACTAAGAAGTGGTGGTGGTGTATCACAAACCCGTGAAGCAAATCTCAAATTCTTACTAGTTCTTACCCAGCAGCAGGCGGTGATCGGCAACCGTTGTAGTCAAAACTCTCAAAGCTTGGATAGAGCGATTACCAGGGAGAGTCAAACGCACGACTTAGATGTATGTGGAGCTGGGAAGGCTTATAATATCGTAGCAAAAAAGGTCAGCAATAATCAATTCAGAGATGCAAAGTTGAATAAACGCTCAACGACGATACTGTGCTGGTCCTAGGCTAGACTGTGCTAGAGACGCGAGCCTAGAACACCAACAAAATCACGGCGCGGCACGTAAACAAGGGAGGAGCACACTCTGAATTTTTTTTCTTTTTTTTTTCTTTTTTTCCTCTTTTTTTTTGCTCCGCAACAATTTTTTTTTGAAAAAGTCTACAAATGGTCTAAAAACTGCCTAGCCAGAATTTTCCATACTTAGTTTTTTTTGAAACTGGAACTATTTTTCTTCTGCGGATGGCTCGGAAGTTGGGGAGTCCTTCTCTGTCACGACTCGGAGTATCGCATGATCTGGAAATCGAGAACAATGCAACAATTACTGGACCCGGACTAGGACTGGTGGCGGAGATGAAACTGGTGGAACTTGGACTGGTGGCGAAGATGAATCTGGTGGAACTCGGACTGGTGGCGGAGATGAATCTGGTGGAACTCGGACAGGTGGCGGATATATGTTGCAGGTGAACTCGGATTGGCGTGATGGCGGCAGATATGTGGTGGCGTATATGGATTCGGATTGGCGGTGAATATGTGGTGGTGGTATATGGCAGCAGCGACGATGATAACCTGTGAACAGAACTCGAAACTCTAAAAGACTAGACGCTAAGACCAGCAACTTGACACGACGATGCAACCGCAAATTCAACAAAGCAAATACAGAAAAGATTATGCAAAGGCTCAGATTGGTTCGGATGGGATGAACTAACCCTAAATTTTTTTTGGCTTTTTCGTGGACTATAGGTATGAAGAATAGACTCGATCTAAACTACGAAAAACTGTAAAATCTCACCGAGCAACCTGGAAATCTGATACCACTTGATAGAGGCAAAGGTGTCCCGTCTTTCGATGAGATGATGGATTTCGCTTTGGTGGAAGTCGACTTTGACGATCCGACTGTGAACGTGTGAGGACGTCGCGCCTTAGCAATCGCTAAAC
Organism: Triticum aestivum; assembly: GCF_018294505.1. Taxonomy (NCBI): domain Eukaryota; kingdom Viridiplantae; phylum Streptophyta; class Magnoliopsida; order Poales; family Poaceae; genus Triticum; species Triticum aestivum. The sequence continues at coordinate 155,198,044 of NC_057807.1, forward strand.
CAACTCCAGAGGTTATTGACCACGCCGGAGCACGATCAAGCTGACCACGAGGGTCTGTTTCCTGCGAGCAAACGAAGAACAAGCAAGAAAATGAGATTGCAATCTGGATATTGCGAATATAAGATGAAAGCTTTATTGATCAAGGTGGGGTTCTGTGACGCCTTTGTCTGGTCGTTGAACACAAACGAAGTACGTGAAGTTGCAGCTATGGCGAACTTTAATCTAAACAAAACCCAAAATCTAAACGGTGCCCTAAGGGCTGTATATATGGAGGAAGAGGGGGGAATTTCGTGACCCTTGGTGGAGGGGTCCGAAATCAACCCTATCTCTTGTTTCCCCGCACATACGGACTCTAAAAATAACCTATACTTATGTATTTCGAAATTACATGGGCCTGGCCCAATAATAAGGTGACGCAGCACCTAGAATAGCCTCTAGACGAAATTTATGAAGTGGCATCTTGTATATTTCGTCCAAGGCTTCATGCACCCATTATGGTGGCTTCAAAGTCCTGAAATCATCACTTGTAACTCCGTTCTTGTTCCCCTTGCGCATGCCATCATCTCCATGCTTGCTCTTGCTCCAATGTTCATCCTTCTCCAAGCTAGGCCCTTCATTTGTAAGCAAAACAAATGTATCCAATTTAGGCAGCATCATATTCTCATGAACATTAGAATCATTACCAAGAAACAAAAGTACCTGGTAATTTAGTTGGCGTGCGCGAGCTCTAGTAATTGGTCCAGTATGTATAGCAGTAGGGGCTGTGGGTGTAACAATGGTATTGATGTCCTCATCAGGAGAGCTCTGACTGGCTTTCGGGAGCCCCGAACAGTCATCATTCTGACCTACCTGGCTGACTCAGAGTCCTTTAAAGGGATGTTTGTACAAACCCTATTGATTAAGGGATGTGATGACGTTGGTTCCTGGATCCAGGCACCTTACCTTGCAAAATGGGGAGTCGCAGAGGATACAGATCAAGTGTCATGTCGTCAGGGCAAACGCTTCCGTTTCAAGCCCGCTATAAGTAAGGAAAAAGTACGAAGGATTTTCTTATTCCTCCACCCTCATGCATTTCCGTTTCCTGCCTCCTGCTATCGAAGGCATGCCACCATCGCTAGATCTTCACCGATTGCGTTTGTAACTCTGGTCCACCCCTTTCCGCCACCGAGATGGCTAGCACTAGGAGCGAGAGGGTTCCTCGGGATTCCAGCCAGGATCTGCCCCCGTTGGGGTGGGGATGACGCAAAAGAGGGTCATCTTCAAGGCGGTGAGAGACCGCAGTCGGAAATCCCCAAGATCATGGGAAAGTGGTTCCCTTCCTCGACCATCGACGAAGAACTTTAGGGCCTCGTGGAGATACGGCTGATTCCGGCGCATCTGGAGTGCCGCCTCCGAGCGGATGAGGCTCAACCAACTCCTCGTGACGGCCCATAATACCGTTAGATCCCTTGTTAGGGTTCATGACGAGGTAGAAAGTACCAGGACGGAGCCCGCACGCACAGGTTACCCAGGTTCGGGCCTCCTAAGAGTAATACCCTACATCTTGCTTATTGTTATTTATGGTGGAGGGATAACTCGTGCAAGGGATTACAACGGTGTCTGAGATTGCTACCAGAGTCTTCCTATATAAGATTGGATGACCTAGAGGGCTGCCTAACCTCCCTTTATATAGACAAGGAGGCCTAGGGTTTACATGGTGGTAGATGCAATCTAGGCCGCCGCTTCCCTTCTCTTGAGTAACAGGTCATAGCAAGGTCGGTTTCGCCCATTGTTGGGCCTTGATAACCAGCCCAACACTTCACTTGGTGTGGCTTGGTTATCCACCCCCGGGTCATGGCTCCGTTGTGTGGTAGAGGTCGTTGGCGGCTTTAGACCTCCGTCGAGCTCCTTTGTCATGTAGACGCGACCTCCATCGCTTCAAGCGACTCCCTTGTTTCGGAGCTCTTGCCTTTTGTAGGGGAGACCCGCGTGCATGCCTTGCGCCCTCTTCCCGTATCAACCATCCTGGTGGGGTTGTTTATCAGGCCACTTGAGCTATTACGTCGCCTTTTGCACGACTCAAAACCACCGCGGGCCAGCTCGTCACCTATGGGCAGTTGATGTCACTAGAAAGATTCAGATGCTTTTTCTGTTATAAATACAATGGTAGGAGGCGGTGCTTCGTCCGCTAGTTCTTCTTCCTCCAAATACCCTTCGCCCGCCATTACCAGGCTTAAATAACTGAACATCGAGAGGGAGATGGCTTCTTCTTCTGCGCCTCCTAGGGAGATCCCAGGTTAGGAGGGTTAGCTAGGCATGCAATTGTCGTCCTTACCATGTTTGCCTAGTCCGCCCGAGTGGGTGAGAAATTGGAAACACTCCTCCGTCTCTAAATCCGTTTTGGAGCAGTTGGTGAAGATGGGCCGGCTGTTGGAGTTCATCGTAATGGCCTGGATGGCACCCCGACAGAGGGATGTGGTTCCGCGGCCACTTTGTTGGAACCAAGTAGTACACGTGGCTTTTATCCATCGTGGGCTGCGACTTCCACCGTGAGTCCTTTCGCCAGAGGTGTGTTGACCCTCTACAGACAACAGCTGCATCACCTTATTCCAAGCGGTGTGTTGCATATGTCTTGCTTCGTGACTCTTTGTGAATGCTTCTTTGGGGTTCACACACATTTTGATCTCTTCAGGTATTTCTTTGAAGCAGCTCCTTGTCGTGGTTTTGTCACGGCAGATGTCCTAGTGTGAGGACTTAGTCGTGAGGCCATCGCAACTAGGTAGTATCTTGAACGGGGTTGGTCGGAATCGAGAGACATGAGATTTTACCCAGGTTCGGCCCCTCGTGGTGGAGGTACAAGCCTACATCCTGCTTGCTTGATATTGATGATGATGATCTCGGTTATAAGGGCGGTGCTTCGCTACCTCTATCTCGAGAGCATCTACTTTGATCTTGTCTAAGACTTGTTTGTCTGTCTAAAAGCTCGTTCCCCTTGGGGTGCCCTGCCCCTCCTTATATAAGTTGAAGGGTCGGGTTACATGTAGAGTTGTAGTAGGATTAGGACTTAGCCTAGTTATGACTTCTTATCACGGGCTTCTTAACCCTGGGCTTCCCACCGTGGTCTTCTTAACGCCCAGGCTTCTTATCTCCAGGCAGCTCATCTTCAGGGCTCATCTTTGAGATCATCTCTCCAGGATTCTAAGTAGATGCTGGGTTAGGATCTGGGTTACACAATCTGCCAGGTTAGGATCTGGGGTACACAATTGACCGGGCTACACAATCTACCAGGCTAGGATCTGCCAGGCTAGGATCTGCTAGGCTAGGATCTACTGGATTAGCACCTACCGGGTTAAGTCTAGAGATGACTTAACATCATGAGTCGGGTTTAACCGCGGGTAATTCCCCCGACAACCCTCGTCTAGGCTCCAATTATTTTGAGGTGGCGACCGCCCTGGAGCCTGATTCATGGAAGTGGGGGTGATTTTATGGCCTGAATAACTCCTTCGACCTTGACGACCCTGGGCTGTCTGAGTTAGCCGACGAGCCTTGCTGGCAGAGGCTAGAGTGGAGATCGAAGACCGTTTTCTCCTTGGAGATCGACCTTTTGATAGATGCGGTTTTCGTCTGCAGGAGAAAGGGCTCTCCGGGCTGCAGATCCTGAAGACCTAGGTGGAGCAGAATGTTCAGCCCTTGTGGTGGATTGAGTCCCCCATGTATGAGTATTGAGGGTTGGGTGACCCCAGCCGCCTGCTTTGGTTGGAGCTTTCGGAAAGCGAGGTCAAAGATCGTGTACACCTGCTGACTGGCCTCCCTCTCGGGGAGATCCACATGGAGGTCTCCATGAAGCCCTACAACCAAGTGAATCTGTGGCCTCCGATAAGTTGCAGGTGTCCACTTTTTTCTGTTTTATTGGGGACGACACACTATGCTTTGTCCTAACACTCCAGCGCCATTTTTCCTTCTTCGGCCAGTCTTTCAAGCATTTGCGGAGCAGTGCCTGCCCCCCGCGGCCTCATGGCTACGTTGTGGCCCAGTACTACAGGGGTCATGAGGCCATTAATAAAAGCAGTTACAATGATTCTGCGGTTAAAGCCACCGCTAAGGCAAGGGAATCTGTCAAGAGGTTGGCGTCTTCTCCAGGAAAAACTTTTGTGGTGAAGGTCGCATGGTTGCAGGCGGGGTCTGCTGGAGGGTCATCGATGGAAACAGGGTTGACATGGGAGGACACTACAAGATCTGACTCCTTGGATCCCCCGCTGGACACGTCCAATTCTCCAGCCAGAGAGCTCATGCTCCTGACGAACCACCCGGAGGAGTCGTCCAAAGCGCGGGCCTCCGCACCTTTGGTAAGTCCTCCTCAGAAGCCGAACGGTGGCAGCCAAGAAGAAACTCGCAAGCCGCCGCCCACCTCTATCATCCATGATCCAACTTCCCATGGCGGAATTGCCTTGTGGTCATTCAGGCTCTGGAGGTCTTGAGCATTCCAATCGCCCTACAACGCAGTTTGGGGCCTCGGTGGAGGCCGCGGTGTTACCTCGCGGGCTCTTCTCTAGGGCCGATGTAGTGGGCAGTGGTATGCGGCGTTTGACCTTGCTACCCTTACACGAGGGTCATCCGAACACCCCCCTGTGTTAGACCGCTTGAGGGCTGTTGTTCGCAGAAGTGGAGCCCTAGGATAGGCACTGCAGGTTGCGTTAGGGGAGCCTTGATAGAGGCAAAGGTGTCCCTGAAAAAGCACGGAGGCTGGAACTGAGGTAGCGCGTTGGTTCTCTCATAGTATGTCAGCAGCCTGACAACAGACACCAGCGTTGTAGCTGTTCTGGCATGCAACGAGGGCGCTAAAGATTCAAAGGTGGAAGATGGTCCAACGACGAGCCGACCCATGAGGCAAAAGAGAACACCTGCGCGATTTGCTGATCCAGCTTGGGCCCATTAACTATGTTAACGACCGCTGGGTTCGGCGCTAGGCATAGAATCTCCGGAGTCTGGCCACGTTCCATGGGTTCGGCTCGAGTCTGTTATCAGATGCATTACGTAAGCGGTATGCTCCTCCGGTGAGAACTTTATCAATGACGAAGGGACCTTCCCACTTAGGTTTGAGCTTGTCCTTCTTCTTCTCCGGTAGGCGTAGAACGAGTTCGCCAATATTATAAGTTTTGGCCCGCACTTCTCTGCTTTGGTACCGTCGAGCCTGCTGCTGATAGAATGCAGAGCGGGCTTTTGCAACGTCGCACTCCTCCTGCAGAGCATCCAAGTTATCCTGCCGATCTAACTCGGCTTCCTTCTCTTCGTACATGCGTACGTGAGGCGAATCATGTATTATGTCGCAGGGTAGTACTGCTTCCGCGTCGTACACCATAAAAAATGTTGTATATCCGGTGGTGCGATTCGGTGTGGTCTGCAGCCCCCAGAGTACGGAGTCGAGCTCCTCGACCCAGTGCGTGTCCGACTCTGTCAAGGATCGCACTAGTCTGGGTTTGATGCCGCTCATGATGAGACCGTTCGCACGTTCGACCTGGTTGTTTGTTTGGGGATGGTAGACGGAAGCGTGGTCGAGCTTAATGCCCATTTTGTCGCACCAAGTTTTCACTTCATCGGTTGTGAAATTTGAGACATTATCAGTGATGATGCTGTGGGGGACGCCGTATTGGTGTACAACCCCGGCTATGAAGTCTATCACTGGTCCGGATTCGGCCATTTTGACTGGTTTAGCTTCTATCCATTTGGTGAACTTGTCCACCATGACCAATAAGTATTTTTTCTTATGGCTTCCCCCTTTAAGTGGTCCGACCATATCCAGCCCCAAGACCGCGAAGGGCCAAGTTATGGGGATTGTTTGGAGAGCGGTAGGGGGCATATGACTCTGATTGGCAAAGAGCCGGCAATCGACGCAGTGTTGGACAAGGTCCTGTGCGTCTGCTCGGGCTGTCGGCCAATAAAAGCCTGTACGGAAGGCCTTGCTGACTAGTGCTCGAGCCGCGGCGTGGTGCCCGCCCAGTCCGGCATGGATTTCAGCCAAGAGCTGCCACCCTTCCTCTTCGAAGATGCACCTTTGGAGCACTCCGGTCGCACTTTTCTTATAGAGTTCCCCTTCATGGACTTTGTAAGCTTTAGAACGCCGCACGATGCAACGTGCTTCATTTTGGTCTTCGGGGAGCTCCTGCCTGTTTAGCTAGGCCAAGAAAGGTTCAGTCCACGAGGCGATTACAACCATGATTTCGTGGGCCGAAGATGTTATTTCGGTGGTGGAGACTCCGATTATGTCTGATGGTTCAGAATCTGGGGGTGTATTCGGATCCGTGCTAGTGCTGCCGGACTCCCCTTCCCATACCACAGATGGCTTGAACAACCTTTCTAGGAATATGGTAGGTGAGACAGGGTCGCGTTTAGTGCCGATGCGGGCAAGGATATCCGCCGCTTGATTATTTTCTCGAGCCACATGGTGGAATTTGAGCCCCTCAAACCGAGCTGACATTTTGTGGATGGCATTACGGTAGGCCGCCATTTTCGTATCCTTGACGTCAAAGTCTCCGTTTATTTGTGATATTGCGAGGTTTGAATCCCCGCGCACCTCCAGGCATTGAATGCCCATAGAGACTGCCATCCGAAGACCGTGCAACAGAGCCTCGTATTCGGCTGCATTGTTGGAGTCTGTGTATAATATTTGGAGTACGTACTGGACCGTGTCTCATGTGGGAGACGTCAAGACTACACCTGCTCCCAATCCGGCCAGCATTTTACAGCCGTCGAAGTGCATGATCCAGTTAGAGTACGCGCCGTACTCTTTAGGGAGTTCGGCTTCCATCCATTCGGCGACAAAGTCAGCCAGCACTTGCGACTTGATGGCCCGCCGTGGCTTGTATGTTATGTCGAACGGAAGGAGCTCGATGGCCCATTTAGCAATCCGGCCCGTAGCTCCGCGGTTATTTATTATGTCGTTGAGTGTTACTTCGGAGGCCACCGTAATCGAACACTCTTGAAAGTAGTGTCATAGCTTCTGGGATGCCATGAAGACCGCGTATGCTATTTTTTGATAGTGTGGGTATCGGGATTTGCATGGGGTGAGGACTGTGGATACATAATAAACCGGCTTCTGGAGCGGGAATTTGTATCCGTTAACCTCTCGTTCAACGACGAGCACTGCGCTTACAACTTGATGTGTTACAGCTATGGACAACAGCATAGGTTCGCAAATATTTGGCGCTATTAGGACCGGATTACTGGCCAATAAGGTCTTTATTCCGTCTAGTCCGGCCGCGGCTGCATCCATCCACACGAAGTGTTCGGTGCGCGAAGAAGGCGGTAAAGAGGTAATGCCTTTTCTCCTAACCTGGAGATAAATCGGCTTAAGGCAGCCACACATCCAGCTAGTTTCTGGATGTGCTTGAGGTCTGTTGGTATAGCCAACTGCGACAGAGCTCAGATTTTTGCCGGATTCGCTTCAATTCCTCTATTGGAAGCAATGAAGCCGAGCAGTTTCCCAGAGGGGACGCCGAAAACACATTTTTTCCGGGTTTAGCTTGATGTCGTATGTTCGGAGGTTATCGAACGTAAGCCTCAAGTCGTCTATTAGGGTTTCAACATGTCTTATTTTTATGACCACGTCGTCCATATATGCCTCCACTGTTTTGCCGATTTGCTTTTCTAGGCATGTTTGAATCATGCATTGATATGTTCCGCCGGCATTTTTAAGCCCGAAAGGCATAGTGTTGAAGCAGAAAGGACCGTATGGCATTATGAAAGCTGTTGCAGCTTGGTCGGACTTTGCCATCTTTATTTGATGTTATCCAGAGTATCCGTCGAGGAAACATAGCGAGTCGTGTCCTGCTGTAGCGTCGATGATTTGGTCGATGCGAGGGAGGGGGAAGGGATCCTTGGGGCAAGCCTTTTTGAGGTCTTTGAAGTCGACACATAGGCGCCAGGATTTGTCCTTCTTTGGTACCATTACCAGATTTGCCAGCCAATCCGGATGCTTGATATCTCTGATGAATCCGGCCTCGAGTAGTTTGGCTAGCTCTTCCCCCATGGCTTGACGTTTGGGCTCTGAAAAGCGCCTTAGAGTCTGCTTGACAGGCTTGTATCCTTTTAGTATATTGAGGTTGTGTTTGGCCAGTCTGCGTGGGATGCCCGGGATGTCCGAAGGGTGCTAGGCGAAAATGTCCCAATTCTCGCGCAGGAAGTCTCGCAGTGCGGCGTCCATTGTGGGGCTCAACTGTGTCCCGATGGAAGCTGTCTTCGTGTGGTCCGTTGGATGGACCTGGAATTTGACTATTTCGTCTGCGGGTTTGAATGAGGTGGACTTGGGTCGCTTGTAAAGTATCATGTCGTCCCTGTCCACGGTGGCGCGCATCGTTGTTAGTTCTTCGGCTGCTAGGGCTTCGGACAATGCTTCCAGGGCTAGTGCTGCGGTTTTGTTTTTGGCGCAAAGTGCGACGTCCGGATCACTGGCTAAAGTGATGATTCCATTGGGTCCGGGCATTTTAAGCTTCATGTACCCATAATGGGGTATAGCTTGAAAGCTTGTAAATGCCTCCCGCCCTAGAAGGGCGTGGTATCCGCTACTGAAAGGAGCCACTTGGAATGTGATTTCTTCGGACCTGTAGTTCTCCAGAGTGCCAAATACCACATCAAGTGTGATTTTTCCCGCGCACCATGCTTCTCGACTGGGGATGATTCCCCTGAAGGTTGTGCCACTTTGCTCAATGCAGCTTTTATCAATTTCCATCTTGCTGAGTGTTTCTTCATAGATCAAGTTTAATCTGCTTCCGCCATCCATGAGTACTTTAGTGAGCCGAAAGCCATCTACGATTGGGCTACGGACCAAAGCGGCTGGTGCCCGGACGGTCTAGAATTGAGGTTCATCACTGGCATTGAAAGTTATAGCAGTGTCATTCCACGGATTTATTTTTGCCACATGGCAGATTTCAGCGGAGCTTCGATGAGCTCGCTTGCACCTACTGTTTGAGGAAAAAGTCTCGAAGACTGTTAGTACCGTATTGTTTTCTTTGGCGGGACATTGTTCTGCTTTATGGCTTACAAGAAGATCCTCGCCACTTTTTGCTACCTACCGGAGTATCCAACATGCTCTAAGGCTATGTGTTGGTGTAGTGTCCGGCGTGCTGTGGAGTTTACATGGCCCGTTGATCCATTCTTCCAATACGGTTCCACGCGCTGGGGTGGGCTTTGGTTTCTTGGGAGTTGGATCGGCCGACTTTCTAGAGTTCGTCCATTTAGCTCCGACAAAGGTTTTACTGAGAGCCGGACTATCCCAAAATTCTGTTTGGGTTTTCCAAGCGCTTTCCATCGCACAGTACTTTTGTACTATGGTTGCCAAGTCTGCGAAGTTTGCTATGTCACGGCGACTTATAGCATTAAGGATTCCTTTGTTCGTGCAGTTTTTGCAAAAAAGTGAGACTGCGTCCTCCTCACGACAGTCCTTGACCTTGTTTAACACAAGGAGGAATCTGGCCAGTAGCGATGTACTGTCTCTTGGGGCTCTTGTCTGATATGGGAGAGAGGGTTTAAGTACGGGTGGGTGGGTGTAGCTGAATCTTGATTCTGATCCGATCTAACGCCCTGGGGCAGGGAAGCTTCCGGGCTTGACAGCTCGGGATCCAGCATGCTACCCAGTTTCTCCGACCCAATAGCCGATTCTAAGTCCGGGGTCTGGGTCATGTCTTCCCTTGAGCGGGTGTCCGGCTCAGGGAGCTCGGTGATCCGGACATAACTTGTCCTCAAGATAGAGGGGTAATCCGTATGTGGCTCCTCCACTACCGCTATCTCGTGGGTGACCAGCGGGGATTTAATGTCCCTTTGGTCGGGTTTAAGCCCAACCCGGTCATAGTCTGTGGCAACTCCCAGAGTGGCGATGCGATCCAAGAGCTCATTAAGAGAGGAGAGCTCCATCGGATCCATCTGTTCGGCGAGTTCCGAATCGACGTGGAGGTTATGCGTGATGACCCAAGAGGTCATCATCGGCGCGACAGCCGACGGGACAGCCATGATGAAGCCGCCTAGTCGGAGAGTTTGGCCTACAGCCAGCGCTCCCCCAGAGGTGATGCTGTCCTTGACAACGAGACGGGCCATCGAGCCTTGCAGCGACGACACAGAGGGACTCTCAATGAAAGCACCAATGTCGGTGTCAAAACCAGCGGATCTTGGGTAGGTGGTCCTGATGTGTGCGTCTTAGGCTGATGGTAACAGGAGACAAGGGACACAATGTTTACCCACGTTCGGGCCCTCTCGATGGAGGTAAAACCCTACTTCATGCTTGATTGATATTGAAGATATGAGTAGTACAAGTGTAGATCTACCACGAGATCGTAGAGGCTAAACTCTAGAAGCTAGCCTATGATGATTATGATTGTGATCATTCCTCTAAGGACCAACCTCTCCGGTTTATATAGACACCGAAGAGGGCTAGGGTTTACACGGAGTTAGTTACAAGGAAGGAAATACAATATCTGGATCGCCAAGCTTGTCTTCCACGGAAAGGAGAGTCCCATCCGGACACGGGACAGAGTCTTGAGTCTTGTATCTTCACGCTCCAACAGTCCGGACAAAGTATTTAGTCTGGCTGTCCGGATACCCCCTAATCTAGGACTCCCTCAACTACCGTCAGTCACAGTTTCTTTGCAAGTACCAGTTCAGATACTCCAGTAGCGCGTTCACCAGGTTGGCCATAAACTCGTGGCCCAGGGATTGATTTTATGGAGTGGTTGTTCTACTGACGAAGCCACTTGGGAAGATCTGGACTCACTCAAATAACAATCCCCGAGAGTTCCGCCTTGGGGTCAAGTCGTTTCTAAAGGAAGGGGGGATGTCAGCACCCCGACAACAGACAGCAGCACTGTAGCTGTTCCGGCACGCAACGAGGGCGCTGAAGATTCGAAGGCGGAAGATGGGCCAACAACAAGCTGGCCCATGAGGCAAAAGAGAACTCCGGCGCGATTCGCTGATCCAGCTTGGTCCCGTTAACTGTGTTAACGACCGCCTCCTTTAAATAGCTAGCTTACCATTGTAAGAGGATAGAAAGGAATTGGACGGCGGCTTTGGCCAATGCTTGTAATCTCTATGTAGCTGTGTGGGTGGTTGGCGGGTTAGCTATGCAAACACTTTCCCCTCTCGATTTGGAAATGAAACCCTAGTCCGATTCCAATAGATCGAGAGAGATCCTTACATAGTAGCCCCCGAGCCTGAAGTAGATTGTGACACAATGTGCTTGAGGCTTCATTTATTTTGTTGTAGGCCTTCGTTGTGCATAGAGCGGAGCTGACTGCGTGGTCCCGCTAACCAAGCCAGCTGGTGGTGGCGAAATAGGAGCGTGATTCTCGGTTTGAGAGAACTCTCACAGACGTCTTGTGTAAGTCCTATGTGTCCTGCCTTCAAGTTACTATGTTGTGAATTTGTTCCGAGTATTCTTCACCTAAAATAGTGAAGGATCGTGTGCTGGAGATGCAAGGGCGCCTCGACGCCAATCGAAAGGTGGCGAGTCGTGCTCGTGATGTCGTGGAGGCCAAGCTCATGGAGGCGCGGTCCTACCAGGACGTTCTTCGTGCTGAGGGTGATGTGCTGGACAGGAACCGGGACATTACCGAAGACCACCATGATGAGATGCAGGAAGGTCGGGTGAAGGAGGCTGAGCTCCAGAGGAGAATGGAAAGTGCTTGAGGTCATATCGCGGCCACCCATGTCCAATTGGAGGGTTTCAGGGTGCATGAGGCCTCGTTGTTGGAGGCCGGGCAACAAGTTGTGCTACTTGTAAGTTGCTTTGGGATTTTCCTCGAAGAGGAAGGGTGAAGCAGTATATTATCGATAAGTTTCCTTAGTTGAGAACCAAGGTTTATCAAACCAGAAGGAGCACCAACCAGATCTTAGTGAACAACACCTGCATACACAAAAGTAAACACCTGCACCCAACACGGGCAAGAGGGTTGTCAATCCCCTTGAACTCGTTACTTCCAAGAATCAAATCTTGTATAGGTAGATGGATAAATTGCAAAACAAAATAAAAGATAAAAAATTGCAGCAATGTATTTTTGGTGTTTATAATATGATTAAAGTAGACCCAGGCACTACTAGCTAATACCTTGTAGGTAGAGGATTAACAGTAGCGATGGCTTAATGGGAAGCGCTATTGTTATTTAGCAGCAGCACGGGCATGCTATCCGCACTGCAGGTGGGATTTAGCAGTAGGCTAGCCTGCCAGACCAGCGCAACTACTATGCGGGCCTCGCCGTGTCCCCATGGGCTGGCCATATTGGCAACACGGGTCACAGACCAACGGTTCTGCTAAACCCATTAGCAATAGTGCTGGCTGATGGCCCGCGCTGCTATCATGGCCAGCCCGGGCCCACAGGCTTGTCCCCACTTAGCAGCAGTGCTAGCCGAAGACCCGTGCTATAACTAATGGGTTTAGCAGTAGCGTTGGGCTCTGACCCCGCACTGCTGCTAAGTGGGCCTTACCCTGTCTATATTGGCGCCCGTTGTGCACTCTCCCTCTCCACTCTCTCTACCTTCATCACCTCCCGTGCTGTCACCGTCGTTGCCGCACCGACATCCTGCTCGGTAAGCCTCCTTCCTCCTCCAACCGGTTGCCCCTCCTCCCTCCTCCAACCGTTGCTGCCCCTCCTCCCTCCTTATCCTCCACCCCCCGCCCCTCCTGCCCCTCCTCCCTAGGTTTTTGGGATTTTCTTCAAGTTCTAGCATTTCTTCAAGTTCTAGGTCTAAATGGAAATTAATTGCTAATGTCCTGCTATATGCATGTTTTTATAGGTTTTCATAGATGTAGTAGTAGTAGATGAGTAGTTGTGAAAATGTGAAGTCATTATTTTTTTGAAATAAAAATGTGAAGCTAGTATTCTTTTGACATGAAAATGTGAAGCTAGTATTTTCTTTTGATGAAAAACTGAAGCTAGTATTGTTTTTCAAATGAAAAACTGAAGCTAGTATTTTTCTGAAATGGAAACATGAGGACTTAGGGCATCGACGAAAAAGGTTAGTGTCTCACACAATTTGACTTTAGAAAGGAGCAACAATAGTTGACTATAGTAGTCCTTTGAATGATTTTAAAACATGGGAGAATGGGCATTACAATTTCTTTGCTCTCTTGTGGTACGATATAGAACTTGGAAAATTGGTGGGAAGGAAATTGAAACAAAATCACAATTTTGAGTTGGAATTTCATTTTTGCATTTGTTAGTTCTACATGGAGAGGACTGTTGAATGCTCATGTGGTGCAGGGTAGATCACCGACGAGCCACTCGACAATGCCCAGAAAATCACTGATGACACCTGCATCCTCGACAACCGTCTAGTGAGTAAAGATGGTCTATTTGGACATGTGATATGTGGAGTAGTGTTGTGTAGTACTAGTGTTGTCACAGAATGATATTTTGGAAAATTATATGATGGATATGTCTACTACAAGTGTATGTGTTTTCCCAAGTGCTATCTTCGCTTTTATTGTTTGCAGGGAACACCTTCGAGTGGCCTATGTTTTGCCAGAGTGTTGATTCATTTCCGTTCAAGCAAATTTCAGGCGCTCGATATGTCCTATTTTAGCAAAGGTCATGCCGGAATTTTCCATGAATTTTAGATTGACTTGTGCTATAATATAGGAAATATCAAGTGCCTTGGATTTGTCAGAAAGATAATTAAACGACCTTTCAGGTTAACTTCAAGTCTGTCGGGGCTCCATACATGACGGTAAAAAAATCAGTGAGGGAGAGTGTCCGCCATATATGAGACAAGAACAATGCCGACTATTGTCATGGGGGTCGCTCTTCCTCTTCTTTCTCGTGATATACCTTTTGGTAGTGCACGGGAAGGAAGAGAAGAGTGACCATCACCAACGGCCAAAAAATCAGTGAGGGAGTGTCCACCATATATAGTTGAAATATCAGTGAGGAAGAATCCCGACTGTTGTCCTGGGGGTCGCTTCTTCTTCATTCGCAGGTGCTAGACATTTTTGTGTAATGCACTTTCGAATGAAAGGAGGAGCGATCATCACCGATGGTCGAATATATCAGAGAGGAAGAAGCCCAACTATTGTCGTGGGGGTCGGTTCTCCATGTTCCTGTGTGCTAGAAATTTTGGTGTAATGCACTCGGGAACGAAGGGATGAGCGACCATCACCGATGGTCGAATATACTAGAGAGGAAGTGCCCACCATATACCCCACATGAGATGAGAGTTTTCAAGGAAGACTCGACAGACCAAAAGTCAACCCATGCTGAATAGTGATATGTGTGTTGAGTTTTTGGTAATATCCGTTAATTTATAAGCTTTGAATTATGAACACAGGAAATGTCTGACGATGATAGGATTTTCGAGTGCGAATACTACAACAACGACTAGGATATGTGCGACATGCATCACCTGGAAAACAGTAGATTCTTTACCATCAAGCTGGATGAGACCTTTGACGATTTTATGGTACGCAACAACGACAAGTATTTTTTTCGTAATTAAGCATGGCTTGCACTTATTTGCTTCAACATGTAATTTCTTTTTTACAATTCTACTAGTGCATCCCCTGCCATGCAAGGCTGTTTGTCTTGGATAAGCTTGATTTCCAAGATAGTGACAATATGGAGATGAAGATAGCCCATCTAAGGACTCAACATGGTTACGCTTTTGCGGTTAAGGTCCACAATGCAGTTAATCACACACATTTTGGTTGCTCAAATTAGAGAGCTCTATGCAAGGCCTATCGATTTCAGGAGGATATGCAAATAACCTTCGATATTCGTCCTGAAGATGATGTTCAAGATAGTATCGAACTTTGGGTGAATCTGGATATGCTTCCAGTTCTACCTCTATGTGAGTTTGTCAAACAAATTTGTCAAGTAATTTATATTGCTTATTTAAAAATAGTTGACAACTTATTTCCATTGACAGCTTATTTCCATTCTTTAAGAACTGTACGGAAGGTATAGACAACACATACTGCAGTTATGGCTCTGAACTACTTGCGAGGAGAAAAATCATCTTGTCTCATTTATTGATGATATTGAGACTCACAACAACAATTATGAAAATAGCCCACATTATGGTCAATACCTGCCACTAGTCCACGTGATGAACTACGATAATATCAATGGAAATAGCATGGTAAGAATTTTACTATTATGTCACTAGTGCATCTTTTGCATACATTCTTATTAAGCTAAACTACATTGCTAACTATGTTATTATTATGTTCTTCAAAAGAAACTACCGAAGAATTGTGTGCCTCATCTGTTGCATATGCAAGGTGACCCGAATATTATTATCTTACAACCAAGTTTGCCTATTGTTCACCACTGTGCATACTTGATTTCTCGAAGAGATGAAGACCTCACAATCAAACAATGGATAAAAGTAACGAATGATCACAGGGAGCTACTTGGAGGCGACATGGTGTGAAGCCCACAAATTGGAGACAGGTGCATCTCCATTCTCCATAATGGAGAATCAGGGGCTATCCTATTTTATGCTATTTTACCTTAGAGAGAGTAGCACACCCTAGCTAGCACTCATCATGTGCTCAGAACAATTAACTAGTGTTGGTTATGACTATGATGATGTGTTGTTATTATGATGATGAAGATGAGTTATGTGCTAGAATGATTAGTTGTTATATGAGTGTGATGATGATGAGTAGGACTTGTTATTATGATGATGATGTTGAGTTGTTATTATGTGCTAGAATGATGAGTTGCTATATGACTATGATGATGATGAGTAGGACTTGTTATGATGATGATGATAATGAGTAGGATTTTTGATTACTTTGTATACATCCACTTGAATCAGATCCTTGTTTGTTTCACCGACTGATATAATAACTCATCATGATCATAATGATATAACAATCTCTAAATTGCTACTATATCAAATCTTGTATAATGGTGTATAAAAATAGTATAAAACAAATGAATCGAAATACAGATGAATAGTTGTAGTGCGGGGCTAGGGCGCATGCTGCTAGTACATAGCAGTAGCACGGGTGAGAACACACATTATTGCTAAAAGTTAGCTGTAGCACCATAGCAGTAGCATGGGTACCCACGCTACTGATAGCCTCTAGACCCGCGCCACTACTAGTATTTTCCCTAGTTGTTTTTTTTGGGGGGGGGGCATAGTTTTCACTAGAGACCTCTCTCTTGAAACAATAACATACGATGGGTATACAAATTACTGTTGGGCAACTGATAGAAAAGTGCACAGTTACGACGTATTCATGGCAATGATCATGTATACAGGTATCACATCCGTGACAAGTAGACCGACTCCTGCCTGCATCTACTACTACTCCCTCCATTCCTTTATATTAGGTGTACTTTTTGGTTAAATTCCACAAATGTAAAGTGCATTTGTTCTAATTCATCATAATTTCATTCTTGGCCCTTGAAAGAAGGAAAGTATCTTTCACCTGATTGCATGCATCTCTCCTTGTAGAGGAAAAATAAAACTATCTCTCCCCTGATTGCGTGTATCTCTTCCTTTTCTAGCCTAAATGATTTACTTGCCACTAATCAACAAATTAGACAAGGGTAATTTCGTCCTAAATTGTTTACAATTATGTGCCTTGGTCACAGTGCCGAAAATAATACACCTTACATAAAGGAATGGAGAGAGTATTACTCAACCAATCGACCGTTGTCCAGCATTCATCTATGGTATGTTCATGACAAACAGAGTAATGCAGTAAGCAAGATGACATGATGTATACAAAGTAAACTCAAGCAATATGATTAAATCCCGTGGTTTTACCCTTAATAGCAAAATACAATACATGCCTTGCTACCCCTTCTATCACTGGGTGAGGACACCACAAGATTGAACCCATTAAAGAACACCCCTCCCACTCAAGATAAATCAATCTAGTTGGCCAAACCAAACTGATAGATCATAGAGAAATACAAAGTTATAACAATTATGCATAATAAATCTTAGAAAAGACTCAATTACTTTCAATGAATAATCTAATCATAAACCCACAATTCATCGAATCCCAACAAACACACCGCAAAAGAAGATTACATCGGATAGAACTCCAAGAAGATCGAGGAGAACGTTGTATTGAAGATCAAAGAGAGAGAATAAGCCATCTAGCTACTAGATATAGACCCATAGATCTGTGGTGAACTACTCACACATCATTAGAAGGCATCAAGGATGATGTAAAAGCCCTCCGTGATCGATTCCCCCTCCAACAAAGTACCAAAAAAGGCCTCCAAATGGGATGATGGAAGAACATAAGGTTGAGGCAGCGGAAAAAGTGTTTGGGGTGGCTCTCTGTTGGTTTGGGAATATTTATGAATTCATAGAGGTGGAGTTAGGCCAAATGGAGCTTTGTGGGCCCCACGAGCTCAGGGGGCGTGCCTTGTGAGCTTGTGACTCTCCCGTAGGTCTTCTGGCCTCCTCCCAAACCTTGTAGAGTCCTTTCTAGTCCAGAAAAAATCACCATAAAGTTTCATCGTGTTTGTACTTCATTTGGTACAGATTTTCTGAAAAGCCCAAAATAAGCAAAAAAAAAAAATAACTCGCTCCATGCACTGTGTTAACAGGTTAGTCCCAAAAATGATATAAAATAGCATAAAAATGCATATCAAGCATCGAAGATTGATAATGTAATAGCATGAAACAATCAAAACTTATAGATATGTTGGAGACGTATCAGCATCCCCAAGCTTAATTCCCGCTCGTCCTCGAGTAGGTAAATGATAAAAACAGAATTTTTTATGTTGAATGCTACCTAACATGTGTATCATGTAACCTCTTTGCGGTGTAAATATTGAGAAACGATGAAGTAACAATATCAACATAATAATATCCATGAATATAAGAAGCATAATCATTACTTTTCAAAATATATGATCCTTAAGGATTGTTATCCCTACTGATTTTATCATGTTAACATGGCATGACTCCGCCTTCACCACATAAATATAAATCATGAGCACCCCAGTGTCAAACTAGGTAATTGGATTGTACTTCTAACGCGCTTCAGCATTTTTAACCCCACGAAATACATGAGCGTGAGCCATGGATATAGCACTATAGGTGTAATAGAATGCGGTGATAGAGATCAATAAGGGAAGTCGAAAAGTAAGAAAGTCTCGCATCAACATGGTTGATCAACGGGCAATGGACAGACCCTCAATCGATGTCAATGCGTGGAGTTGGGATTGCCATCCAACAGATGCACGAGCTATAAGTGTATGAAATTTCGACGGAAACTCAGTGGGTGTGCATCCACCTTGCTTGCTCATGAAGACCTCAGGCATTTTAGGAAGCCCATCATCGGAATATGAAAGCCAAGTTCTATAATGAAACATTCCCACTGGTACATGAAAGTGATAAATCAGGAAACTCTCTTTATGAAAACAGGGTGCTACTCTGAAGCACAAATGTGGAAAAAGGATAATAGCATTGCCCCTTCTCTCTTTTCTCTCATTTATTATTTTTCTTTCTTTTATCTCTCTCTTTTTTATTTTTTTATTTTTCATCCGGAGTCTCATCCCGACTTGTGGGGGAATCATAGTCTCCATCATCCTTTCCTCACTAGGACAATGCTCTAATAATGATGATAATGACACTTTTATTTTGTAGCGACCACAATCCTAATGGACCGAAGTCTCTGTGCTTAAGTGTCATCCCTGGATCGGTATGCTGACACACACACAATACTCGAGGAATTATAACAGAGTTCAGTCACACACTTATTACATCGAGGTCCTCATAAAGACTATCTATTGCAGAAATAAAATGGCTGAAGGCCATCTAACTAAATAACCGCGGAAGCTTCAAAGATAAATGAGTCCATTAACTCCAACGGCATAGCTGAGTGCACGACAACAACCTATCGCACCTTATTCTTCATCGGTAAAGTCTGCAACATGAGACGTTACAACCGTGTAGGTTAGCACATGGAATATGCTGGCAGAGTTACACTGTATAACAAGGTGAATGCAGGAAACTATATCTACATGCATCTTTGGCTGGTGGAGGCTCTAAGTTTAATGTTTTGCATAAAGCTAATTTTTCCCTACAACAAAGGAATAAATTTTATTTACTATAAAACTAAACCAATATTTGAGAAGGTTCCTCCAACTCAAATCCCAAATTTAATCAAGTATCATCATTAAACCCAATTCATTAATTAAAGAGTGATGAGATCAACAATAATATCCACTTCTAGATACTCAATATGTCCATAACAGGGGACACGGCTAACCATGATTAGTTTATACACTCTGCATAGGTTGCGCACTTTTCCCCACAAGACTCAACCGCATCCATGATCGGAAGATCGAGACATAGTCTTCCTGAAGCATTAACTCTCTACTCTGGGTACACCGGTACACCTACTTTCCCCTACATATGCTAGTCAACCGCTTCAAGAGCTCATACAACTTAATCAACTATGCCAGAGCCCATAATGGCTTGTGGCTGCACGCGGAAGTTTCTAGGCATGAAGTATCATATGATTCCTTTGATCCTGGGTGATGAACCAAGGAAAAATCACATGGGTACTCCGGGATTTCCCAAATGGGCAAGCACCGGTTTCTCCAGGTGCCGCAACTAGTCCACCCAGATGTGTATTAAAGTTGCCACCTTAATGTTATCCAAATATTAATATCTCTCACAACTTCCATGTACATCATGATCCAATCCCCATCTACGTGCATGGCTAAGCAATAATTGAGCATAACATATATTCCCGGGGTGATCAAAGGTAATAGGTTCCTACCTCATGAACTACAACCAAACCACATGTTCCCAATCCTACTCATGCAAATCTTTGAGGGGCAATACTAATGCGTAGTAAAAGCTGGGTATAGAAAAGTATGATCAAGTGTAACTTGCCTTGCTAACGATCGAAAACTCTAGAGATTCATAGTAACAAGCTTCGCACTCCGGAAAATCTAGCATAGACAAACAATAGCATACATAAGCAATCAAGCAGATGACGCAGAGAGAAAGCGAGAAAAGATCCAAATAAAACTTGAAACAAACAAATTAACAAAAATAAACAGAAAACAAAACTTAACAGCATCCTTATTATGTGGATTAGATCTTAACAGTAGGTACTTGTGATTAGCTATGATTTGCAAAAAGAAACAACAAACGGAGCTACAAAACTCAAGATACAAACAAAACAAGATCAAATACTAATATGAACTAAACTCAAATTTTAAATTTTCAAAACCATGTTAAAGTTGGTTTACTGGATAGAGGGAATCGTTCTGAAGATTTAGGCGTTGGTTTCATCTAATTTGACCAAACGAGCTAAACGTTACGCTAGCTTGAAGATTAGGGGCTAATCTGCGATAAAACTATTCACGGATAGGTCCCTGGCCGAAAAAACAGAAAAGAAAAATCTATCGGACGAACGTCCGCTAACAGAGACTAACGGATGAATTCGTTCGTTAAAAGATCTAAATGGGTGAATGTTTGTTAACTAACGAACTAAAATAAATAAATAAAAAACTGATCTAATCTAAACCGAAAAAACTGGGAAAAGACCGGCGAACCGGATCGGGTTTTTACCGGCTAACGGCGGCGAGCTAAAACTGATGGCTGCGGTGGCGGCTCCGGCTAACGGTGGCGAGGTGAGGCACGGTCGACGGCGGCGGCTGTGGGGCTCCGGCGGGGCGGCGGAGCGGGCGGTGACGGCGGCAGCAGCGGTAGGCGCCGACGCAGGACGGCGACGGCGGCTGCAGTGTGGCGGGCGGCGACGGCGGCTTGATGAGGAGAGAGGGGGCCGGGGGGGGGGGGTCCCGTATTTATACGCGGGAGGAGGTGGCGGCGACTTGGGGAGGGGGTCACGCGGCGGCGGTGGCGAACGAGGAGTCCGACTCGGACTCCTCCGGCGACAGCAACGGTGCTCGGGACTTCGGTCCCGAGTCGGTTGAGCTTGCGAGGCTAGCTGGGCCGTGGCCTGGCTCAGCTGGGCTAGCTGAGTTCGGTGAACTTTTTTTAAAACATTTTTTCCTGGAGACTAAAACACTCAAAATAAATAAAAATATAAACCTAAAAATTCCAAAAAAATTCACGTAGCTAAATGGCCTTATATATGACATCGTGATCATTTTTCTAGACTTATATGCCTAAACTAAAAATAAACATTACAGTTCTCATTACTCAACTAATAAATAAACAAACGAGCGAATATAATCAAATAAGCTCTCAAAAATTCAAAATTCAATTTCCTATATTTTTCTACTGATTTGAAGAAGTCATATTATCTTCTCTCATTATTTTCAAAAATATTTGGAAAAAGAATTTTGAAAACAATTTGATCCAATTACCAAATTTTGATAAATCAAAACTGGATTTTTGAGAAACCTCCAACTCTCTCAAATTGGTCCTTGAGTTGCTTAAGGCCTCTTGGATCAAAATGCAACCAAACTAAACAACAAAATGCAATAAATCATGTATGCATATGAATGATCTATGTATAACATCCAAATTGAAAATTGGGATGTTACAAACCTACCCCCCTTAAGATGAATCTCGCCCTCGAGATTCGGGTTGGTCAGCAAAAAGGTGTGGGTGGTCCTTGCGGTGGTCTTCTTTTCGCTCACAGGTGGCTTACTGCTCGGTATGGTGGCTCCACTGAACTTTGCAAAACTTGATGACTTTGCTATGAGTAACTCGGCTGGAAAACTCGAGAATCTTAACTGGCTTCTCTTCGTAGGTCAGATCACTATCCATCCGTATTGCTTCCAGCGGCACTGTATCTCTCAGAGGAATGTCAGCCATCTCTGTGTGGCACTTCTTCAACTGGGAAACATGAAACACATCATGAACCCCTGACAATCCTTCGGGTAATTCCAACTTGTAAGCAACTTCACCCATACGTTCCAACACTCGGGCAGGGTCCCACAAATCATGGCGCTAGTTTTCCCTTGACTCCAAAACGCTTAACTCCTCAAAGTGGGGACACACGAAGATATGCTCTGTCTCTGACTTCATAGCCTACCTCCTTGCGTTTAGTATCTGCATAACTCTTCTGCCTGCACTGGTCTATCTTGAGCCTATCACGAATCAACTTAACCTTCTCCTCGGAATCTCTGATTAGATCTGGTCCGAACGATTGTCGATCTCCAACTTCATCCCATGATAATGGTGTCCTGCACCTCCTTCTATACAAAGCTTCGAAAGGGGCCATCTTCAAACTAGCTTGATAACTATTGTTGTAGGAGAACTCTACATAGGGCAAATTGTCATCCCAACTAGATCCATAATCTAGCGCACAAGCTCTCAACATGTCCTTCAGAATCTGATTGACTCTATCGGTCTTACCATCTGTTTGCAGATGAAAACCTATATTGAACTCTAGCTAGTACCCAAAGTTTCGTGCAACTGATTTCAAAAATTTGAAGTAAACTGTGTTCCTCTATCTGATACGATGGTCCTCGGAACTCCGTGCAAACATACGATCCTAGTCATGTATATCTTGACCAACTTAGCACTGGTATAAGTTGTCTTCGCAGGGATGAAATGGGTTACCTTGGTTAAGTGATCAACTACAACCTATATAGAGTCATATCCTAAACGGGTCCTGGGTAATCTGGTGATAAAATCCATGCCAAGTTTATCCCACTTCCATTCAGGTATCGGCAAAGGCTGTAGTAACCCTGCTGGTTTCTGATGCTTTGCCTTAACTCTCTGACATACGTCGCATACTCCTACATACTCCGCAATATCCTTCTTCATTCCTGTCTACCAGAAACTTTCCTTCAAATCCAGATACATCTTGGTATTGCTTGGATGAATCGAATAAGGCGAGTCATGAGCCTCCTGAATATTTAACTTCCGGATCTCATGGTCATTAGGCCTGTAGATACGATCCTCAAACCATAAAGTGTCGTGCTCATCCTCTCGAAAACCTTTAGCTTTTCCTTTACTCATCCTTTCCTTTATCTATGCAATCTCCTTGTCCATCTTCTGGGCTTCCCGGATATTTCCCAGCAAAGTGGACTGAATTTCCAATGCTGCAACATAACCTCTCAGAACTATCTCCAAGCATAGTTCTCGGAGATCATTGGCTAACTCCTGAGGCAATCCTCCGGTTATGAGCGTGTTAACATAACTCTTGTGGCTCAACGCATCTGCTACAACATTGGCCTTTCCTGGATGATAATGCAATCTCATATCATAATCCTTTATGAGCTCCAACCATCTTCTTTGCCTGAGATTCAACTCCTTCTGCATGAAGATATACTTCAAACTCTTATGATCCGTGTAAACATCACAACGGTTTTCGATGAGAAGTGTCTCCATGTCTTGAGCGCATGCACTACGGCTGCTAACTCCAAATCATGCGTGGCATAATTCAACTCATGAGGTCGAAGCTGTCGTGAGGCATATGAAACAACTCTTCCATCCTGCATAAGCACACCTCCAAGTCCTCGATGTGATGCGTCACAATACACTTGGAAATCCTTGCGTATGTCTGGGAGAATCAGCATTGGGGCTGTAACCAAACGTTTCTTCAACTCCTGAAAACTGGCCTCACAATCCTCTGTCCATTTAAACTTGGTGTTCTTCTTCCATAACTCCGTCATGGGATTCGCAATCTTGGAAAAATTCTCAACGAATCTCCAATAATAACCTGCGAGTCCAAGGAAACTTCTGATCTCTCCAACTGAGGTGGGTGCCAACCACTTAGTGGCAGATGCAACCTTGGTAGGGTCCACTGCTATTCCTTCTCCTGATATAACATGTCCAAGAAATCCAACTTCCTTCAACCAAAACTCACATTTGCTGAACTTGGCGTACAACTGATGTTCCCTGAGCTTCTCGAGGACCAAGTGCAAATGTTCCTTATGCTCTTCTTCATTCTTCGAGTAGGCCAATATGTCATCAATGAACACCACGACGAACTTGTCCAAAAACTCCATGAACACCTTGTTCATCATACTCATGAAATAGGCAGGGGCATTAGTCAAACCAAATGACATAACTGTATACTCATATAGCCCATACCTCGTGGTAAAAGCTGTCTTAGGTATATCCTGCTCTCAGATCTTCAGCTGGTGATAACCTGATGAAAGATCGATCTTGGAGAAAACCTTAGCTCCCTGTAGCTGGTCAAACAAATCATTGATCATTGGTAGAGGGTATTTGTTCTTGATCGTCACCTCATTCAGCGCATGATAATCAAAAACCATCCTTGGAGATCCATCCTTCTTCTCAACTAGAAGCACTGGGGCTCCCCAAGGCGATTAGCTTGGTCGAATATAACCTTTCTCTAGTAACTACTTAATCTGCTTCTTAATTTCCTCTAGATCATTTGCGGGCATCCGATACGGTCTCTTTGATATTGGTCCGGTGCCTGGCAATAACTCAATCAAAAACTCAATATCTCGATCTGGTGGCATGCTCGGTAATTCCTCCGAAAATACATCGGGATAATCCTTCACCACTGGTACTTCCTCCTGAACAACTCCCGACAGGGAATTCACAGAGTCCTCCTCGGCGCATGCCTAGACACATACTTGATCCTCTTTCCTTCTGGGGTGGTGAGAAGAATTGATTTACTGGCGCAATCAATATTTCCCTCAAACTTGGATAGCCAATCCATGCCTAGGATCAAGTCCAATACTTCTGACTCCAGGATAATAAGGCCGGTGGGGAAAACATGTCTACGTATGGTTATCGGCAACTGATAACATCCCCGACTAGCCATATACTCTGCTCCTGCGCAACTTACTAACATAGGTGACTTAAGGGCTACTGTTGGCAGCTTAAACTTATCCACAAATCCCCTTGATATGAATGAATGAGATGCACCAGTATCGAAAAGAACAAGTGCTATAAATGCATTAATCAAAAACTTACCGACAACTGCGTCGTGCTGCTCCTCAATCTCCTCCACACTGACATGGTTCACCGGACCTCTGGTGAAAGGGTTGGGATTCTTTCCATCCATTGCCATTTCCATTCTTTGCTTCAGAACATTCAGTGGCGTAATGTCCGGTCTTCCCCCACTTGAAACAAGTAATGTGACTCTGATCCTTCTTGGCGGGTGTCACGGGATTGGAACGGTTCAGATTGTTGCTTCCTCCATTCCCATTGCCATTCTTAGGGCCACTGTGGTTGTGTGAACTTCCTCCATTGTGTTAATGTCCTCCATTGTTATGCCCTCCGTGGTTATGAGTGTGTCCTCCCGAGTACGGGGAATAGCGAGGCTTCTGCTGAGCTCCAGAATTGTACCTCCCCTGTCCGTACTTCCTCTTGCGATTGTCAATCTGCTGTTGCTTGCCTTCTATCATGAGGGCCCTGTCTACCTACTCCTGGTAGTTGTTGAAGGTTGCCACCATCAACTGCATGCTTAGATCATCATTGAGTCCCTCAAGAAACTTCTCCTGCTTCGTGGCATCTGTGGCCACATCATCTGGGGCATAGCGTGCTAACTTGCTGAACTCATCCACATACTGTCCCACTCTACGACTCAATTGGCGTAAGTTGCAAAACTCATGCTTCTTCAAATTCATGGCTCCAGCTGAAACATGTGCGGTGCGGAAGGCCTGATGAAACTGATCCCATGTAACTGTAGCTATGGGGTAAGTAATGGTGAAGTTATCCCACAAAGATGCTGCGGGACCATCAAGCTGATGTGTAGGAAAGCGCACTCTCTTCACATCTGTGCATCCGATAGTGGTCAGCTCTCTTCCAATCTTGCGGAGCCAATCATCTACAACAATTGGCTCGGTGCTGCTAGAGAACACCGACAGATTCAACCTCAAAAAGCGGGCTAGGTTGTCAACAGGGGGTGATGGCGGTGGGTTGTTGTTGTTGCCTTGGTTCTGATTCTGGTTCTGGACTAACATCTGCATGAAGGCATTCTGCTGCTGGATCAACTGGGTGAGCTCCAGCGGGAAAGTGAATCCGGTGTCTTGTCTCGGAGGCATCTGATGGTTAGAGGGGGTGAGAAAACAGAATAGAATAAGGTTTAAGAGAGATTTCACTACCCATATGCACATGAGGCAAATAAAATCAATTCACATCACTCAATATCAAACAAGATTCATACAAATGATCTAAACTACGATTACAAATCGATCGATACTAACTACTTGGAAGAATACTATTAATAACATGGTCGTCATCTAGAAATTTTGATCGGTGGAAGACTCCATAATATCAGCTCCAGCTTCATCTTCATAGTCATCATCACTGTCATCATTTGCATCACTATCCGTGTCGGTGTCGTCCAGGATGATGTAGTCCTCTGAATGAATGTCCACTTCAGGTTCTTGCTTCTGGTTCACCACGGGTATTCCTAGCTTCGTCTTTAGGTCTTCATGCTTCTCCAGTAGCACAACAATTTCTTCTTCATATCCATCGCGGGTTGACTTGAGTTCCTCTTCTAGCTCGATATTTCTCTTCATCAGCTTCTTGGTCTTCTTCATGATAGAGAACATCTGGTTCTCATATCGACGAATGTGCTGATCCATCTCCTGAATGTATGCTGCAATTGATCCATCCTTCCCGGTATGAATCATCTCCCATTCCTTGTCTCGGCGTCCATATATCTGATAGACGGTGTCTTCAAGCTCCTTGTGGTACACCTCACAATGCGTCCAAAAGTGATGTGGGCTGCCATGCTCATTTCCAAGTTCCAACTTGGTGCATCCAAGGTAAAATCGATGGGCTCAGTTGTTGGCGCAAACGTCCTCCCAGGTATTCGAACTTCGATCCTCCAGCGCTCCTCTTCCAATAAAGTTATAGTGAAGGTTCCAGTGAAGCTTGGTAGTCCAATGTTCAGGTACTTCATGACTTCCTTCAAGTGTCGTCCGAAATGGGTGTCGTCATCCGGCTGGGTGAACTTGTTCCTAGGGTCCGTCATCTATAGAGTAGAAATAGAGGAGGAGTAGAAATGAGAAGAGAAGAGTATCTTGTGGCTTTTCCTAGTGGTCGCGTCCTACAGTCAGCGTGTTCTCTGATACCATCTTGTAGCAACCATGATACCAATGGACCGAAGTCTCTGTGCTTAAGTGTCATCCCTGGATCGGTATGCTAACACACACAATACTCGAGGAATTATAACAGAGTTCAATCACACACTTATTACATCGAGGTCCTCATAAAGAGTATCTGTTGCACAAATAAAATGGCTGAAGGCCATCTAACTAAATAATTGCGGAAGCCTCAAAGATAAATGAGTCCATCAACTCCAACGGCATAGCTGAGTGCATGACAACGACCTATTGCACCTTATTCTTCGTCGGTCAAGTCTGCAACATGAGATGTTGCAGCCATGTAGGTCAGCACATGGAATATGTTGGCAGAGTTACACTGTATAACAAAATGAATGCAAGAAACTATATCTACATGCATCTTTGGCTGGTGGAGGCTCTAAGTTTAATGTTTTGCATAAAGCTATTTTTTCCCTACAACAAAGGAATAAATTTTATTTACATAAAGTTAAACCAATATTTGAGAAGGTTCCTCCAACTTAAATCCAAAATTTAATCAAGTATCATCATTAAACCCAATTCATTAATTAAAGAGTGATGAGATCGACAATAATAATCACTTCTAGATACTCAAGATGTCCATAACCAGGGACAAGGCTAACCATGATTAGTTTATACACTCTGCAGAGGTTGTGCACTTTTCCCCACAAGACTCAACCGCATCCATGATCGGAAGATCGAGACATAGTCATTCTGAAGCATTAAATCTCTACTTCGGGTAGACCGGTACACCTACTTTCCCCTACATCTTCTAGTCCACCTCTTCAAGAGCTCATACAACTTAATCAACTATGCCAGAGCCCATAATGGCTTATGGCTGCACACGGAAGTTTCTAGGCATGAAGTATAATATGATCCCTTTGAGCCTGGGTGGCGAACCGAGGAAAAATCACATGGGTACTCCGGGATTCCCAAATGGGCAAGCACTGGTTTCTCCAGGTGCCGCAACCAATCCACCCAGATGTGTATTAAAGTTGCCACCTTAATGTTATCCAAATATTAATATCTCTCACAACTTCCATGTACATCACGATCCAATCCCCGTCTACGTGCATGGCTAGGCAATAATTGAGCATAACGTATATTCCCGGGGTGATCAAGGGTAATAGGTTCCTACCTCATGAACTACAACTAAACCACATGTTCCCAATCCTACTCATGCAAATCTTTGAGGGGCAATACAAATGCATAGTAAAAACTGGGTATAGAAAAGTATGATCAAAGTGTAACTTGCCTGGTTGACAATCTAAAAACTCTAGAGATACGTAGTAACTAGCTTCGCACTCCGGGAAATCTAGCGTAGGCAAACAGTAGCATACATAAGGAATCAAGCAAACGATACAAAACGAGAAAAGATCCAAATAAAACTCGAAGGAAACAAAAAACTAAACTAAACAGAAAACAGAACTTAACAGCATTATTATTATGTGGATTAGATCTTAACATTAGGTACATGTGATTAGCTACGATTTGCAAAAATAAAAAAATCAAGCGGAGCTATGAAACTCAAGATACAAACAAAACAAGATCAAATACTAATCTGATCCAAACTCAAATTTTAAATTGTCAAAACCATGTTCAAGTTGGTTTACTGGATAGAGGGGATCGTTCTAAAGATTTAGGCGTTGGTTTCATCTAATTTGGACATACGAGCTGAAAGTTACGCTAGTTTGAAGATCAGGGGCTAATCTGCGATAAAACTATTCATCGATAGGTCCCTGGCCAAAAAAAAAACAGAAAAGAAAAATCCGTTGGATGAACGTCCGCTAACAGAGACTAACAGAAGAATTCGTTTGTTAAAAGGTCTAAACGGGCGAACGCTCGTAACTAACGAATTAAAATAAATAAAAGAACCGATCTAATCTAAACCGAAAAAACCGAGAAAAGACCAGCGAACCGGATCGGGTTTTTACCGGCTAACGGCGGCAAGATAAAACCGACGGTGGCGGCGGTGGCTCCGGCTAATGGCGGTGAGGTGAGGCATGGTTGACGGAGGTGACTGCAGGGCTCCGGCGGGGCGTCGGCGGCGCGGTGTCGGCTGCGGTGTGGCCGGCGGCGGCGACGACTTGATGAGGAGAGAGGGGGCCGGGGGGTCCCGTATTTATATGCGGGAGGAGGTGACAGCGACTTGGGGAGGGGGTCACGCGGCGGCGGTGGCGAACGAGTAGTCCAGCTCGGACTCCTCCGGCAGCAGGAGCGGCGGCGCTCGGGACTTCGGTCCCGAGTCGGTTGAGCGCGCGAGGCGAGCTGGGCCGGCCCAGTTCGGTGAACCTTTTTTTAAACAATTTTTCCTAGAAACTAAAACACTCAAAATAAATATAAATATAATCCTAAAATTCCAGAAAAATTACGTAGCTAAATAGCCTTATATATATGACCTCGTGAACATTTTTCTGGACTTATATGCCTAAACTAAAAATAAACATTACAGTTCTAATTACTCAACTAATAAATAAATAAACTAGCGAATAAAATCAAATAAACCCTCAAAAATTCAAAATTCAATTTCTGATATCTTTCTACTGATTTGAAGAAGTCATATTATCTTCTCTCATTATTTTTAAAAATATTTGGAAAAATAATTTTGAAAACAATTTGATCCAATTACCAAATTTTGATAAGTCAAAACTGGATATTTGTGAAACCTCCAACTCTCTCAAATTGGTCCTTGAGTTGCTTAAGGCCTCTTGGATCAAAATGCAACCAAACTAAACAACCAAATGCAATAAATCATGTATGCAGATGAATGATCTATGTATAACATCCAAATTGAAAATTGGGATGTTACATATTTACTTACAACTTGATACTATAACTCGATAAAACTGAAATAATGGCTCTATATAAATGCCTCTGTTAGTGTACCATGATGTGCAAAGGTTTAGCGTAACATGTATAATAATGATGAATGGTGGCTGTGGCACAAATATCATGTCAGCTCTGTATGATCATGCAAAGCAATATGATGATGAACACACAAGTCATGTGTTGGAACGGTGGAAGTTGCATGGCAATATATCTCAGAATATTTATGGAAATGCCGTAATAGGTAGGTACGGTGGCTGTTTTGAGGAGCATATAGGGAGCCTTATGTGTGATAAAGTGTATCATATCACAGAGTTTGGATGCACTGGCGAAGTTAACTCTCGAGGTGAAAGGGCAATGCACGTTACTGAAGAGGCTAGCAAATTGCGAAAAGTTTATTATCCCTCGAAGCAAGGTACTACTCGCATGCCCCTAGGGAGGAGGTTGGTAGGAGTTAATTATCGCGCGCCCCCAATTATTACAACACTCAAGCATTTCATTTCAAATATAAAAATGCTCAAACCTCCCCACCATGCCATAACCAACACTTAGATGAGAAGTTAATAACAAGTTTTAGTACCGATATTCCTACTAACCAATGATCATGAACCAATATCCTTTCATATTACGACCGATATATTGATGTCGTAACATACCGATATATTGTAGACGAAAGAGGGAATGTCATCCGGGGCATCCCCAAGCTTAGACACTTGGGTCTTCCTTGGATATTACCTAGGGGTGCCTTGTTCATCCCTAAGGTTAGGGTCTTTCCGCTCCTTATCCTTCATCCATCGTGATCTCACCCAAAACTTGAAGACTTCAGCACACAAAAATCAATAGAAAGCTCGTGAGATCCGTTAGTATAATAGACAAATGATAAACTTTAGGTACTATTATAACTCATTCATAATTTATTCTTTCATAATACCTACTTTATTCTAACTTCTCCATGACTTATACCCACCGATATAATCCATAGCATCATTAAAACAAGTAAACTATGTAAAAAAGAATCTATCCAAAACAGAACAGTCTATAATGATCTGAACAAACACTATACTTCTGTAGCTCCAAAAATTCTGAAAAATTAGGAAAACTTTGGAAATTTGTATATCAATAATTTGTAAAAAATTCAGAATTTTATCACGTTCGAGTGAATTATAGTAATTTGAGCTCTGGGTGCAAAAGTTTCTGTTTTTTCACAGAATCAAGTCAACTATTAACCAAATCATCCCAAATGCTTTACTTAGCACAAACACTAATTGAAACATAAAAACAGAATCATAACAGTAGCAATAATTTTCTGAACACACCAAAATAGAATGTAAAATCAAAAATTGAATATAACTATTGGGTTGCCTCCCAACAAGTGCTATTGTTTTACGCCCCTAGCTAGGCGTAAGGCATTGTTTCAAGTATTGTCATCCTTCAAATTAATTCCATAGTTGACTTTCATAATAGATTCATATAGTTGTTTAATCATCTTCATAGGTAAGTGTTTGATCCCTTTCTTTAAAGGAAATTGGAACCTTATATTTCCTTCTTTCATATCAAATAGCACCTATGGTTTGTAGGAAAGGCCTACCAAGTATCATAGGACAAGACAGGTTGCATTCAATATCAAGCACAATGAAATCCACCGGCACATAATTTCTGTAAGCAAGTATGAGCACATCATTTATTCTACCCAATGGTTTCTTAATAGTTGAATCTGCTAAGTGCAAATTAAGGGAACATGCATCCATATTGGTGAGAACTAGAACGTAACATAAATATTTTGGTAGAGTAGAGACGCTAGCACCTAGATCACAAAAAGCATTAGATTCATAATCTTTAATATTTACTTCAATAGTAGGTTCCCATTCATTGTGTAATTTTCTAGGTATAGAAACCTCCGATTTTAGCTTTTCTTCATGAGCTTTTATCATGGCTTCTACAATATGTTTAGTAAAAGCTTGACTTTGTTCACAAGAATTAGGTGAATTTATCATGGATTGCATCAAGGAAATACATTCAGTCACATAACAATTATGATAATTGAAGTCCTTATGATACAAAGTAGTGGGTGCATCACTATTTGAAGTCTTTACCTCTCCAAACACACTTTTATCATTTTTATCATTAAGATCCTCATTATGATTGGGACTACTTCTAGCTAAAGTTGACTCATCCCAGTCCCTTTTTCATCAAGTTTTATATTACTAAAAAAATAAATGGGTGTCACGCCAATCATTTTAACATCCTCATTATGATTATGATAAAAACCGTGTGGAATGGCCTTTTCTAGGAATTCTCGTTTAGATCTCAACCTAGCGGCTCTCTCTTTACATTAATTAATGGACACTTGGATAGATTTAATAGACTCATTAATATCATGATTAGGTGGCAATATTTTAATTTTAAGAGTATCCACATCATGAGCAATTCTATCCATATCATCAACTTTATGTAGTTTTTCTTCTACCATAACATCGAAAATCTTTTGGGAACTAAGAAATTCTTTAATGTGGTTCTCAAGATCAGTAGTTATCCTATTACTATTATTGTATGAATTAGGAATTAAAATAATTCTTAGAGGAATTTCAGGATACAGTATAGGATTGAAATTACCTCTATAAGCAACATTGTTGAAATTATTTCTAGGAACAAAATTCACATCAATAGCATCATTATTTTGCTCAATCAAAGTAGATAGTGGAACATCATTAGGATCAACATGAGCACTTTTACTAGTAAACATATTCATGAGAGCATCAATTTTATCACTCAACATAGCAATTCCTTCGACAGAGTTTACCTTCTTACCAATTGGAGCTCATTCGGTGTGCCACTGAGAATAATTTGTCATCATATTATCAAGAAGCTTTGTAGCTTCTCCTAATGTAATTCCCATAAAGTTACTACCTGCAGTAGAGTCTAGAAGATTTCTAGAAACAAAGTTTAGTCCTGCATAGAGATTTTGTATTATCATCCATAAGCTTAAACCATGAGTGGTATAATTTTGAACCATTAATTTCATTCTCTCCCAAGATTGTGCAACATGTTCTTGCTCAAGTTTCTTAAAATTCATAATTTGATTTGAGAAATAATCTTAGCCGGAGGAAAATACTTGGCAATAAAAGCATCCTTGCACGTATCCCATGAATCAATACTATTGCGAGGCAAGGATGAAGACTAAGTTTTAGCACGACCTCTTAGCAAGAAAGGAAATAATTTCAACTTAATAATATCATTATCCACATCTTTTTTTCTTTTGCATATCAGATAATTCAACAAAGGTATTAAGATGGGATGCATCATCTTCATTAGGATTTCTAGAAAATTGTTCTTTCATAACAAGATTTAGCAATGCATCATATGACTCTGCACTAGTGGCAGGAGGAGCAACAGGAGTACTAATAAAATCATTATTATCAGTATTTGAGAAATCACACAACTTGGTATTTTCTTGAGTCATAGTGACCGAGCAAGCAAACAAGCAAACTAACAAAGCAAGACATTTTTGTGTTTTTGTTTCTTAAGAAGTGGACGCAGATGAAAAAGAGAGGCAAATAGAAAGGAAAATAAAAAGTAGAGCAAGTAGATGATAGTTTGAGTGAAAGTATGATAGAGGCAAAGGTGTACCGTCTTTCGATGAGATGGTGATTATCGTTTCGGAGGAGTAGACTTTGAAGATCCGACTATGTACGTGCAACGACATCGCGCCTTAGCAATCGATAAACCAACTCCGAGAGGTTATTGACCACGCCGGAGCACGATCAACCTGACCACGAAGGTCTATTTCCTACAAGCAAATGAAGAACAAGCAAGAAACTAAGATTACAATCTGGATACTACAAATATAATATGAAAGCTTTATTAATCAAGGTGGGGTTCTGTGATGTCTTGGTCTGGTCGTTGAACACAAACGAAGTATGCGAAGTTGTAGCTATGGCGAACTTTTAATCTAAACAAAACCTGAAGTCTAAACGATGCCCTAAGGGCTGTATATATGGAGGAAGAGGGGGGAATTTCGTGGCCCTTGGGGGAGGGGTCCGAAACCAACCCTATCTCTGTATCCCCACACATACGGACTCTAAAAACAACCTATACTTATGTATTTCAAAATTACATGGGCCTGGCCCAATAATAAGGTGACGCAGCACCTATAATAGCCTCCAGACGAAATTTGTGAAGCGACATCTTTTATATTTCGTCCAAGACTTCATGCACTCATTACGGTGGCTTCAAAGTCCTGAAATCATCACTTGAAACTCTGTTCTTGTTTCCCTTGGGCAAGCCGTCATCTTCATGTGTGTTCTTGCTCCAATGTTCATCCTTCTCCAAGCTAGGCCCTTCATTTGTAAGCAAAACAAATGTATCCAATTTAGGCAGCATCATATTCTCATGAACATTAGAATCATTACCAAGAAACAAAAGTACCTGGTAATTTAATTGGCGTGCATGAGCTCTAGTAGTTGGTCCAGTATGTATAGTAGCAGGGGCTATGGGTGTAACAATGGTATTGATGTTCTCATCATCCTCCCCTTCTTGAAATGAAGTCGTCCTCGATGGAATCTCATCTTCCTCACCCAAATAAGGCTTCAAATCTGCAATGTTAAAAGTGGGGCTAACCCCTCAGGTAGCTCAAGTTTATATGCATTATCATTTATTTTCTCTAACACCTTAAAAAACCATCAGCACGTGGCATTAGCTTTGATTTGCGCAAATCAGGAAATCTATCCTGACGCAAATGTAACCAAACAAGATCTCCAGGTGCAAACACAACATGTTTTCTACCCTTATCTCCAACAAGTTTATATTTAGCATTCATATGCTCAATGTTTTCCTTACTTAACTCATGCATTTTTAAAATCAATTCAGCATGTTGTTTAGCATCAAAATTAACCTTCTCCGAAGATGGAAGAGGCATCAAATCAATAGGTGCACGAGGTAGGAAACCATACACAATTTCAAAAGGGCACATCTTAGTAGTAGAATGCAATGAACGATTATAAGCAAATTCAATATGAGGCAAACATTCTTCCCACATTTTCTTATTATTCTTCAAAACAGCCCTAAGCATAGTAGACAATGTTCTATTGACTACTTTAGTTTGTCCATCAGTTTGGGGGTGACAAGTAGTACTAAAAAACAGTTTAGTCCCCAACTTAGCCCATAAACATCTCCAAAAGTGGCTAAGAAATTTAGTATCATGATCTGAAACAATAGTATTTGGCACACCATGCAAGCGAATACTTTCACGAAAGAACAAATCAGCAACATTAACAGCATCATCGCTTTTATGACATCGTATAAAGTGTGCCATTTTCGAGAATCTATCCACGACAACAATTATGCTATCCCTCCCCTTCTTTGTTCGAGGTAAACCTAAAACAAAGTCCATAGATATATCCTCCCAAGGAACACTAGGTAAAGGCAAAGGCATATATAAACCATGAGGACTGAATCGTGACTTAGTGTTTTGACATGTAGTGCAGGGAGCAACAAAACGCTCAACATCCCGTCTCATCTTTGGCCAAAAGAAATGTGTAGCAAGTATATCCTCTGTCTTCTTCACGCCAAAGTGCCCCATTAATCCTCCTCCATGCGCCTCCTACAACAACAAAAGATGAATGAAGCTAGCTGGAATGCATAGCTCATTAGGAGGGAACACAAATCCATCATTAGTGACGAACTTGTTCCCTATTCTTCCTTCTTAGGAATTCTGCATTACATCTTTAAAATCAGCATCATGCACATATTGATCTTTGATGGTCTCCAAACCAAATATTTTGAAGTCAAGTTGTGAAAGCATAGTATAGTGATGAGACAATGCATCAGCAATAACATTTTCTTTAGCGTTCTTGTGTTTAATGACATAAGGGAAAGTCTCAATGAATCCAACCCATTTAGCATGCCTACGATTCAGTTTAGCTTGACTTTTAATATGTTTCAAAGATTCATGATCAGAATGTTAACAAATTCTTTGGGCCATAAATAATGTTGCCATGTTTCTAAAGTCCGAACAAGAGCATATAATTCTTTATCATAAGTAGAATAATTCAGAGTAGGCACACTCAATTTTTCAGAAAAGTATGCAACAGGTTTGCCATCTTGTAATAACACACCTCCTAATCCAATTCCACTAGCATCACTTTCAAGCTCACAAGTCTTATTAAAATCAAGTTAGAGTAAAGGAGCATGTGCCAACTTATCTTTCAATACCGTGAAGGCTTCTTCCTATGCGGGACCCAAAAAAAAGGCACATCCTTCTTTGTAAGTTCATGTAACACCCCAAAAATTTAACCATGTTTTGATTATTAAAATTTTGCCAGGAAATTAATTTTTTCTTTTTCCAGGATTTATTCTTGATCCCACAGCCTCTCTTTTCTTCTAAGTTGTGGAGTTTTCACCCCAAGTGAAAACTTTCCAATTATTATTGGACTTGTTTACCCTCTCAAATAAAACAATTCTTTTATCAGTGGATTATTTATATAATTATTTTTTCCCTGAGCTTTATTTCTCTAAAATGGTTTTTCATAGGTTTTAGGGTTCCATTTGCACTGCAACCCTTTGATAAATTTATTTAAAAATCCCACCAAAATTTGGGGATGACATATGATGTCCCTAAATCACTTTTATGCAAAAATATCCTTTGGTCATTTGGAGATTTTGAGCTTTACCCCAAGTTTTTAAATCGGGTCCAGTTGCACTTTTGCACTACAACCTATTTAAATATTCCTTTAAAACTTCCACCAAATTAGGGGATGTCACTAGGAGTATATTATTCATCTTTATGCAAAAACCCATTGATGTTCTTTGAAAAATTTGAGTGAATCAACCTCATTTTCATTCTGGTCCAACTTGATGAGTTGTACTTCAACCATATTTTAACTTGCTCCTTTACCCATGATTCTTTTCCATGCTTATAGACCACCCTGCAAAACCCTTGAGTCCAGGAGAGTGGACACATTGGTGGATTTTAAGTGCATGCAATCATGCCTTCTTCTTTTTGTCCAAAACTGAAGATTTGCAAAACTTGCACTAGCAAATTTCTGGTTTTGCCCAAATGACCTTGCCACCATCACCTACACCTAAAGAGACACTAGTCTGGAGAATTTGGCCACCCCAAGAAGTGCCTAGGTGCATGTGGCATTTTGTCAAACACCCTATGAGCCAGGCCAGTTTGGGCATGAACTTTTAGTTTGCACTGTGAGCTTGATCCACTGAACCAGCAACCTTGTCCACTAAGCTCCCTGATGCCTCTAGCCTGGACCTGCTAATCCCCAGCTCCACCCAAGTCTCCTAGCTTGCCCTGGAATTTTGCCGAACAGTGGGCCTGCACGCTCTGGGCACGACCAGAGCACACGTTTTGCACGTGCGTGCGCGGGAGTCGCCGCGACCTGCTGCCGCCTACCCGCGCCCGTCTGGCCTCTCCTCTCTCCCAGCCGTCGCGCCCGACCCCTCCCTCACCGCAGGGCCGCCCTGGCCCCCTCCTCGCACCCTACAGCGCCGCCACCACATACCGCCACTGCCACCCCGACTGCTCTGCCATGGACGGCACCGCCCAAGCCACACCAGCGTGCCAGCTCGCTCATGGAACAGCCCCAGCTCATCCACGAGCTCGTCCGCTAGCGCCCATCGCCGCCATGATGCCCTGCAAGCTACAGAACAGCGGTCGCCGACGATCCTATCCACGGCCACCGCGAACCGACCTAGCCGCGCTATAAGTAGGGGCCCCGGGCTCGTCCAACCACTCAGGCAGCCTCAGGCCATCCTCTCGAAGCCCCACGGCCAGTAATCATCAGGGGAAAGCCTTCTCCCCCGTCTCCGGCCAGCTCGGCAGCCGCCACGTCCCAAACCCGTTCGTCGCAACTAGGGCCTCCCCTGCCCGTCCGACGCCACCACCCGACTCCCCTGGATCGTGCGGAGCCGCCCAAACCCTCAACCATGATCGGAAGCCACCATAGCCCAAATCCCCAATCGTGCCCGAAGCCATCTCCGCCCCGAAGCTCGCCGCCGGCGACCCCCTCCACCCCCACCAACCGAGTGACTACCGGGAGGACCACCCTGGACTGGCGGATCAATCCCTACCCTCTGATGCCCTCGAGGAGCCGTCGCTCGCCGGTGAAGATCGCCGGAGCTCCGCCTCCATTCGGCCAAAGGAGAGGGAAGGCGGGGGACGACTAGTCAAACCTGACCAGTGGGCCCCTGGACCCACTGTCAGTGACTCATGCCGGTCCACACTGGATAAGTGAAGGCGTAAACGCTAAGTACGTGTTCGACGTGTACCTATTCGAAACGTTTTCTTTTCTTTTTTTCTATTTTATTTAAAAACCAGAAATTTGACTAAACTTTGACTGGCTATATCTTTTTAAATAAAACTCCAAATGAGTTGATTCTTTTTCCTACCTCTCTCAAATTTAGTCTAGTTTATTTCAAGATTTATTTGAAAAATTTCAGACAACTTTTTTACACTGTTTTGAAACTATGTTTTAATTTGAATAATTTCAAAAATAGGTTTTGAAGAAGAAGTCACCTTTCAAAAAAAGCAGACCCCACTTGCATACTCTTGAAGGCAAGCATTCTGAACCCTGGCATAATATTGTGTGTGTTATCTGACACAGCTACAATACCACCTCGACAGAGAGTATCCGTTATTTTATGTGATGATATGTTCAAACTCATGAGTGCATATTGATGATTTCATGCTATTGGAGTTTGATATGTTTGGGATAGTAGTCACCATCATATGCCTTTCATGCATATCGAAAGGAACCTAGGAAAGCCTCTATCTTGGGTAGACACGGGCTTGTCTCTAGTCCTTCGTCGAGACGGTTTTGTCCGGTACGGCATGATGGGGAATGTCGAGTGGTGATTCCGTCTGTTGGTTGAATTATAAGTTGTTATGCTAATCATGCAGGGAATACTTAAACCCCCTGAGTCGACCGTAGATCGAGTCTTGTTCCACTAACCCCCATACTTGTTTCGTACTACCACTTGTCCCTGCCGCAGGTAGGGTACGGTTCAGTAAGTTGTCAACCCCTCCCTAGCACACACCATACAGAGAGGCCATGGTGGAAGATACCGGATGCATCCGGTAGGCAGGCCACCTGGTCGGGGGGTATGGGTGTTTCCAGTTGGGACCGAGAGGGGGAACCCCTTAGAGCGCGTGATATAAATTTGATCCCATGCTATTCAAGGTTGTAGCCTCCCCACTTAGAGTTTTGCTTGATAGGTGTCGTGGGTGATTCCCGAGACCGGTAAGTTAAGCTGGTGTGTGCAAGTCAGGTGTGTTTTCAATTAAAAGACCGTAGACGGAATTAGTCCCGATGGACTGAAGGAATCCGTTACTCGTGGGTAAAGTGTACACCCTCTGCCGAGATTATATCTATTCGAATAGCCGTGTCCATGGTTAAGGACTACAGTCTGGGTTGGGTCAAGTGTCGGTCTTCGGAGGAGAAACTACTAAACCGGAATATGGATCATGACTTGTGACTTATGATGATTATGATTATTATTATGGTGGACTAAGCTTTTATGTTATTTGAATTATTGAGTATCCCTGGGATGGTACTACCTCCAGGATATTCACTGTGATATTTACTTTATAAGCCCTTTATGTTATGTCACTGAGACACCCGACTGTGGCATGCTTGTTATTGAATTTCTTATAAGCCCTTCCTGCGGTGTCGCTGAGACGCTCGACTGTGGCATGTTTGTTATATATTTACTTTATAATCCCTTTATGTGGTGTCGCTGAGACACCCGACTGTGGCATGCTTGTTATTGAATTTCTTATAAGCCCTTTCTGCAG
Source organism: Triticum aestivum (assembly GCF_018294505.1). Lineage (NCBI taxonomy): Eukaryota > Viridiplantae > Streptophyta > Magnoliopsida > Poales > Poaceae > Triticum > Triticum aestivum. The sequence continues at coordinate 155,237,611 of NC_057807.1, forward strand.
TGTCGCTGAGACGCCCGACTGTGGCATGTTTGTTATATATTTACTTTATAAGCCCTTTTTGTGGTGTCGCTCAGACGCCCGACTGAGGCATGCTCGTTATTTACTATCCTTTCGAGGCGTCGCTTCAGACACCTGATCGGTGCATTTTATCACTACTCTGTTATTACATGTTCAAGTTGCATATAAATAACCTGCTTGCATGCATCATGGATTTTATCTTATGACTGACGTTGTGATCATAGAATATTTCAGTGCATGATTATCATTTATATTATACCCGTGTTCATAATGTTTGCGAGTACATTCAAAGTACTCACTAGCTTGTCCCTGGCTATTGTCTTGGCCAGATTCCTTGCTTGGAGAGGAGCGTTGCGATGTCAGCCCCAGAACCCACGCATTGGTGACAACAGCCTCACGAAGATAGGAGTTAACCTGGTCAGCTATTCCTGTGGGAAATGGAGCCCCCTAAATGCTGATGATCCACAAACCGCTTCCGCCATTAACCACTAGAAACCATTTGTTGTACCCATAGGCCAGAATGGTCTTGTACTACATATTTTGTACTTTTGCTTGGAATATCCGTATCAAGTTGGTGCCTCATCAGCTAACAGTAATCCTGGGGCTGGTGAGCACAAGGGCCATTTTCTGGAAATTAATATCCTGAAAAACCCGGTCCTGACAAACTTGGTATCAGAGCCAGGCTGACCATTGGCTAATCCTATCTTTGCCGGGTCAATAAACCTAGGTTAACCAAACCACCAGGCCATAGCCTAGCCCCGGCCAAGCTTGTCGCGTAAGATAGCCACATAGTGACCCCGACACTTTTGGCAGTCGGTGCCCAACCTATCAGCCTAGCCCATCGATCACGCGCTAGTGACCGACACCTAAATTGCCTTATTCGCAAGCGTGCGAAGGAAGACTCCGTCCCCTTTTTCTATAAAAAGGGCACGCTAGCCTCAACACAGCACATCCCAGCCTATTCCTCAAACCGAGCTATAATGCCTGGCCCCTTCGTGCACAATGAGACCACAACAACCAACCTTGGAGGTTTTGTGACCGTGCTCGCGAACCTCACCCGCCGTGCCTTTGCATTAGAAGAGCCCCCAGAATATGTTGTGTACCAAGGACCCATGAGCGGTGAAAGCCGTCAATTCTGGGCCACCGTGCACATCTATGGTAGGGGTCTATCTCTAGAACGCCCCTACAGGTTCACCGGAAGGACAACTTCCTTTGAGCCACAAGCCATCCAACTAGCTGCTCGAGAGGCTGTAGTTCAACTCCGGCACTTGTCGCCCAGAGTTAACTGTCGCTTGTTCTACTACTACCCCAGCCGTGACGGGTATAGTAGGCCACCCCAGGTTGCCAACAGATATCACGAGACGGATCCTGCATTGTTGCATCTGGTGCGCTATGTAAGTGCACTAGAGGAACTGTTCGATCAAATCACTCTTGATCTGATCGCAACTCGTGGAGAACTGATTCGCCGAGCCCCGGTAAGAAGAGAAGATGAGCCCGACGCCGACAATCCAGTCGTGCTGTTCGAACAACCGATCGAGTCCCTGAGGTCTACCTGAGTCATTGACCAAAACACCTTGATGACCCCAGAAGTGCTTCGTCGCCTTTTGGGAACACGCTCCAGCAGGATTGTGGCCAACAATCCCCGGGATGGTCATCATCGCTACACCGACCCTGCAGTTCCTCAACCCCCTCCAGCTAATCCCGACGGTGAAAACCGTGGAGAAGCCTCGACATCCACAAGGCAAGCCCGATTAGATATTAACGAGGTAGACTAAGTCACTCGAGTAGTACCGAGTCTTAGTATGTCCACACCATGTAACCGTGCGATCCTGTATCGCCATAATTAAATGTTGTTTGCTTGTGCACCCCTATTTTTATAGTAGCCATGCATAGGTATGTTGTGTACGATTGCATTTTTTTATCCGGGCATAGCTACCAAAAACCAACCTCGACGACACAAAGTTTGTGCTATGAGTAAACTTTTGGTTTCAACTAACAGGAAAGATATTTTCGAAAACAACTCTTAACAAATCTCGAGGACAAGATTTTTCTTAAGGGGGGTAGTGTTGTAACACCCCAAAAATTTAACCATGTTTTGATTATTAAAATTTTGCCAGGAAATTAAATTTTTATTTTCCTGGATTTATTCTTGATCCCAAAGCCTCTCTTTTCTTCTAAGTTGTGGAGTTTTCACCCCAAGTGAAAACTTTCCAATTATTATTTGACTTGTTTACCCTCTCAAATAAAACAATTCTTTTATCAGTGGGATTATTTATATAATTATTTTTCCCCTGAGCTTTATTTCTCTAAAATGGGGTTTCATAGGTTTTCGGGTTCCATTTGCACTGCAACCCTTTGATTAATTTATTTAAAAATCCCACCAAAATTTGGGGATGACATATGATGTCCCTAAATCACTTTTATCCAAAAATATCCTTTGGTCATTTGGAGATTTTGAGCTTTACCCCAAGTTTTTAAATCTGGTCCAGTTGCACTTTTGCACTACAACCTATTTAAATATTCCTTTAAAACTTCCACCAAAATTAGGGGATGTGAGTAGGAGTATATTATTCATCTTTATGCAAAAACCCGTTGATGTTCTTTGAAAAATTTGAGTGAATCAACCTCATTTTCATTCTGGTCCAACTTGATGATTTGTACTGCAACCATATTTTAACTTGCTCCTTTACCCATGATTCTTTTCCCTGCTTTAGACCACCCTGCAAAACCCTTAAGTCCAGGCGAGTGGACCCATTGGAGGATTTTAAGTGCATGCAATCATGCCTTCTTCTTTCTGTCCAAAACTGAAGATTTGCAAAACTTGCACTAGCAAATTTCTGGTTTTGCCCAAATGACCTTGCCACCATCACCTACACATAAAGAGACACTAGTCTGGAGAGTTTGGCCACCCCAAGAAGTGCCTAGGTGCATGTGGCATTTTGTCAAACACCCTATGAGCATGGCCAGTTTGGGCATGAACTTTTAGTTTGCACTATGAGCTTGATCCACTGAACCAGCAACCTTGTCCACTAAGCTCCCTGATGCCTCTAGCCTGGACCTGCTAATCCCCAGCTCCACCCAAGTCTCCTTGCTTGCCCTGGCATTTTGCCGAACAGTTGGCGTGCATGCTTTGGGCGCGGACAGAGCACACGTTTTGCACATGCGTGCGCGCGAGTCGCTGCGTCCCGCTGCCGCCTACCCGCGCCCGTCCTGGCCTCTCCTCTCTCCCAGCCGTCGCGCCCGACCCCTCCCTCACCGCAGGGCCACCCTGGCCCCCTCCTGGCACCCTACAGCGACGCCACCGCATGCCGCCACCGCCACCCCGACAGCTCTGCCATGGACGGTGCCGCCCAAGCCACACCAGCGCGCTAGCTCGCTCATGGAACAGCCCGAGCTCATCCACGAGCTCGTCCGCTAGCGCCCGTCGCCGCCACGATGCCCTGCAAGCTACAGAACGGCGGTCGCTGACGATCCTATCCACGGCTGCCGTGAACCGACCTAGCCACGCTATAAGTAGGGGCCCCGAGCTCGTCCAGCCACTCAGGCAGCCTCAGGCCATCCCCTCGAAGCCCCCACAGCCAGTAATCGTCGGGGGAAAGCCTTCTCCCCCATCTCCGGCCAGCTCGGCCGCCGCCATGTCCCAGTCCCGTTCGTCGAAACCAGGGCCTCCCCTGCCCGTCCAACGCCACCACCCAACTCCCCTGGATCGTGCGGAGCTGCCCAAACCCCCAGCCATGATCGGAAGCCACCATAACCCAAATCCCAAATCGTGCCCGAAGCCATCTCCGCCGCGAAGCTCGCCGCCGGCAACCCCCTCTAGCCCCAGCAACCGAGCGACTACCGGGAGGACCGCCCTGGACTGGCGGACCCATCCCCGCCCTCGGATGCCCTTGAGGAGCCGTCGCTCACCAGCGAAGATTGCCGGAGCTCCGCCTCCGTTCGACCAAAGGAGAGGGAAGGAGGGGGACGACTAGTCAAACCTGACCAGTGGGCCCCTGGACCCACTGTCAGTGACTCACGCCGGTTCATGCTGGATAAGTGAAGGCGTAAATGCTAAGTACGTGTTCGACGTGTACCTATTCGAAACATTTTCTTTTCTTTTTTTCTGTTTTAGTTAAAAACCAGAAATTTGACTAAACTTTGACTGGCTATATCTTTTTAAATAAAACTCCAAATGAGTTGATTCATTTTCCTACCTCTCTCAAATTTAGTCTAGTTTATTTTAAGATTTATTTGAAAAATTTCAGACAACTTTTTTACACTGTTTTGAATCTATGTTTTAATTTGAATAATTTCAAAAATAGGTTTTGAAGAAGAAGTCAACTTTCAAAAAAAGCACGCCCCACTTGCATACTCTTGAAGGCAAGCATTCTGAACCCTGGCATAATATTGTGTGTGTTATCTGACACGGTTACAATACCACCTCGACACGGAGTATCCGTTATTTTATGTGATGATATGTTCAAACTCATGAGTGCATATTGATGATTTCATGCTATTGGAGTTTGATATGTTTGGGATAGTAGTCACCATCATATGCCTTTCCTGCATACCGGAAGGAACCCGGGAAAGCCTCTGTCTTGGGTAGACACGGGCTTGTCTCTAGTCCTCCGTCGAGACGGTTGTGTCCGGTACGGCATGATGGGGTATGTCGAGTGGTGATCCCGTCTGTTGGTTGAAGTATAAGTTGTTATGCTAATCATGCAGGGAATACTTAAATCTCCTGAGTCGACCGTAGATCGAGTCTTGTTCCAGTAACCCCCATACTTGTTTCATACTACCACTTGTCCCTGCCGCAGGTAGGGTACGGTTCAGTAAGTTGTCAACCCCTCCCTAGCACACACCGTACAGAGAGGCCATGGTGGAAGATACCGGATGCATCTGGTAGGCAGGCCACCTGGTCCGGGGGCATGGGTGTTTCCGGTTGGGACCGAGAGGGGGGCACCCCTTAGAGTGTGCGATATAAATTTGATCCCATGCTATTCGAGGTTGTAGCCTCCCCACTTAGAGTTTTGCTTTACTGGTGTCGTGGGTGATTCCCGACACCGGTAAGTTAAGCTGGTGTGTGCAAGTCAGGTGTGTTTTCAATTAAAAGACCGTAGATGGAATTAGTCCCGATGGACTGAAGGAATCTATTACTTGTGGGTAAAGAGTACACCCTCTGCAGAGATTATATCTATTCGAATAGCCGTGTCCATGGTTAAGGACTACAGTCTAGGTTGGGTCAAGTGTCGGTCTTAGTGTCGGTCTTCGGAGGAGAAACTACTAAACCAGAATATGGATCATGACTTGTGACTTATGATGATTATGATTATTATTATTGTGGACTAACCTTTTATGTTATTTGAATTATTGAGTATCCCTGGGACGGTTTTACCTCCTGGATATTCATCGTGATATTTACTTTATAAGCCCTTTATGTGGTGTCGCCGAGACACCCGACTATGGTGTGCTTGTTGAATTTCTTATAAGCCCTTCCCGCGGTGTCGCTGAGACGCCCGACTGTGGCATGTTTGTTATATATTTACTTTATAAGCCCTTTATGTGGTGTCGCTGAGACACCCGACCGTGGCATGCTTGTTATTTAATTTCTTATAAGCCCTTTCCGCGGTGTCGCTGAGACGCCCGACTGTGGCATGTTTGTTATATATTTACTTTATAAGCCCTTTTTGTGGTGTCGCTCAGACGCCCGACTGAGGCATGCTCGTTATTTACTATCCTTTCGAGGCGTCGCTTCAGACACCCGATTGGTGCATTTTATCACTACTCTGTAATTACATGTTCAAGTTGCATATAAATAACCTGCTTGCATGCATCATGGATTTTATCTTATGACTGACGTTGTGATCATAGAATGTTTCAGTGCATGATTATCATTTATATTATACCCATGTTCATAATGTTTGCGAGTACATTCAAAGTACTCACTGGCTTGTCCCTGGCTATTGTCTTGGCCAGATTTCTTGCTTGGAGAGGAGCGCTATGATGTCAGCCCCGGAACCCACGCATTGGTGACAACAGCCTCACGAAGATAGGAGTTGTCACATCCCTAGTTGCTGGTAGTGCTCTAGGCTAGCTCATGTGTGCATCATGTTTAAATTCTGAAAATTTGAACTGAGGAATTCAGAAGCCTCAAAACTTAAATAAAAGAGGGGCAGAAACCCTAAAAATCTCATTCATTGTTCCAAAATGCTCTTCTTAAATGTTTGATAATTTTTGGCAAGGGTTCTGGTCCCAACCAAAATATTGAACATTTTTAAGGATTTATTTTTGGGACTTTGAATTTAATTCATTAGCTATTTGAATTTGAATTATATTCATATAATTAGAATATTATTTCCAATATCCCTGAATTATTTTATGAGCTTTTGGAAAGGTCCATCTAGCAAAATAAAATATTCAGAGGAGCTTTGGCATTGTTTGAATTATTATTTTTAATTCAAAACAGTGGCAAAAGAATTAAATAAAAAGAAAACAGAACTGAAATAGAAATAAAAGACAGAGAAGGAAGTTACCTGGACTTACCTCAGCTTACCCGCGGCCCAACACTGTGCAGCCAGCAGCGGCCCAGCCCACCACTTCCCCCCCTGTCGCCTTCCTCCTCGCGCCAGTGGGCGCAGGCGCGTGGCCGGAGCGCGCGGGCACACGCCCAGGCCACCTCCTGCCTCTCTGCCTGTTTCCCTGTCGCCCTGAGGATGCCACGCACCCCCTGGACCGCTCTCACTCTCCCCCATTCCTTCTTCTCTCTTCCCTGGCTCTCTCACTCGCATGACCGAGAGTCGCCGTCGCCGCCGCTCGCCATAACCACGGCCACCGCCGCCCCCTCGCTTCTCTGACCAGCCCACGAGCTCCGCCTAGAACCCGAGCGCCTCTCCGCCGACCCACGCAAGGCCGGAGGACCCCAAGACGACGCCGCGACCCCTCTTCCCTGTCCACGGCCGCCGGATGCCGCCGCCCGATTCGTCGTCCACAGGGCCTCCCTGAGCTCGCCGTCTTCTTCATACGACTCCCTGTGAGCCCCTCTCCCTTTCCCCTCATACCCCATGGTGGATTTGGTTCGCTAGCTCGATTCCCGCCATCGCCGAGAGCTTCTGCCGTCGTGTCTCATCGCCGCCGTGGCCTGAGCTCGATCTTCTCACGTCCGAGGACGCGGTAGTGCTCCAGGAGCTCCCCTGGTGCTCTTGCGCCTCTCAACCTGCTCGCTAGCAAGCTACAACCCCGCGCCCCAACCGAGCCCGAGCATCGCCGCCGCCGAGCTCATCGCCGGTGCCGCTACAGCCCGCATCAGCTCCAGCCACCACCACCATCGTACGCGCCCTGCTGCGGGTGTTCCAACGCACCCGGCCGTGCGACCTCCCGTCGCCGGAGTTGGCCGGACGAGCGACCTCGCCGTGCCCTGTTACGCCGGCGGCTAAACGCCGATTAGAGCTGACGTGGAGCATTAGGTTAGGTGCTAATCACTCAGTTAATTAAACCCTTGTGCATGACATGTGGGACCGCTGTTGTCAAAAACACGGGTTAAGTTAAATAACCCCCTGTTAGCTCTCTATCTCACTGACATGTGGGCCTCGATGTCAGTTTGACTTGCTGACGTGGCTTTTGACTGGCCCCACACGTCAGTGACTCATGCCAGCGGTGTGTCACTGACCAGTGGGCCCCACTGGTCAAGTTTGACCCGGACCAGCCCCTGTTGACTATGCTGAGGTCAGCATGACCTAGTGCTGACGCAATAATTCCTTTCTGGAATTTAAATAAATCTTAAATGATTTAATAATTCCAGAAAATGCCTAAAACTTCTAAAATTCATAGAAATTCAACCGTAACTCCAAATTAAATAATTTATATATGAAAAATTATCAGAAAAATTCAAGGAATCCATCTGTACCATTTTCATGCATGTTAGAACAACTTATAGCTGCTGTTTAGCACAAATCAATTAAAGGGCATTTAAATATCCACATATGGAGTTTGAATTTGAATCTTGGATTCAAACCAACTTCATTTAATCTGGTTTTAGTTGCATTAGCTCAAAACACATTCATTTTGCCATGTCATGATCATGCATCATATTGTGCATTGCATTGATTGTGTTCCCTTCTGTGTTGCCAGTATTTGTCCCCTCTCGATAGACGTGATACCGATGATGTGATCGTTGACACTGATGAAGACTCAATGTTATCTTCAGAAGTGCCAGGCAAGCAAAACCCCCTTGTTCATTCCGATACAATCCCACTCTCTCGCTCCTGCTCTCTTTTACTGCATTAGGACAACAACGACATATTTGTTACTTGCTGCGGTAGCTGAACCCCTTTATCCTCTGCATGACCTGTCATTGCCACAGTAAATAGATGAAACCCACTAGCATGAGTAGGAGTTGTTTGAGCCCTGTTGTGCCTACTCATTCTTGCTTGTTTGTCATGCCTGCTACTGCTTAGAGTTGAGTCAGGTCTGATTCATCGGGGATGAATCAGAGGCGTGTGA